>NC_086293.1:8905069-9250069 GCF_963924245.1 Chroicocephalus ridibundus | reverse complement strand
GGAGAGCTGCTCTGGGCAAAGACAGGCGCTGTGCTCGCTAGAGCTGCGGCAACTGTGTGGGACTGTGTCAGGAAGGCTCGAAGAGTTCTGACAAAAATAGCAGCCCCACTGTCATTCAGTTACACCCTGATGTTTGGTTTCTCCTTTCCCTTTTTTCAAACTCACCATGTGTTGACTGACTGTGCTGCTTTTGCAGCTCTGAAACACAAAGGTGGGCAGAGGAACAGCTTGTTTGTCCCCAGAGGTCCATTGCAGTCGTGCTCTGAACCACACCGGGGTTTGCCCCAGCAGAGCTCTGCCTCACACCTCCGCTGCCCAGACGGGGCCAGTCCCTCTTGTGATGCCATTTGATGGGGTGTGTGTGAATCCCTCCTTGTAGACAAGCCCAGGAATGTCCCAGCATGTTCTAACTATAGCCACGACTGCTTTCCTGAGAAAAAGCTGCACTAATTTGTGTTGGCACTGATTTGGCACCACTTTCTCATGTGACAATCACTATGATATATTTCCTTTTCCTACCCTCCCCCTAATCACTGCAGCAAGAAAAATCTGGTTTATAGTGACAGTGGCATATCCATTAGCTATTATTTAAATATATAGAGATTCACAGATGCTTAAATGGACTTAGATTCAAATGCCTCAAGGAGGAAAAGAGAACAAAATATTTTGTCACAAGATAATTAGAAGTACATGGTATAAGAAAAGCTACTGGTTAAACAATACTAGATTAAAAAAAAAATATACTGTGGACTTTTAATATCTGTGCTTTCAGTCTTAAGGAAAAAGACCACCCTCCCAAAGCAAACAAAACAATGTTCAGAGAGGCGGTCCTAGAGGAATGAAAAGCTGAGCCAGACCTGCCGGGACTAAGCAGCAGGGAGCTGGAGCACAGGGGTTCAGAAGCCAACGCTAATTATTGCCCTGGCCAAACAGGGTGCTGTTACTTCACAAGAGATGCACCTGAGCAAATCCCCGCTCAGGGCCGAGCTGCCGGAGCCAGCAGCCTGTCAGCATGGCTCCACGCTGGGCTGAAGCAACCCACTGCTGAGGGGGTCGTGCTGCCCTGCTGCCTCCCTGCCTCTCCTCTCCATCCTCTTCCTCAGCTGCCACGACCCAGCTCACCGTGCTGCTCCGCCTGAGGGATAAACCTACTAAAATGTGCTGCAAATTTTTAATTCCCCCGAGTTAAAGGACCTCTGACCTGGAAAGCAGCAGCGTACACACGCCAGTGGCAGTGTTCCCAAGGCATAGAAGACCTCCCAGGACTACACTGCTCCAAAAAGGAAAACAAATTTACTGAGGGCTCTGCAAAAACACAGCCCAGAAATCAAGGCGTTGACCTCTCTGAAAATCAAGGGTGAACGCTCAAGTTAGTTAGCTATCCCCAAAGGCAAAATGGAGACGCAGGCTACATATTTTGGGTTTCAACTTCTCAAATAGACAGGTGGTCTTTTTTATTCATTTCACTACTAGAAACTATGGCAGTGACCTTGACTACCTGCTTCAGGTTTAAGAAAGTCCTGTTGCACCGGAGTGTCACAGCGCTGCAGAGGTGTGATACCCAGTTTCTCTCACTGCAAAAACACATCTCTGCTAAGGACATAACCCTACGTTTATGGGGCAACTGTTCCAAAGCACTGGCATTTCAGGGACATGAACTGGATATAACAGCTCCAAAATTTGAGGAGTGGAGTAAAACACATGTATAAAACAGGAATTCTCCAGTGCTTTGCCAGCTGTCCATATGCCCAGAATCGGTGCAAAATGTTGCTGTCAGATCTAACTGGCAACACCAACAGAAACACAAATGACAATACAGCCTGCTTGCTCACAGGGATCCAAGGCCAGTATTATCATTTGTATGAGTCAACATTTTGGGGGAGATTTTAATTTGAAATAAAGGCTGGAGTGAAGAAAGAAGAGCTCTTTTTTTTTAAATTTAGAATCCTTCAAGGAGGCATTTAGCTCTTGAGAAAGAGATAATCCTGGTATTCCTGTCCTGCCAAAATGAAAATCAGAACAGACAGGATGACATGAGAGGAAACAAAGGCACAAAACTCTCTAGAAATCACCAGCAGGTCACCCGCAGAGCCCAAAACTGGCCCCAGACCCCCTGCTCCTCGGTCTACACTGCCCGCTTCAAGCTGCCCGGGGCACACAGCACTTGGCGTGTGCTCGCTGAGCAAGTCACTGCACGGCAGCAGGCATCGAAGAAGGGATGTACACTGATTTAGCTGTACCTAGCTACATGGGAGGCCAGCCTGCCTTCCACAGCAGCCTCGCCGGCAGCTGACATGGAGCCTCCAGGTGCTCCAGCCAGGCCGGGCGCAGGTCGCACCTCGCACCACCGGGAAACGTGGCAAGACGCAGCCACATGGCAGCAGAGAGCCCACCGCTACCACCGCGCAGAGCGGGCACCATGCAGCACGCCGGGCTCGGCCCGCTGCCCCAGCACCAAGGCCAAGCGGACCTTGGCGGGCAGTGATAACAAATTAATCTTTCGTTTTGGTTTTTAATTAAGTTCTTCAAAGCTGCAGAGAAAAATCGTGAAAAATACAATCCAAGAGCACAGTAAAGGCTCAAATGTTAAAGACGAGCAATATCCCGAGCTGCTGTAGTTTTAATTGTAATTTTGTTATTCTACAGGAAGCATCACAGTTTTCAAGGACTAACTCGTGATTTTCTAATACTTGCAGTCTGACTTTCTATATGACAGATCAAATGTCAACCTAGTCGTGCGTATAAGCCCACACTTCATTCTTGTCACAAGATGCTGATTTACCTGCACTCAGTTTATTATTTTTTCCATCCTCTCTCACATTCACTCACTCATTCTCTCTCTCTGTCTCAAATAACTCAAAATGAGCAACTTCGCTCTTTTCATGTCATGGGCGGAAGGACCTATGCAATCCCCCCCTCTTTCTTTACAAGCAAGTTTCAAGCCTCCCGTTCCCAGGCAGCACCACTCGAGCCATGCAGGGTCTCACAGCATCCTCATGACCACATAACCAGCCCCCTTCTACAGCCACTGAACAGTACCACTAACCCTCCCATCTGTTATTTGCTCATCTTCTCTTCTTTCCCTTTTCACTTGAAAGTATGCGCGGAACAGGGTGGTTTCGTATAGGTTTTGTCTGGGATCTTGGTTAGTTTTTTCCCCAGGCAGATATGCAGATTGCCCAGAAATATTTACAGAAACAGACTAAAAGTTGTCTCTAGCGTTAACAGCTCCTTTGCTTTCTACTGGACTAAGGAAAACAGTGCTGGGAGATGCGGTCCTTTCTCAGTCATCGTCCTGGCAGTTGCTGTCTCATTTCTGCAAGCCTTGGCATCCTTCCCACATCCCCTTTCGCTCCTGGTCTAGGTTCTTCCCAGAGCTGTTTCATTGCCAGCTTCTGGCATCTAGCCCTTGGCATGCACTTAAGAGGAGGAAATTGAGCTGACACCAGCATCAGAGCCTTCTGCAGCCTAATAGAGAATATGCTGTATGCGCGCAGACCCGGGCCAGAGCGGAGGGAGCACTATTTCCTGAGAAAATCACCCAGCAATGTCACTCGTTTCATAACCAGCAAACTAGAGCCAGGCCATAAAAGAACTGCATGCAAAACACTGCAGCTCTTCAACTGCAAATGTTTTTAAAAAGCTACAAAAACTCTGCATCAACACTACAAGATTTTTGCTCTAACGTATTCTGCATAAAACTAAATACCACTAATCCACAAATGGCTGGCTGTGCAAGCGTGGTGCAGGTTTGAACATGGGGACAGAGTTATTGCTTCTGGTTCCCTCAGCTGTCACTTCTCATCCAAACCAGCTCCATTTCGCAGAGGATCCGGGTTAAAAACAAAGAACCAGGTCAGCAGAAATAGTGACTGACACCTACACACTCTCCTACATCATGCAAGCACTAGGGAATCGCCAGGCAAGGAACACCACAAACCTGGGAAGACTGGCGCCTTCCTAAAGTTCACTTCCACGTACTGATTTACTGATTCACCCCACAAAATAACACATAACTGATTGAGCAACACTTTTCATTCCCATTCGGCAGCCACATCCGACATGCTATAGCGTAATGCTGCAGGTCATTTTTCACTGCAGCCTTCACCAAAATGCAGGAAAGTTAGTCCTCTGGAAACTGTATCACATACACGTTAAATAAAAGATACATAACACATCAGAAGTATAACTTGCTACCAAGGCAAACTGCAAAGGCAATGAACACATATGGGCAATGGGTGTAACTCGATGCGGGGATTTTTACGCCTTCCAAAACAAAATCTTACCGATAGGAATTTGGGTGAATGACCTGCATCAGCAGCAAATTGGATTTGTTAAACCAAAAGGGTCATCCTCTGGCCCTATGAAGCCAGTCTGATGATCCATCGTATTTCAGAATTCCAAAATAACAAGTCTTGATTCTCTGGCTTCATTGTTTTGTAGCTAAGACAAATCACTGTCTTGTGCTGAAGAGATTCCCTGAAGCACAGGGCGAGGCTCGCTGGTGGGGCAGCATTAGAAAGCAGGACAGCCTTGACAGCGGATTGGTATCCACAGCCCAGGAGACTAACGAACTAGGAATTACTGTGACGACTGCAAGGATTTCATATGAGCCACATTTGATGAACAAAGTCTGCTTCTAACAGCTACGTAGTCATGGATATAGAACAAACAAATCACTAAATTTCAGAAAAACAGTGAGAAAATTTAAACCTGGAGCGTGTTCTGGACTCCGCTCCCTGTGCGGTTGCACAACTTTCCCAGTTTCACTTTAAAATACCTTCATCACTTAATGCCAAATAGCTGGGGCTCATGTGAAGTCTGTATTCCCTGCAGCTGATTTCACAGATTGGGTTCAACAATACCTAACTCAGAAGGCATCTCCCCTTGGCCTCTTAAAAATGCAGTGCTGTAGAAGCTATTAAGTGATTAGTCAGATATCTGCTTAGAAAGAGCATTCATCACAGCGCAATAGTACTGAAAAGTTCACATGTAAACCAGAACGTGCAAGGGGTTTGTTTCTTGCCTACAAAAGCACATACATGTGTGAAGAATTCATACAGACCAGTGATGCTTCATGATACCACCATGGTGACTCTAGGTTTGGAATGGAATCTTAATTATCAAATCTGAATTTTCATCTTACGTACTTACATCCTCATCTTTTTAAAATGATTTAGGAGGAAGGTGTAGTAGTAATCATATGTGTCATTCAGCATTACTTCTTTTCCTAGAAGAGGAAGGCCTGTCCACCCCCAGCAATAAGAAGCACGTCTAACAAGTCTACAAGTCACCGTGTGAGCTGCGCAAGTGCCGCAGACCGAAGGAAGTGCTGCCTTTGGCAGAGAACAAATAGTAGAAGACGCAGTGTTTACTCATTTCTGTTTCTCCCCATGATGCTCCCTGCACAAGACTTCCAAGAGAGAAGGGGACGACACTGCAAGCAGGCACCTTCCCGCTACCAGAATTAAACACAGACAAGACTGGTAAGAAGGTCTCTCAGCCTGCAGGGAGGGAGAGGAGAGTCCAGTGGCAAGGCACGTGCAACGAGTTGAGCCACAGCTTGAAGCAGCGACTGCCAGCATGTAGAATAAATGCGGCGGAGAGGGAATGGGAGGGGAAAAGAAGTCACAGATTTTCCTCCAGTGCTCCAAAAGCTTCCCAGCTGGGCCTTGCGGGCAGCTCCCATCTGGCGGGCAGATCTGGAGCCCGCGCTGCAGCAGGGCCTGCGTCCCCCCTCCTCCCGTCTGCCCCACAGAGGTGAAACAGCAACTGTCCCGGGTACCCTGCTCTTGGACGCGCTGTCTGCTCCCCTCACTGTCCAGTGCTCAAGAGGAGACAACTAAGGTCTGAACACTTTCTTTGGGTTTTTTAATTGGTTTAAGCCAGCATTTACACAGCAGTAATTCAAAGTTGTTGATATAAAATGCAAGCAGGGAGGATAGCTGCAAAGTCCTTGTGTAGCTGTTGAAGCAACGGTTGAGAACAGGAATCCCACTGCTGTAACAGAGGTGTTCAAACTCAGAACAAACGCAGGCAGACTCCAAAACCATTCACATGTGTGGGTGGTGCTTTTTAAAAAAAAAAAAAGTGAGAAAGATATCACAACTTTCCTTTTATTTAAAATGGTCATTTCCCCTGTTCTCTCTGCCTTTTAAATGAGGGTGAAGGTACCGAACATTTGTTTTAAGAATGTTTTCAGAATTGTTCAGAAGTCTGGCAGCAGTCACAATGTCAGGTGAATCTTTTACCAGCGCCTCTTTGTATTGTGCCTAGATGTAGAAGAGAAATCTCTTGTAGTATCACCATTTTGAATCCTCAGAACCCCACGTGCCTTTCTTCTTCTACCTCACGTTCCCTAGCGAGGTGGAAGCACACAGGTGGTTTTCCACTTCTTACTCTCTTCCAATTGTCGTTCCCTGTGCAGGAGTCAAATATTCTCTCCACCTAATAATTTCTTTTTAAGAGAGTGAAGCACAGATGGAGGCATCACCCGAATAATGATATTGCTTTCACTATTCTTCATGTACAAATACCCCAAAAAATTATTTGTAAAGACATGAATTTTTCCATCCAGCAATCTCAAAGCACAAAGGAGCGCCAAGTTAATGCAGATGTGATGTGACTGACATGCAAGTCTTTTCATCGCAGGCTGCTCTCACCTTGACTACATTCTCTGTTTCATACATCTGCAGCATTCAGACTTCTCACCGTCCAGGTGATATTTCCTCTCGAAACATCATCTTTCTAAATGAGATCTTTCTAAATGAGATTTCTGGTTTGCACCTGCTAGTGCTCCTAGAGGTGAAAACCGCTCTGTTAGCAAACGAGCATAGTTCACTGGACCAAATTAAGTACTTGCCATATCCCACTAAAAGGCAGAGAGGAATATGGACAGATCTTGCACTGCAAATGTTGTATCTAGTTTCTTTATGTGTGTTACATAGACTCACAAAGAATAAGATTCAGTCATTTCACTCCTGGAAACCCCCTTTTGGAGTGACTCGCAGTAAGACCAGCTTCCTGTAACACAAACTCCAGTTACAGTCACTTCTGAGCAGCTCTTCTACTCTACGAAATCAAAAGCACAGGGATACGATTCCAAAGGTACATTTTTGTGCAAAATAGAATTCAACTAGGCGATCAAACTATTTGTTTCACTAAAAGACACTGCAGGCTTCCCACTTAGAAGTGGTCATGTTTAAGACATAAATTAATTTTTACTAGTAGATCAAAACATAGTGGATTAAAAATAAAAACCTAAATCCCAGGCTCCCCAAAAGGTCTTTTAAGTATGTTAGTGTGTGCCGGTCTTCTTTTAAATATTCTTAACAGAAGGATTTCCTTTTAATAACATAATTTAAATCATCTATTTAGGACATACTTGAAGAAAACAGATTATAATTAAGCTAAACTCTTCACAGTCGTATTCAGCTGCAATGCCCATACAGGTTATATGCAGCTTAAGATAATTCTCAGCAGAATCATTGTCACAAAGGTCACTCAAATTTTCGCCAGCTTCTGCTGATTAAGAAGTTGTAATTTCCCAGTAAAGTCCATGGAGCCTCACTGCGCCGCTATATGTAACACACGATTCTCGTTCCTTCCCGATACGTACATCACCTCCAACGTCAGTGTAGTCTAGTCGAAATGCATGAAAATAATTTTGCTTTTTCTACCATAGAAATGACTAGCGATGAGTTGGAAACAATTGACTAGCCACGAAGAAAGGTCTGACACAACAGCTTTTCTGTATGGACAGTTTTACTGACGGGTGCTTATTACGATGACTCTAGAGAAAGGAAGAGGTCAAAGCACATATGTGCCACCACTTTGAATTCAACGGCCTTGTTCTATTGAAAAGAGGCTGAAACCGATTTTTCTCAGCTCAAAATATCAGAGAGAGCAGGATTGCTGAGCATCTGATACATCTTTTGAATGTATGGTTTAACACGACAGACGTTAGAACACCAGCTTATGAGTCTTTTGAGTCCTATGAATCCTTGCATCCCCTTAGCAGGGTCACAGAGAGTTTAACGGCAGGTAAATTAACAGAACCCTTTTGATATTGCAATACATTATAGATCTTGTAAGATTCCATCCTAGAGAATAATTTAAAAGATTTTATAAGATAGCTTTTGTGGAAAAAAATAATAGAAGAGACTTTATAATTCTATTAGACTCTATTCTGGCCCCTAAGTGATATTTGACAGGTCTTTTAGTATGCAAGCCTCAATTTACTTGGTAATAAATTAGCTGTTAGGAAAACAAAGCTTCACATGAAAGGTATTAGTAAAACACAAATGCAAACTATGAAGATGTTCATCAGTATCCATGGTATCACACAGAAGTTGTATATTCTTGTAGAATCAGTATCCTTCTGGACTCATTTAGGGACTAATCAGGCACGTCAGGTGTCACACAAAATGTGACGATGCACATTGCGGGGCCACAACAAGATTATCCCCCCCCTTTCCTTCTGAATTATGACTGTGAATTAAGAATTCTGAATTCAGAATAAGGAATGGGACTAGTGTCCTCTGTCTGCAAAAGGAGTCAGGAAAGTCTCCTCCGTCCCATGCTCCTTTAGACTCAGCATGGTTGAAGGGTGGGGAACAAAGTTCCAGCATTTAATCTCAATATTAATAGCTGCAGTATAAAGGAGATAATGTTTTGACCTTTGTGCCATGGACAAAGGCAAAAGATTGTTCCTTTGCTCTTCACCTTACAGTACTTTTAAATCGTGTTATCCTTACACACACTTCCCCTTTTCCTTCTCCCATATTTTTTAAGAAGACACAGTTCCAGTTTGGTCAAATTCTCCTAGACACCATGCTTTTTAGACCATGCTCCTTTCACCTTTTGAATACTCTCTGTGTTTCGGAAGTGCAATACTCAAAACTAGAAACAGCCAAGGCACCTTTAGAGCCGATGAGAATGGGCAGGTTGCATCGTCTGCTTGCAGGTCGTGCCCCCTGTTCATCACCCCAGTATGTGGGCTGCCTTTTTTCCCAGCATGACGCTGTTGACTCACACCCAGCTTGCGACCCACTGTGGTCCCCGGGTTCCTTCCAGCAGACGCCCCAGCAGTGCCAGCTCCCACCGCACCCTGCACTGCCATGGCTGTACCACCCCGCTCAGGAGGAGCACAGCTTGTGCTCGTCACTGCTGACCAGCATTCCGGCTTTCAGCTCATTTCAAATCCTGATCCTCTCCTCCAGTGCTCCTGGAGTCCCTTCGAGCTCAGTGTTATCTGCAAACCTAGCAAAGCCTTTCCTCTGGTCTATCACCCAAGCATTAATGAAACTATTGAACGGAGCTAGCAAGGCAGAAGGGCGTGATTGTGGGATGCCAGGTAACGTGGCTGGAGAATGATGCAGACTATGCCAGGTTATCACACGAACAGATGGAGTAACCTCGCGTATGCATCCCCACCCTGCATCCATGCTGGGTCTGTGGCTGGTGCCATCCCCTGCCACGCAACTTCCACGTGTCTACTGTCTGACGGACAAGGACAATGCCCTCCTCACAGGATCGCACTACAACCAGCCCCACCAACACACAAAGCCCGCTCTGTTGTGTGATTAGGATTCACATTTCTTATCCCGTAAGGCAGGACGCCTGCTCTGGGAGCCCTGGGTGTGGGAGAGCCAGGAGCAGACTTTGGGCCAAAATGATGCATTCCGGAGTTCAGGTCGCACCTGTGGCTCACAGGTTGGGAACACAAACCTAGTGCTACACGCATGCTCTGGGCAGCTCCTTCCTTGAGGAGTGTTGTGAGAGTAGGGGGACTCAGAAAAAGGCAAGGAGACATTATAAGAACACACAAAAGTAGGAGACTGTTTATCCTCAGCAGCAAAGAAGGTATGTTACAAAAATATACTAAAAAAAACATTCCCGAGACAAAGATGGGCAGAATGGAAGTTCATGATGCTGGCAGCAACAAAACCAACAATAAGTAAGAAATAAATAAATAATGACTACATAAATAAAAATAGTGGCAAATTTCAACAGCCATTAGAAAATGTGCTCTCGACCCCTTAAAATGTAATCAGACTGAGGAAAGTATTGTCAAAGAAGATTAAAGGAGAAAAAAATCAGCAAAACTCAAAATACTTTGTTGGAATAAAAAAAGGAGAAAGAAAAATAAAAGCGAATGCTAAAAAAGAGACTAAATTTCATGCTTCATGGCTGAAATCAACATAATTAGTAACAACTGTGAGGTTTCCTGGCCTGCGACAGAATCATCCAGTTATGGTCACTGAAGCAGTTTATCATGACTGAGAGATTCAGAAATTTCATGTAGGAACAGAACGTTTCAGCGGGGAGAAATCATCCAGGCTGGGTTTACACTGTTATTTCACTTAGGATGGGGTAAGATACCCTTAACAGGCATTCCTAACCCACCACTGACACCAATCATTTCTATCAATGAAAAGATCTTTGCTATTATGTCCAGGGAACCGTATTATGTCCAAGAACGTTTGGGTGGGGATCTTTGCCCCAAACTGTTCATTTCTCTGCACAGCAGTCTCCTCTGGATGAGCCCGGCAGTCCAGCTCCACTGCCTTCACTGTAAGGGCCCAGCCTGGGAGAGGCAGATCCGTCCTTCATCATTCAGAAGAACTTCCAGCAACAGTATTTCCTCAGAGTGGCGAAGGCAGGATGGCTGGGCACAAGGGATGCAGCTTCAGAGGGGCTGCGTGGTGCCCCAGCGACCCCCGGCACCCAGGCAGCACCGCTGGCACAGCACCTGTGATGGCTTGGGCAACCACAACCTCAAACAGCCAAAACACCATATCCTCGCAGAGCTGCGGAAAGGCACCCAAGAGCTATCAGTAAAGTTGGAGGAAAGAAGGAGCTCTGAAGATTTAAGTTTAGCATACTTGCTTTCATTAGAGAGCAGAAGGGGCAGGGAGGAAAATTCAAAACAAAAAGTTTCCATGGGCTTTATTCCCCTCTCCTCCCACTACAGCTGCGGTTAGACCAACTGATAATATTTTGCCTTCAAACTTCACCTCATAAAAGAATTAAACAGACTTCAGCTTCAGAAATGTACATATCCCGTGATAGTGCATTCATTAAAACAGCCAGAGGCTGCGATTTGAACAGCTGTAAGTGGGACAAGCAGATCTCTATTTTAGATTCTCATTATTACAATTTCCTTTCAATTAAGCAACTCTCTTAAAGTGGCAGAGAGAAACAGAAGATTTGCTTCCTTTAAATTATCCATTGGTCGGCAGTAATGGCCTCTCTCTGCAGCCCTTCCCTTGTGTGTGGTCTCCTTGATCAAGCTGCATTATTTGAACCACGTGAATGCAGCCTGCTCCGTCTGAAATGCTGACTGAAGCTGAAACACACATGAAAAACCCTCAGCTGCAGGAAGGATCCGAAAAGTCCTTCTGACTCAGGCCTCTCAGCAGGAGGCCACTTTTTATTACACACATGTGGTCCCACTCATGAAAATGAAAATCAGCTAGCTGGTAACGGCCAAATCATGTTTTGGTAGGAGCAGAGGTGGCATGCTGAGAGCGCATTCCCCCGGCCACACTGCAGGGGGAATGCATCTGTCCATTCAGAAAAACGTAGTCTGCATGGACTGAGCTGCTGAGTCCGGCCCTTTGGGCTGGATCTCTGACCATGGCCCTGTGGACGTGCTCCAGGCACCAGCACCACACCTTCACCTCTGCACTGACGTGCTGCCACCCTGCACACGCTCATGAGCAGAAAGCCAGGACTTGCGGCAAGGCCAGTAGTACATAAACCCAGCACCAACAGGAGATATAAATGGTCTCCTGAGGAAAGAATCAGCAAATTCATACAGTGTTTAATAAATTCCAAGTGCTGTGGACAATACTGCAGCTAGCATATCACCATTTATAGGAACACAACAAGCTCAAATACTGTTTTTTTTCCTAGCCACATGTGCTGGTCATATGGGGAGATTCTGACTGATGATGGAAGGATGTGATGACCCAACGAAACTAGGAGCTGCTTCTCTTAGCAGCCACTTGATGATGCTTTGCTGGTTCCATTAAAAACTCTGAAGGAGACAAACTTCTATCATTAATGGAGAACGTTTTACAAATACAGGCAAGTGCTGACAGTGGCATGGCAGATCCACTGCAGTAATTTAATGACCTCCTCTACTGACAACAGTGAAGCCAGGGTATCGTTTATGGTAATTTATGCAGAGGACCTTTCATTCTGCATCATCGCAGGCAGGGAAGCCATCACAGCTGTTGTCCAGTGAAGGCAACAGATGGATTGAACATTGCACAAAGCTGCCTTGGGTTCTGAAGGATGGTGTAGGAATGACCCTGCTTACTCAAAGATCCTACCACAGGATGTCCTATCACAAGAAACAAACACGTTTGTGTTTGCCACTCTTTCTCCCTTTCTCTTCCCCAAGGAAAGTGAACCCAGGTACAAAGACAGAAAATCTTAAAAACACATTGTGGTTTTGCTTCCAGAGCTGTTACAAGTAAGTTTAAGGATTATTAGTTTTCTGATCTTTAAAGCTTATGCTAGCTCAGCAGACACTTTGACGAATCCCCACTTTCTGGATGTCAAAGCAGATTCAAGACCATGAAGTGGTATCCTTGGCTGGAAGAGCAAGAACTCTTGAACTGTGCAACCTCTTCTCTTCCCCACACAGGCACTGAGACAGCACAATGGACTGGATCCCATTAGACCTGTCTGACTGCTTTGCAGCTTACACCACGGGCTATCTATCCGCACTTCATTCAGACAGTTACCAGCACCATTTGAGGTTAAAATCCCATGAAAAATTTTGAATTGTAAACTACTTTGTCTTCTTCTTTATTTATGTGTGTGCAAGAATCTTCTCTTTACTAAGTTATCTCAAAGTAAACTTGACTGTCAGTTAGCAAGTACAAGCTTGTAGGTTAAAAGGTTATCTGAACAAATCCCAATACTTAACCCCCACCTCTGTAGTAAATCCACGGCAACTTTCTCTGTAGCAGTGAAGTACCGCAGAAGAGGGAGTAAAACCAGTACCAAAAAGCACTCAGCAGGAGTGACATTTGAAGAGGAAGTGGTAAAGCTATCGCCCAACGTCCCCTGAAAGCAGTACTTACTTAAAGAGGTTACAAAAGGAAAAAAGCCTGTCACCCTCACAGGCATTTTTTACTGAAAACATTTCTATACTGCTCATGACATTTTTTCACTTCTCAGGGCATACATTTAAATACAAAACTAGATGCCCAGCAAGTTTGCTATGACTCCAGAAGGAATCAGACCAACAAAGAATGACAGTGCATAGATCAGCGCTGTTCAGCCAGCTTGTTTCTAAAGGCAGTTGGCAATGCACACACACCACAGCAGGGCAACCACTGAAGGTCCACCAGAGATGTGTCTTACCAGTGATTAAAGTGACGGGAGTGAAGAAGTTACAGGAGGTTTAAAACAGGATTTAATTCTCTAATCTAAGACAGTCACTCAGGATACCCAGAAGTGATAATAAGAGCAAAAAAACTGATCCAGAGGTCAGAAAATCAGGGTGCTAGGCCTTCTTATGGAGCCTTCATGCTGTCATTTACAAAGAGGTGTTTAATCATTGTATCTGAGTAAACTCATCTGCGAGTCCCAAGGTCTCCTTTCTCAGTGAGCAGTTCCCACCTAAGGAAGCTACTCATCTGCACCCCTGGCCATTCCTGGTAGGAGCACCACCAACTCTGCCTCCAGGAGGCTGCCATAACTCTCTAGGTGCACTAGAATTACTATACAAATCAAACGAGATAAAATCCTTTTTGGGGAGGCATGTCCACTGATTAAAACCTTCTCATAAAGCGACTGCAACTTAATAGATTCTCCAGAAAGAACACAACCGAGATGATTTGAAGCGATTCAGGCAAGGAAACTGGGAAAGCCACAACTCCAGAGTCCTTTTCTCAGCCTTGTTGTTGAGATGTTGTATGAAATGTTGTATGTTGATACACTATGTTGTTGACATGTTTTATGTTGTATATCTCAAAACACTCAAGCCTTGGCCAAGACCTGGACGCAAATCTGATCCATCAACATACAGAGACCAGCCAGCCAGTTTCTAATAAGGGACACAGAACACTCCAAAGACTTTGGTTGCTTCTTTTGGAGACATCTTAGCTATTAAGGAATGGAAGAAAGAGGGAGATAATGTTTTTGTTTTATACATCAATAAATCAATGTCAATATAGCAATAAAGATAGCTTCTGATTTAGTTACTAACTTATTGTACAAGAAGCTACAAGTAAAGTTTAGCTTTTGATATCCTTTCACAGTCTTCCTGTTCAGAAAAGCTGACCTTATTTCAAAAAAGAAGACCAGGACAATTCAACTTGGTCCCAGCAGAGCATGGTTTCTGGGCTTTTTGCTACTCTCCCCTCTTCTGTTCAGTAATTAAGGTATTATCATTGCCCAGTTCATCTTAGAAACCTGCCATTCTTTACTATCAGTTACTCAAGCTTAAGTTCTGGTCTATTGAATCACTCACATTTACAAACGCAGCGGAAGTTAAGTGAGTAGCCAGTGAGTCACTGCTGTCACTCTTAAGACCTATCTTGTCATGGGCAGTGCCAACTGTACACATCTCCACTAAAGCAGCATGGCAATGCTCTTTTGCCTTTTGGCATACGACTACACAAACCATCAATCAAAGGAAACATCTGTCCATTGTGGTCTATGAGATTCAGTAGTCCTCTGCTGCCACTTCGTTACTTCTGCACTCTCATCCCCTAATTAGTATTATTTCTATGTCAGACTTTCTTGCTGTGCAGAATGTCCCCTTCCATATTTTCATCTCCCGTCCATGCCTATCCAATAGCAATTACTACTACTGTTGCTGTTGTTGCAGAGAACTGTTCTGTTCCCAGTAAGCAGCTTCATGAAAATTACTGACAGCAATGACTGAATGCACAGCAAGGCTCCCCTCACCCAAGGAGGGGATGGAAAGCTCTGATCGGTTACATGACATACCAGGAACTAGAGTCCAGCAACATCCAGAATGTCCTTCTCCAAAACTGGCCTAGCAGTGTTCCCAAGTACTAGAAACATTTGGGATGTGAAGCAATAATTGAGTTTTACCTCAGGTTCAAACTTGTTATCTGATGAGCTACAGGAGCTGGAAGAAAGAAATCTCTGCCACGTGTCAGGGCCTGGTGATATATTCATATGGGGAATGAGAACAAACATTCTGCTGTATCAGATGTTCCTCTGTATAAAAGATCTGATTTATCAGGGCCAGTAACTTGATCCAGTATCAGGAATTCTGCAGTCTTAATCCAGGGGGTGGCTTTTCTGGCTGGAACATTCTCCTTTTTATATAAAAAAACACTCCTCAAGGAGACAACTTGGACTCTGCCCAGCAAGATACGAGAAAGAACTCTGCTCCAAAGCTTTGGAAAGTAACATCAGGCATGCACTGTATTTAACAGACCTATAAAATACTGGGTCTTAAAAGAGCAGCAAGAATAATTAATCATGGGAGCAGTTTAACTTGCACACAAATGATTCTTTACCAGTCGATGGTTTTATATGTAAAGGCCATTTTTTTCAAAATTAAGCTCTAGGAAAACAGAAGATACAGGCTGGATGCAGGAGTTACTGAGTGAAGCTTCACGTAACAGACCTGACCAGAAGTCACAGAAATGGCTTCGTCCTTAAAACCAAAGTTCAAAGAATTTTACTTTGTTTTTAATGTAGTATGCCAAACACACACAGTTGTAAAACGTATCAACATCTCATCTCAGTAGTGAAGGAACTTGATTTTTGTCTAAAAGATCCCACACAGTTCTCATTTTCAGTGTCACTAAGGATCCCAGTAAAAACAAATGGCTAAGTGATCTACTCTGTCAGAATGCAAACTGGAAGAACCTATTCTCTTACATCCACGCCTTGAATTGTCCTTCCAGCATTAGGCTAAGTCAAAACCTACTTCCCAGATAGTTATCAAGAGCCCCAATTAGGCAGTTTGATGAGGAGCACACTGTGCTGGTTTCTGACGTCGGTAATGGACCCATGTAGGTGTTGCTTTGAAACAATGAAAAGCCTGTCTCACACTAGCTAATTAGTAGCTTCAAGCTGTTAAAACATAAATATATTTTTAAAAAGCACCCTCTGGAGCCAGGAGACAGCCCTTTGAGACATCATGTATGGCTTCAAGAAAACAAATTTCAAGCCACAGGCGATCTGCTCTTCAGTTCTGAAAATTATCTCTCTGAGGCCAACGGTTAGAAGTCCTCAGAGATGGATTTGGTAGCGCTGGAAATCAAACTCACCTCTTCCAAGTTCTTCTAAATTCTTGTGCTTGTTGAGGACTGAGCCCAAAAACCAACATCCAGAGCGGCTCAGATCCTTCCTCAGGTCACAGGTTTTTGGCGAGAGAGCAAGCAGGCTGCCTGCAGTAGGAAGAGAGGAGAAACTGCTGGGAAGCAGAATACAGTGTTTGCCATTAACTTTTCGAAAAAGAAATCTACTAAATTACATTTGAAACTGCTGATCAAACCCCATTTCATTTCTGAAATTTCTTCCCTAACTGGTATTGTTTTGCTTTCCATTCCCAACAAAGCAAGCCTGATCCAATTAAATCCAGTCCTGTTACCAGCTAGTGTAATTTTCCCTAAGGGAAGCAGGAAGTATCCTTCCTCCTGTCAAAGCTGAATTCATCTCAGTGGGCTCTTCACCTGCTAATCATCAGATCTTTAGTGATGAATAAGTAGAGCAATTATCATCTGATGGCTGTTACATTAGTGTAATTGCTGAGTCTTAGTGAAGCTGTGGATGAACAGCTCACCCAGCACAGGGAAGTGCCACCTTTTTGCTCTCTTTCTCACTGGGTATTTATTTATTTACCACAGCATTTGCAGGCCTCATAGTTTCCCTGAATTTCTCATAACTCCTGAGGTAGAGGAGCACTATTTGAGACATTTTAGAGGTGGAGAACTGTGACAAAGAGGGCAATATTTTCAGATAATGGCGTAAGAAGCTGGACTCCATTCACAGTGCGTAATCACACTGGAGCTCAACACTCTTTGGAGATCACTGGAATTTGGGCTTTAAGTAGCTTGCTTTTTTGCAGGGTGCTGTGTAAGTGTGCAGTGCTTTGCTGTCGGGGAGATCCACACCTCAGACAGGGGCAGGCAGACAGATTCCTTCACCGTGCCACAATGGAGGGGAATGGTGAAATACTCAACAAGGGATCTAGAAAGCCATCTAAACCTAAGCTAGCCAGCAGGAAATGCGGAGAGGGGAGGTGTGGTTCAAGCCCTAAAGCAGTTAAGACGCTTCTGAGTTTTCACTTGAAATTCCTTGCCTGGTCTGTGGCACGTAAGACAAATTACCTTCTCCTCCAGAGAAATGGCTTTCCCCATGCTCCACTGTCTGGACACCACCTTGCCCGGCCAGGTTGGGAGGTGGAGCTGGAATCCAGGTCAGCTTTGTCTCCGGAAAGCACCTCCGCTCCCAGGCCAGACAGTCAACGGTCCACTAAGTACTGACTCCTAGAGAGGGAACTGCAACAGCAGATACTTAACACCCCACAGGCCCCACACAGGCTGAAATAAAAAGCTAGGACATCCCAAGAGAAGACTTCTTCTCCAGGTCATGTGGAAGAGGAGCTTTGATGGACCTCTCTCTCCACAAGATTGACAAGACAAGAGAGAGCCCATAAAGCTCAACACAAAAGGTCTCACTATCTTTCGTTTGGGAGGGGTTGAGGTGGAGGGGAGATAGATACACTTTCATTTAAGCAAGAGATTGATATCTCTGGATCAGCTTCCATGGGCAAGTTGGAGAAAGAGAAGGTCTTGTCTGAGAATCCTCACAGGCCACGGGCACAAAGTGATGAAATGCTTCAGGAATTAAGCAGTTACGTTCATGTCTGCTAACAGAAATTTAGGTATCCATCGCTTTTAGGTACCTACAAGATTAGGTAAGACTCTTCAGTTGCCGGTGGTACCTGACAACTGGATTCGGATGCCTAACAACTGACTTGCACACATTCACAGAGAAGGAAAATGGTTGCTCAACAATTTGAGACCACGTGGCTGAAGCTGCGAGTTACCATTGCCCTGTTCCTCTCTGAACAAAAGACCAGCCTGATCCATTTGCCAGACGAAAAAAATACAATCCAGATCTGTATTCGCTGAAATAACAGGCAACTCTTTTCCTAAACACGCATTTCAAATAATTTAGTTTTCTAAAATATATATTCATTCAAAATCAAAGGAAAACTCAACAATAATGGGATCTCGTTCATCCATCCTCAAATAAGGCTTCAG
Organism: Chroicocephalus ridibundus; assembly: GCF_963924245.1. NCBI lineage: Eukaryota > Metazoa > Chordata > Aves > Charadriiformes > Laridae > Chroicocephalus > Chroicocephalus ridibundus. The sequence goes on along the minus strand of NC_086293.1, from coordinate 9,231,791 downwards.
GCTTCAGCTACCTGTGACTACGGCTCGTCAACCACCCCTCCTTTTTACCCTCTAGCTGCCAAATGGAGCAATGGTCTATAAAAATCTCCACAAGTCTGGAAGACCTTGGGAATACATTTTTAGTAACATTCAGCGTTATATGAATATTCATTTTGCTGGCATTTCTCTTAACAGCCGTGCACTCAGTGCAGTAATTTCCTGTCCATGTGCAAGACCCATATATAGGGCTTCATTGGTGGTCTGCGGTGCATCAGTTTTCATTAACGGTAAGCTGATATGCTCTGTGATATGGAGATCTGAGATAGCTCACCAGAGGGAGAATGCTTTATGAATGTAGGAAGGGGTGTAAACAGAGCAAGAGACTACTATTTCTTCAGTTTCTTCTGATTTTGACTATCGCAGTGAACTCAGGATTACCTTGAGACGAGCTTCAAATGTATCTGGTGAGGGCAATGAAGTTATCCCAGAAATCAATTCACTCTACTATTTTCATATGTATTTTAAAAGCAGCTATGGCTAAATAAGCAGAAGATGGAAAGCCAGTCATTCTTACGTAAATGTGTGATTTTCTTCATATGCACAAGAAAATGTGTGGAACTCTGTCTTTGCTGTTCACAAATTTGGATCTAAAATGTTTTATCACCACAACCAAGAGATAATCTTGCTCTGTCCTGCAGAGTGGCATGCTAGTACAGGGACAGAGAGACAGATGGAAAATGTTATATATTTGTGACTTGCCAGAATCAAAAAGGTCTCATGCAGCACTGAGTTGGAGGAAAAAACCCACGCAGAATAGACTTGTACCGAATCCAGGTAAGATCTACACAGCTTCCACTGTAGCACTAACTAAAGGCAACAGCATGGTGCTAGTGCTGGCAGCGATGCCTAGCATGCAGCTTCTACAGGACACAAAAAAAGTCATTTGCAGTTATCTGGTAATTCCCAGAAAGACAAGAGCGCTGACTGTTTCAAGATGTCTGATCCTACCTGAAGCCAGTACTTCTAATCTGTTTATGTTTTCCTTCCTCACCATCTAATTGGCATTGTTATTGTGGTTCCTTCTCAGCCATTCTGCCAAAGAATCATTCCATTCAAGGACATTTCAGGTAATCAGGTCCATTGGCCCTGAGGTTTAACCCATAAAATCTCCACAAACTACCTCAAGTAAATGAGTGAAGATAATTGTTCCTCTACCAACGAAGATAGGTGCAGTATTTCTGGAACCAAGGATGCTCGTTTTTTCCAGCAGGCACTCCAGGCTCTCTGCAGGCAGAACCCTGAAAACCCTGACCTTTCATCCTTCCCAACAGCCTCCAAGAGCACGACAGCACTTGGGGGCGGCTGAGCCCAGAGACCATGAAAACTGAGAAACACCCAGATCACTCTGCTGGACCCAACACACACTGCTGCTATGGCATAAAGCCCAGGAGATCTTTGGACGAGAGACATCAGAGAAGCACCAGCTGCACGTCATTAATGTAGACAGGCTTTCGCTTGACTGAACGACCAACACATCTGGAGTGACATGTGGCAGCTTACATGGGACTCTGCTGTGAAGGCTGATGCCAAGGATTTGGATTAATCGTGTTGTTTAATTTGGATTAATCGTCATGTTTTTCAGTCCAAAGTAAAAGTTGAGACGACCTGAAGCAAAATCCAGACACCGAAAAAGATCAGATGTCTCACTTTAAAGGTTTTCTTTGATGCAGATTTCTTAGAATATCACTAGAATATCATCTAATACCATGGATATTAGATGCTCCTATCCTCCAGCTTTTCCATGATGGCCTTGAATATTTAGGCATCCCAGCACTCCCTAATGCTTTCTTAAAAACCTGGGCTGCTCCGAGGAATCCCACTTGTGTTTTTCTCCTCATGAAAACCAGGCTCCTCCTTAGGTATCTCTTAGCAGGCACAGGCTTTGCAGCTGCGTGTTGAGGGGCTGATTTGGAAAAAAACATATGTCCTTTTTCAAAGAACTTTAACCCTTTCAAAACCAAGTATTGAATGGGATTTATACAACACATCCCTCTTACTGCAAGGCAAACCATACTGGCTCACACCAAATTAATTCTACAGCTCTGAAATTAACTCAATATAAGCAGTTTCTCCAGGCAGGGCAGGTGCAGACATAACTGCGCTTCATTATTAGAAATTCAATGCCGTCTCTAAATTTGTTTATCCCCCACCAAACTAATTAAACCAATACAAGAAGTTAATTTCAGTTACTCTGGTCCAAATTAAGCAGGATCTTTGAACGCCTTTCCCTCCTTTCATGAAACTGTTAGCAAAGTTCTATGTGCACACTAAGTTTCTTCCCAGATGAGGCTCCATCAGCAGGGTTTTCGTTTAACAAACCTTACAGAGGAGAAACCTCAGTGTCTCTGGGCAGAGGGGTGCACAACCCAGTACTGAATAGCTTGGTGGGTCTGACATTTGAAGCACATCTTTTACATTTTGTAGTATGAGCTTCTTATTCTTGTATGACCTTATCACTCATCTGACTTTCCAGAGGAGGCAGCTTTGCAATCACCCATGTGCCCATACGAAAGTTACGAATTGTGGTTTATTTGTTCATGTGTAAAATCTACTGGTGACAGGAAAGGCGGGACAGTCCCCTTGCTAACAAAATACCTCCAGTATTAAGGGTTTTCGATACAATTTCTTACTTTAAGTTGTTAACAATTTGTCTTGACTTATCACCTGTCAACCTCAGTTCACACCTCTTCTGACTAAGACACAGGGCTCACCAGGGCTACAATAAATACTGACTAATTCTCCCACATCCAGTAACCATTAAGTTGCCAATTCACTCCTGATCTGTGGGTTTCAAAACAACTTTATACTTCAGCTGGCGATTCCCAGACACTGTACTATATTATCTTTCTCTCCTGCAGATGGAAATAGTAAAACTCGAGAAAAATTAAGTAACTGTGTGAAGAACGCAGCTGATGAACAGCTTACCGGGTCTGCCTCCCAGCCCGCTGCTCTACCCGCCTCGTGTGTCAGGAAAAAAAGCCAGAATGTCTCAGCCCCCGGAGCATCGCTCTCTGCCATGCTGCCCACTACGCCTGTTCCCAAGAGCCAGCTCCTGCTCTGGCACATGAGAAGCCTGGCACTGCACTTCGAAGCTGCTGCGAGGGTAAACTGAGCCGTGCCAGCCCCTGGCCACCGGCACAGGGGAAGCTGCTCTTGCAGGCTGCCTGCCTGCCAGCGGTTTGCAAACACACAGGCACTGCAATCCTCACAGCCCGTGCTAAACGCCCCCCCAGTCCCAGCTGAAATTTGGCTTCCTACGCTGCATCTCATCCTAACAACGCAGTGCACCCTTCTCACATCATCCCAGAGCCAACCAAGGAGTAATTTGCTTGATTTTTACTTTTTAAATTCAGCACTGTTCACCAAAGGATTCCAGAGACTTTCTGGTGAAAACTCTGATCCCTGCAAAATAGGCAATGGTGGTACCAAACCAGTCTGAAAGTGGCAACTGAGCTTCTGAGAAAAGAAAGTACTTGGTTGAGTTGTTTGAGGTTCTTGGTTTTTCTGTTTGTTCACTTGCTTTGCTATCTATAGTCAAAAAACATTTTTGGAAAATCATACATTTCTGAAAGATTTGTTATCCAAGTAGCCATATTTAGGTATGACCTGAAAGAATCCACCCAGTGGACTAACAGGTCACCTTCAAAAAAATTGAAACACCCAAAAAAGCCAGAAACCCATAATTTTTCATGTGAAAGCTAGTAACAAAAATTAAAAGAAAACCCCAGTTCACCACATAAAGATCTGAACCATGCTTTTTAAAAACAAATTTGTAAATTATGCTTAAATGACTCTTCCAAAGTGACACAGCAAGTGACATAGCTATATGGCAAACTAACCATATAGCTGCTGTGTAGTCATATGCCTATTCTGAGGTACATGATGATGCAAATTCCTTATTATTCTTTTTTTATATTCATCCTATAGTCCTACTTACAGGGTAAATTATTGGTTTTAGTAAGTTTATTGTAAATGTTCTTCAGTTATGTGCCAATATTATGAGACAAATAATTTACTCTAGGATAATATTAGGACACTTTCTTTAGTTGGATGATTGCTATTTACATCCTTCTGTTGATTAACCCTGAAGAGTGAGAGTGAAGAAAAACACAGTATCCTGCGGGATACAGCCTGCTATTTGAAGCGTGCCTTCCAAACAGACAGACCCAATTCACCCGCGTACAAAACCTTCCAGACAAATGGTCAGCAATGTTCTTCTGCAGGTATGAACTAAACCAGCCATGAAATCGTTGCTGCCAGCTCATCAGGAACTGCTATTGTCTGTAAATGAGTCTAACAGATCTACCCCGCAGGTACCTTCTTGCTTTAACTGAACATTCCTTCTTTGGGGACCCGATTCCACTTCTTGGTTCTGGGAAAGGGGGTTCATAAAAGACATGAAAATACAATTCTGATTTTGTCTTGAAGACAGTTTGTCATTTTTCTCTCTCCTATTAAAACACAGTTCCAATATTGTCTATACGGAAAAAGTATATTGGCCGTTTGGATAAATAAGAGTACGTATGCTTCTACCTATCTGACAACGTGCACCGACCCCCACAGAATAGCACAGCAAAAGTTCCTTTTTCCGCCTACATTTGCGACACTACGTCCCAGCTTTATGCAGCACCAACTGCATACAGAACAGCAGCAACTCTTCTACAGAAAGCGATAGAAATGAGCTAACACACAGTTGAAAACCAGGGGATTTTTTTTATTTCATAGTCACTCAAGAAGTCTTTGAAATACACAGGAGCTTTCTATAACCAAGGGTTGACCAAAGAAAGAGAATTAAAATACTTAGATTCTATGGAAACCGTTCTGAGTTTTGCCAGGGTCAGCTCTCTTCTGTCCCATAAGGTGCTGAGCAGGTGCCATCACCACAGTGCATCACCATGTTCCCACTGAACCAACTGCAAAATTCTCATAAGAGTTCAACAAATACAGCAATTTCAGTGGCAGCCGAGGACACTCAGACACTGGCACAGCTAAGTTTGCACCTTTCAGTTCACATGGGAGGACTATCCTCTAACTCACTTCATGGGACCCTTCTCAAGGTAAGATTTTAAAAAAATGTTAGTGCAGTTACATGTATCACACTGCCAGTGTGCCTCCCACATAGCAGGGTTTGTCCTGAATCCTGAGGCGAAAATGTCTCCTTACACCCACTGTCACACACTGTGCCACGCGGTGCTGGTCTAAACAGTTTTGCTTCTGCCATTCACAAAGGTAAACATCTCCACCTATTTAAACTGAAAGATGCTTCAACTCTACATTTACAGGGCACATCAGGAGTTTTTAGGAGGAAAGCTGCAAGAGAAGTGTGGTACTATTCTAAGAAACAGTCTTGTATGGGCATTAGTCAAACAGATGTCTTCAGCTATTGTAGGACCTGGCCACTGGCAGGAAATAATTCTGCGAATGGCGCTTGGACAGATTTCAAGAGCTGAAGCATAGCAGGCTGATTACTGGTTCTCACCTTTCAATCTGAGACCAACTGGGAAAGGTCAGAGCTGCTGCTGATAGGCCAGACGTATGGAATTAATTTAAGTGTCTGGCAAACACCTTCATTGAAATATGCCGAAAATGCCGTTATTTAAAGTAACTCAGCAAGCCAAGTTCGTTATCGCACTTAAATCACAGAGCTCTCCCTTGCTATAGGCAACGTTGTGGCATAGAGTTAAGGGAAATCTGAAAAATCCACGTGAGCAGCAAGAGACACACCCCGTGTCCTGGCCTGCTGGGGTGCCCCGCTGCTGCCAGGAGCTGTGCTAGCCAGGCTGCCGCTGTGCTCTGCAGGCACACGGCCTGTCAGCAGGATGCTCTGCCTTGCGCTAGCCGGCAAACCGCACTAACATTAGCTACGACTTAGAAAATACTGCGGTAAAGGTGTAGTGTCACAGGCTACTTCAGCAGTTGCCAGGGACATAACGCATGGGGATATGCAGTTTCTGCAGCCACCATCACACCCTGTATAGCAGCACTGTCACCGCACTGAAAAGATCTTGCAGGGTGCCAGCTACGGTTATGAGATGTAAAAGTGGTTCTCTCTGCTTTAGCTCTTTTTTAAGTTCTCATCAAAGAATCCACTTCACAGAAACTTTCTCCAGTACGTTTATGACCCAAATTCCATGGTTTTAATTCTATATTTTAAGACTTGAATCACAAGTTAAAAATACACTGATGGAATAAAACCCACACCTTCCCTCTCTGAGGCACACTCACACACACACTTCTCATCTGAAAGCAAAGCGATGCTTCAGAAGGCTTAATGGCAAGAGCAGTGCTTCAGGCATCCTGCTTGTTATTAAAATGTCACCGCGGAATCAGAACGTACGTAGGAAAACGAAAACAAACAGTGCTGTTGCCAGCATGCGCTGCAACTGCGGAAGAACAAGCTGCAGGGACAAGTTGTGTTTACATTTATAAGTCCAATGCTGGGAAAAGGTAAAGATTAAGGGATTTGAAGAAGAGAGGAGGAGGGAAAATAGTGCCTCTGCGGCTTCATGCAGCTCACACTTTGTCATACTGACGCAGTCACAGTCATGGAAGATATTTAGGGTGGCCTGTCTCTCTTTCTTGCTGTGTCTCCTGAAAAACCATTTAGCAGCTAGTGTTTTATTTAAAAATCAATTCTAGTGCTGGAAACATGCCAAAGACAATAGCCAGAAGATCAAGGAAATTCAGTACTTGTTATAACAAGGAATAAAAAAGGAAATGGCCACCCATGGTTTGCCACCCAAAGGCAAATGAATTCTCGCAGCAGTCGCGGCTCACGAGCCGTGTTGGTGCTCAGCTGGCAGAGCACGTCGAGTGCTCAGCCAAAAACACCGAAGAGGAACACCTCTGCACTGAGCACAGCACCGCGACCCCAGGGGCGTCAGGGACGTGAGGGGGGCTGCTGGCCACCAGCACACCCCGCGACCCTGCAGCCGGGGCTGGTCTCCTGCGGTTTCCGCCAGGCCCACGGGCTCCGCTCGGTTCGCGGTCCTCAGGGAAAACATAAACGGCCGGTGTTACACAGGGAGAGCTGGAACAGGCCCGGACCCGCGGCCTCTCCGGGAAGTTCTGGTTACAGCTGCCTTTGTACCGTCCATCGGCACAAAGCTCTGCCTCGCCCTCTCCTTACAGCCGGCTGTCAGGCACGCACAGACCCGCTCTCCCGGCAGCAATGTCTCTCTCCCGGGCGGCAGGAGCCGCTTCACCAACGAGCCTGGGCAGGAATAAGCGGCCGGCGGAGGGGCCGTGGCCGTGGCGGGCCAGCCGGCCCCTCACTGGCGTGGTTGGGTCGAACCCACTCCTCTCATCGCCCGCGGCCCGGGTCCCACCATCACGGCCGGGTCCGGGCGCCGCCTGCCGCCCGCCGCCCGCAGCGAGCAGGAGGAAGGCCGCGGCCGGGCAGCAGGGGGCGCTGCCGCGCTGCCGCCACTGCGCAGGCGCGGGCGCGGCCGCCGGCCCGGAAGCGGAAGGGGCCGGCGGCGGCGGCGCGTGGTGCCGGCTGGGCGGCGGGAGGCCTCAGTCCGTCCCGTCCTGTCGGCCGGGTATGGCGGAGGCGGGCATGGCGGAGGGGCAGGCCCCGGCCCCGGCCCCGGCCCCGGCCCCGGCCCCGGCCCCGGCCTCAGACAAAGAGGGCGCGGAGCTCGCCGCCGTTATCGGCGCCACCGTGCCCACCGGGTTCGAGCTGACGGCGGCCGAGGAGGTGCAGGAGAAGCTGGGCTCGGCCTCCCGGATCAGCAGGGACCGGGGCAAGATCTACTTCGAGGTCCCGGCACGGGGCCTGCCGCAGGTCCGCTCCCCTCCCCGGTCCCCGCTCCGCTTCTCGGTCCCCGCTCCGCCGGCGGGCGGCCTGGCTGCCCTGGCGCAGCGGGCGGCATCCCAGCCCGTCGGGAGCGGAACACTTTCGGTTTAACGGCGATCGGTATGGAAATCTCGTCAGCATTCCTCTCTGGCCGGCTCGGCCTCGGGTGGGTGAAGCCAGAGGTGGAGAGCTTAAATCGGGGCAAAGAGCCCCTCCTGCTGCCTTGGCGCAGAAAGTGGCAACCCCCGTGTAAACAAAATGCGGGGACAAGCGTGGTCTCTTAACTCGGGCTGTAAGGTGACAAAGTTCTAGTGACAATAAACACGGTCCCCTAGCCATACAGGGTTAGTAACCTGCCACCGTGGCTTCTCATTTCTTCTAGGTCCATCGTCTAAGGTCAGTGGATAATTTATTTGTTGTTGTTCAGGAGTTTAAAGACTACCAGTTTAAAGAGAACAAGGTGAGTTACTCCTCATTTTTCAGTCCTGGGATTTGGAGTGGGTTTTCTTTTAATTTAAGACGAGTTTCAGGAATTATTCTGTTTCACAAACAAGTTTTCTTTTAATTTTTTTTGTGACGCTATCCCAGATCGTCTTTGCTGCCTTGTAAAACAGGAGTGCAGTCGTGTTGGTGAACAACATTTCTTCAGTTAAATAAGTTTCCTAGGCAAAATTTAGGATGAGAGCTGACACCGTGCCTGTAGATCGTACTTAGACACAGGACAGTGAAGTGTCACTACAGTGGTTTAATTTAGTGCTAGCTGTTTATTTGACAAGAAGAATTATTAAATACTATGGATTCTGTGACCTGAAGTGCAATTCAGTTTAGTTATGGCAAAAATGGCACAAAAAGCTGTAAGCTTTGCTTAACTGTGTAGTGGTTTACACATTTAGGAAACTAATTCAAGAGACTTAAAACAGGGGTAGTTTTTAACAGGAGGGAATGATTTCAAAGCATAACTTTTCTTGTCTTTTAAAGGAAGATGCTCTGAAGGATTTGGAAGATTTGGTTAAAACACTGCCTTGGACCGATCCATTGAAAGTTTGGGAGCTGAACAACAGCTTAAAAAAGAAAAAGGCGAAACGCAAAAAACATAATCTGCAGAGTACTGCAAGCAAAGAAAAGTTGAATAACGATGGAGAGGAGGAAGGAACAGATGAACAAGATGCCTGTAAACGGGAGGACTGTGCCCAAAATGCTGCGGGAGTGGAACCCGTTAGCGAGCAGGATACAGAAGAGCCAGAAGGAGTGGCATCCCGAAACAGGGAGGAGGAGGAGGATAATGAACAATCAGATGCTAAAGAGGAATTGCAGGCGGGTTCTGGCAGCGAGACCAAGGCTGGTGAGGGTAAGACAGGTGAAGGAGACGCAAAGGTGTTGAAGTTCCGTGTTACGTGCAACAGAGCAGGAGATAAGCACAGTTTCACGTCAAATGAGGCTGCGAGAGACTTCGGTGGAGCCGTGCAGGAGCACTTCCAGTGGAAAGCTGACATGACTAACTTTGATGTAGAGGTATAGTGTTGTGCCTTGGAAATACCTACATTTCTGTTGTAAAAATTCTTCTTTCTTAATTCTGAGGAATATGATTTTTATTGCTGCTTTGCAGATGCTTCACTGTGACTCACAGGACTTGCCCTACTTCCCCCATACTTATAAAACAAGACTTTAAAAAAGCCAGCATAATGGTTATGGCACTTTATGAAGTCTTGTGTAAAAGATTCTGTGAGAATGAGAAAATGTGTGAATTTTGTCCATTGTTGCCATTAAAATGGTGCATTGCTTTTCTTCCAAGAATGCTCTTTTATACTTATTTCCTGTTTTTTAAATTACCATCTAAGATTCTTATAAATATTTACCAGATGTGCTATGGAAAACTTCTGTTACTCCTGGAATTTAGTTGAGGTTTTTTCTTTAGGTTCTTCTGAATATTCACAATAATGAAGTAGTTGTGGGCATTGCATTAACTGAAGAGAGTCTTCACAGAAGAAATATTACACATTTTGGACCCACAACTCTTCGTTCAACTCTCGCTTATGGCATGCTTAGGTCAGTGCGATTGCATAGTATTATATTATTCTCAGTTAACAAGTAATTCTGTTTCAGAAATTAGACCATTTATCCCCCCACTGCTTCCTCAAAAGCCATTTCTGTTAATTCTTAAAGGAAAAAAAATGAAAAAAGCATATTTGCTGAAACAGTGTACTTTGTAATTAACAGTGGAGGTTTTCCTGCTTCGTAAAGTAAATGTTTGCTGTGATCTATTAGCCAATTCTCAAAATACTGTATCATATTCTTGAAAGTATTTCACTGTATTGGTGCTTATAAAATGCTAATTAACAAATGGAAAAAATAATCACATAGAAGGTTTTTTTTGTAAGAAGGGTAGAATCAGAGTGATTAAAATAGTTCAGTTTTCCTTCCTTTCAGAAGTTCATGTTTTTAAGACTTTTCTCACCATATCTTTTTTTTTTTTCTGTTGCTCAGACTCTGTGATCCACAGCCAACAGATATCATAGTTGATCCCATGTGTGGTACAGGTGCAATACCAATAGAGGTGATTCTTCCTTTATTTTTTAACTTAATAAATTTGACAGAATCTGCAACTGAATAATACATCTAAGTTTTCTTGACAATAACCAAGCACCCAACTCCAAAAGTATCTCACCAACTCTTAAACAGATAGAAATACACTTTTTGTAAGTGACCTCATTTTCCTTCCCGAAGCTGTAGCAGGAAGAAACTAAATCCGAAAATATTTTGAGCTTTTAAGATGCATCATACCTGTAACAGGTATCTGTTACAGAAGTTTAAAATTATCGATGTCCACTTTCAGTTGCTTTGTTGTATTCTGTCATATTTGAGTAATTCTTCTGCTTGTTTGCTTTCGTGTTTGGGTTTTTTTTTTTTAAATTAAGCAATGTTGATGCTGGTGTTCCTTATTATCAATATTTTCCCCTAGGGAGCTACAGAATGGCCTAGCTGCTACCATATTGCTGGTGATAATAACCCACAAGCTGTAAAGAGAGCAGCAAACAACATCTGTTCTTTACTAAAGAAAAATGAGAATAAGGAAAGGTGAGAAGAGTACCAGTGATTTTCTTTTCCTGTAGTATTGTATGTGAAGAAACCCATTTTGCGTTGATGCATTTGACTATCTTGTTCATATTTTCCTGTTTATTCTGTTGCTAACATTATAGAACTCTTCAATTTAAAAATACTTCTCAGTAAATCGTGTCTGAGATAAACGTCTTTGCACTTGCAGCAGTACTTCCCTGGGCATACCCTTAGACATCATTCAGTGGGATATTTGCAATCTCCCTTTGCGGACGGGTTCTGTGGATATTATTGTGACAGACATGCCGTTTGGAAAGAGGTGAGCTATCGCTGGTAAAGTTACTGCCCTTTACTGGTGCTACTGCATGTGCTTGCCTGCCCAGGGCCAGGGTTAACTGGGCCTAACTAAGAAGTACTGATGTACTCTATATTAAAAATGCGGGTTGAAATAAATACTAAATGTGGTCCTGAATGAGTTAATCCTTGTCTGAAAGACCAACCACACTTAACTATTTCTCAGTGATCACAAAGGGGATCTTAATTTATTTTGCAGGATAGGGTCAAAGAAGAAGAACTGGGATCTCTATCCAGCCTGCCTGATGGAGATGGGCCGGATCTGCACACCAGGGACAGGCAGGGCTGTGCTGCTTACACAGGACAAGAAATGCTTTGCCAAGGTATGTTCCGTGAGACAAAATCAAACCTATTTACACATGACAATATAGTGAGAAAAAAATAGTAAGCTGACTGTTACAGAAGATGATCTATTTTTAGAGTGATAATTATTTAAATGTAGTTTTGGACCCAAAGGGTCATGTGATGTTGCCATCAGATGTGATTTAGAATACTAAAAAAAAAATTCTAAAGCAAAGTTACCCTTATGATCTGACCTTGAAGCCTCACAGCTCTCTGGTTATTTTTTTGGACTGTAGGCCTTGTCACGAATGGGACACATCTGGCGCAAAGGTCAGACTGTATGGGTGAATGTAGGAGGACTTCATGCTGCAGTGTATCTTCTGAAACGCACCTGGGAAAGAGCAGAAGAAAAAAGATCATTCTGGTAACCTGCCTGGAAGAAGACAAAGAGACACCTCCAGAATTTGTTGAATAGCAGTCTGGTAAAGCAGACACCTGAGATCATAGGTCTGTCAATTCCTAAGAAAAAAATAAACAACCAACCTATGTGGAGATTGTGTAACAGGAATATTAAACCGGGGATCAACTTGAGAGCTACCAGCTGTACTAAGTGTTCTGAAACCTTGTTGTTTAAATCACCTCTTTCCTCCCTGCCACCCAAACTGAAATTCAGTAGTGGAATTAAAAATGCCTTCCTTTGCCTGAGTCTTTTCTGCCACATCCAGTGTAGTTTTCAGTTAAATGTTTATTTTGTCTGCTTACAGTAGAAAACATGTTGACACAGCTTTGGAGGTAACAGTGACTTTATTCCCCAAACTGTAGAGATCTGTCATGTATCTTAAAGTGACTGACAGGACTACCAAGACCATCATCTTGAAGGGTTTAGAGGTAGTATCTCTTTAATGTAGGATTTTTCCAAAATGAAGTTTTCTAATTTATACCATTGCCCAAATGTAAACTAAGATAATAAACCAGTATCTGCTTTTTATGGTCTGATAAGCCAATGCCAATTAGTAAACAGTATGCTGATGATACTGTTCTTCTTACCTGTTACCTCAACTTAGTGCTAATTATTAGTAAATGTCTAATCCATATTTTAATGTACCACTGCTGTGGGTAAGGGGGGTAACACACACAGCCTTAGCAAACTGTCTGTAGTTACTATTTGAGAACAGAGATACTTTTAGCAATTACATTAAGAAGTTCATTATTTCAGTGTCTACTGTAGACACATCGAGGTGGCAATATGTTTAGATTTATTAGGTGATTTAACTGCTGTAGTTTTGCTACAATATTTACAAAAAGATGTTACCTGTTGAATAACTTGGAAGTTGCAAATATTTTTTTTCTTCTGTAAATGTACAGTGATTTCTCAAACCTCTTACTCTTTGCTTATCAGAGGCTGAAAACACTAGTTACCAGTTTGCCATTTTCATTAAAGTGTATTCATGCTAAGTATGTGTAAGTGTTTAGAGGTGAATTAACAGGTATTAAAGTTTTAGAAGTTTTGCATATGAGATAAGTCTTAATTGTATTTTTTTCTGGTCCATGTCCAGTAAAAGATAATGCAGACCTTTATTTACTACATAGTTGTCTTTCTGGATGAAATAGTGTCAACAGCATCCATGGTTTCTGTGCTGCATGGTTTCTTTGATGGTGTCAAGGTAACGCACACTGTTGTTGCATGAAGCGGCTATCTAAATACTCTAATACTTTGCCAAAACAAAGGAATTACCCTTTTCTTTTACTAATATTTTTTCCTGGGTTCTGATAGCTTCACTCTTGAAGAGTAGATAACCATTGACGGTTAGAGTTGCAAGTACTATTTCTCAAAAAATTTTCCTGTTATGGTCAAAGGCAGAGGTATTAAAGGGGCCAAATTTGGTTCCTATTGTCATATGTTGCTTCTAATAATCACAGCTTGAGTTTCGAAACTGACATAGATTTGCACTTCCCTTTATCACCATTGAGTGCTGCTGTACTCTCAGTACTTGTGAAAAGTGGGAGTTACTGAGGAACCTAATTGTAGGCACTAATTTCTGAAACCTGGCATAAAAGTTCAGACTTGTTTTTGATGTAATGGGTGTTTCCAAGAAAAGTTTTGGGGTTGCAAAATTATTCTTAAAATGAAGAAAGAGGGATACAGAGTAAGGAGTTCTTGGTTTTAGAGAAAATAATTCCAGTATTCAGAGTCATTTCCTCATATGTCTGGACTCTGAGGATGCGACCGCCTTGTGTAACTTCCTAGTGACATTTTCCTCCTGATAACTTCTTTCAAGGACAGGAGGAACCTTGCTAAACAATCACCACAAATTTTCCCTTTTTCCTGCTCTAGTGAACTGTACAACTTAATCTGGATATATTAGTCATAAAATGCATTAATGCCTTGGTTTGTTACTGTTGATATATATTATTTTTTTTTAAAGTAACAAGCGATAGGACAAGAGGAAATGGCCTGAAGTTGCGCGGGGGGAGGTTTAGGATGGATTTCTAGGAAAAATTTCTTCACAGAAAAGGTTATCAAGCATTGGAACAGGCTGCCCAGGGAAGTGGTTGAGTCGCCGTCCCTGGGGGGATTTAAAAGACAGGCAGACGTGGTGCTGAGGGACATGGGATAGCGGTGGTTTTGGTAGTGAGGGACGCGGGTTAGTGGTTGTTTTGTCAGCGTTGGGTTGATGGTTGGACTGGATGATCTGAAAGGTCCCTTCCAACCGAGACGATTGTATGAAAACCAAGCACAGTAACATTTTAATACCTTATATTTGGAGGTGTTTGGGGTTTTTTTTCTTGAGTTAAAGATCAGTCAAATGCCAGTCATCCCTTTTGGCCTGAAAGGTACCGTGATACATATATTTATATGGGCCTACCTCTGCTCGGTGTTCTGAGTTGCACCGTTTAACGATTAAACGCCGCTTCCCTTAAAGATTACCCTTCTGGGGTTTATTTTTATGGAGGGTTGGTGCCGGACGCTGAGGAATAACGGGCTTTTTCCTTTCCCCAATTAAAGACAATCGGACTACGCTAATCACCACACGCCTCAGGGAGGCCGGGGAGGGGGGGGGTGGAGGGTGCGCGCGCTCCCCGCCGCGGCGGCGCGGTGACGCGCACGCGCGAGGGGGGCGGGCCCGCCCCCCTCGCGCGTGCGCGTCACCGCGCCGCCGCGGCGGGGAGCGGTTGCCGCGATGTCGCCGCCGAGGCCTTCGGTCCTTCGGTCCCTCAACAGCCGCGAACTCTCCGAGGTCCTCTTCAACAACCGCAGCCCCCGCTCCGTCCTCCCCATCTGGGTGGATTTCGAAGGCAGACCGCGTTATTACCCGGTGCTGCAACCGCGCACCGGGCGGATCATGCACAGCTACCGGGGTGGGTAGGGCCGGGCCGGGCTGAGGTAGGCCGCGCTCACGGGTGTACCTTATGGCGGGTGGGTTTCTTCTGCGTTCCCCTCTCTGGCGACATCCCCCATCCTCGGGGACATCCCACCCCTGGTCGCCCAGGCGACCAGGGCACCGGTGGTGACCTGTAAACAGGGAGAGCAGTTCGTTTGCAGACGGCTGCCCCTCAAAAAACGTTCATTAAAATAAGATAAACGCCTGCTTTTACACCTTGTTCTCTCCCAGGTCATCTATGGCTCTTCCGGGACGCGGGGACGAACGATGGCCTCCTCGTCAACCAGCAGGAACTGTTCGTAGCGGCTCCCAACGTGAATAAGGCAGACATCACGCTGCCAGGTAAATGGAATGGGACCGCGCGTGTCGTGGGATCCAGTGAGCTTTCTGCTGAATCTCTTTGGACTTAAGTGTAAGGATCTAGTAAGACATCAAGTATTTGAAGAATAAAAGCTGCCTCAGAAATAGGAAGAGATCGTAAGGGTTTCTAATAGAGCTGTGTCGTTGCACGGTATTATTTAGAGCTATTGACAAACCTCTCATTTGTATATGTCTCTGATGGGTTTTGTAGCACACCTCACAACAGGAAACAAGTTATGTTCCTCTCTTTCTAGTGAATCCAGCGTGTTGTGAATAACGCTGCTGCATGTTATGTTCTCAATTCACATACCTGGAGAAGTGCTGTCCTGTGTTGGAGAGCCCTTGTGATGAGGTCGTGTATGTGTGTGTTTTTATCCTCAGTGTTCACCCTGAAGGAGAGATGTCTCCAGGTCATTCGCAGCCTGGTCAAACCAGTGGACTACAGAAAACTGGACATTGTTCGGTCATTATATGAGGACCTGGAAGATCATCCTGATATTAGGAAGGATCTTCAGCGGCTTTCTCTGGAGAAAAGTGAAATGTTGAACGGAATTCTGGAATAACATCATTACTCATTCTAGACTCTATTTAAATAGCAAACCACGGAGTTTAAGCAGGGATAGTCACTGCGAAACATGCCAAGAACTAATGTCTGTATTTTAAGTTCTGAAACATAAACTCAGTTAAATTGTGGAAAACTTGCTGCGATGGTAAGTCAGATCCAAAAGACTAAACAGGAGGCTCCCGATGGTTGAGTTCCATTCTTCATTTTGCATATTGCAAATGGATGACTCTAGAGGCCTCCCACGGGTGAAGCTCAGAGTTTTATTTGGACTATCTCAGAACTCTAAATAGGGGCATGGATCAGGTCATCTCTTCAGAGAGTATGTGTACAGATCAGCTGTCTTTATATTAGAAAGTAAATTGCACGGAGGATTAATTTAATGCAGACTCTAATGATTATAATTGGCAGACCAACACCTGTTTTGCTTGAATAATTTGTGTTTGGTGGAATTTCACTCTCTCACACTTAGCCTAGATTTGCCTGTGAATCACAAGGCGTGGGGCAGTTTGTGTATGCAAGGATTTCCACCACCACCTTCTGAGGGCGTGACCCAAAACGTTATGTTGGTGGAAAGATGACGTGTAAATGCTTGGGGGTTTTTCTGCCTGTCACCTGTGCATTTATGTACCTGTGTCATATCCACTCTGAGCCTGACACATTTTTATGCAGATCATACCTTAAATGCCTTATTTGTCCTTCATGATTGCATTCTTGCCTAGTTGATATCAAGGGGATCCAACCTAGTCAGCCATATAGACTGGATCCTAGTTTTGAGATGCCTTTCTCCTCCGCAGCTGCTTCTCCAACTGCATGTACAGGTATATCAGGTAGCATTCCTAGAGGGTAGATGCTCTGAGCCCTACCTTTTCCCATCGCAATGCAGCAGTTCAGGTTGTAGTGGGAAGCCTTTTTGGGGAGCGTGGACCACTTGCATTGCTAGTGTCTCCTAAGGAACAGACAGCAGGCTGTATCAGCTCATACGGACCTACTGCTGGATCCAGCTCATAGACAGATCTATGCTTTATTACAGGCTAGATAAGCAGAGAAAACACTTCTTTACTTACGTTCTGTTCCCCCCGTACCTCAATTAGAATGTGCATTTGTGTGAATGTACACGTGCAGTTCAAAGCAGCATTGCTTTTAGCAGATACATGAATTGTCCACCAAGGAAGAGATGTAGTGTGGTTCAATGTTAGAAGCAGGGTGATAGGAGATTATAGCAGGTTATTGCTGTGGCATACATGTCTTTCGTTATACATTCTAAGAAACACAGCTGTGAAACTGACTGAGAATATCACCATATTCTGTAAGTATGAAATGTCTCCCCTTTTTGTAAACTTGTTTTTCTTACATATTTGAAGTGTATGAATTGATCTTTGTCATAAAAATGTAAATCCATGCTTTTTTACTTAGAGTAAATTCTGTTGAATTACTTCACAGTGCTTGTGACCATATGCTTGCAATACTCCTCAATGTCGTTCAAGTTGATCGGTATCGGGTACCTTTGGATTGAGTTTACCAACTGTTCAGCCCCCTGTTGCTGCAGGGCTGCATTGTGGCTAACACTAAACTGTTCTCACAGCTCTAGGCAGTGTCTGTGCACAAACGTAGCTACATTACAATTTCTGCTTTTACCACCATTTGCAGATCTCTTTCGGAGAAAGTGAGCCTGCACAGGCCTCGGGAGCAGGCGTCAGAAGTCACCCAGCTCCTGGGAAGCCCGTAGGTTAGCAGGTGCCACACTCTGCTCCCGCAGGTGCCGCCCTGCAGGTATCTAAGAGGAGTTTCTCTCCCAATGTCCTTGTGATGCTGTGCCTTGTGATTAACGTGGCGGCACTGCCAGCCAGTTGCAGAAAACCAGCCTGCTTGATTCTGTGGTTTTTCTTTTAATGTAGTAGGCATTAGGTCTTAGGTTTAATCATAAACATTCTGTATATTTCTGATTTATGTGGGGTCTGTGATCTCTTCTGTTGCTTATTAGAATAATTTAAATTTATTCCATTAGGCTGCGACTTTTTCTAGTATACAGCCAGTTGGTGATGCTTTTCTAGTACAATGTTTGTCACCACTAATGGACCAGATTCCTCGGACTCCTGAATGTTAGAGGACATAAAAGCATATTTATGTACCCATGACTTGCCAAAAACAAACATACAAACCCTGCTACCTCGTGATCTCATCGCTCATAGGAGTATCCTGCTTTTGCTTAGCTTTTAGTTACATCTACTGAATTCCAAGGCAACTTAAGTCCTTAGCTAAAGAGCAGCCCCTGGTAGGCAACAGTCAGTTGTAGATGCTTTGTGTTAATTTGTGGTGGTTCAGCCCATTTTCTGAGGGCTGTTTTCCATCCACTCTTTCAAAGACTGATTTGTGGGTTGTTTGTTACTGTGTAGAAATGAACCAAAGATCCATCAGTCCATGGATAACCTGACTGATGAGGGTATGTCCAAAGCAGGGAGTGTTGGGTTGTTACTCAATAACTGTTCAATTTAAATTGCATAAACATGCAGAAACGGTTGTCAGGTTCGAGACCATCTTTCACCTATGTGCTGTAATCTGCAGTCACGTATCCACATGCTCGCTCTACCACCTTTCGCTCACTGATTTGTGTTCTCAGTGTGAAACTGATTTGATGCTTTGGAAGACAGAGTGCATTTACCCACAGAGTCCCAAGTAGGTGGCGGCATTTCCCTGAATCCTTGAGGTACACGAGTTCCAGGACAGGAATTTTACAAACCCTGCTTCAGCTCTTTAGCTGTAGCACTTCGTTGAAGCGCAGATGCTGTCCTTGCACAGCAGCCTGGCTGCTCTCTGTCCCCTCCTGCAGTGGGAAATGCCTCATGGGCAGAACAGAGGCCAGACAAGGGTGGTTGGGATTCCGCAGCAGGCAGCTGTCCCTGTTAGGCACTGTAGCATCTGATTTTTAGTACCAAAGTATGTTATTTGGATCTAGCTTCACAACTTTATACTATCATTCTGCCAGCAATTGCTGCCTACTCTTTGCGCAACCACTACGAGTAGGAAGTACTTTATTTTTAAAATAATGATTGCTTCTTGCTTAATGTATAGCAAAAGACAATCCATGCTTGAAATTTTATACTTTCCCAAGACAAGATAACAAAGGAAATTCTACTTCATTTTGCAGATGAAATTGAGTTTTCCAGAGTTTTGCAAGAAGCCTGGGAGAGGAAGGGGCTGAACACAAATGCAAAGTCCCATGCAGGACCCTGCTCAGGCAGCTGCCCCCTCTGTTCCTCCCACGGCTGTTTTCTTGCGATGTGGATACATTTTCTCATGAGATGAATGCCGTAACTACTGAGCTAATTTTAGCTCTTGTGTAACATCTTAGTGTTGATTTTCCTGTTGACAAATCATGAAATACCTTTTTTTTTTTCTATACATCAGGTTTAAAAACTTAGCAACTTCCTCTGCAAGACAATAAGCACTTAAAACCAGGTCTTAGAAATAGCTGACGAGGTTTGTTTTTACAGCCCACTGAGTCACACCTGATGCTGCGTTTGATCCTCTTGCCACAGCCTGGCAGTACTGTGACAGGTCTTGCTGGGTCTGTCTTGTCTCTTTATCCACCATGGCAGTGACTGTGGGCATGTTAAATAACACCTTCATTTAGCTGGGCTAGGCGTAAGACTCAAATTATCAGCTGCTCACAAGGCCCACCGTGGATTAGTTCAGTAATAACATCCGCCCAGCTGTGTATTGTATTTTGTATTTTTTTTTTGCTTAGAGGCATTCTAGCATAAAAGCAATTGGATTACATCTTGTTTGTCATTGGAATGCAATGGCTCGTAGTATTTCTCACATCATATGATTTTCATTCTTCAGCCAAACCCATGGTTTGAGTGTTTATTCAAAGTGCAAGGCACGGACAGATGTAAGAAAGTAATTGACAGAAAAGCCTGTTCACTTAGAATTGTTAAAGCAGATGCAGAAATGCTGTACTAAGAATTTTTGGCCATTAAAGAACTCCTATTGATAAAATATGTTAAAAAAACAAACAAACAAAACCAGATGTTATAGACAGGTAAACTTCTGGAGAAATGCTCAACATATGCAAGAAAGTGAATTTCTTCTGTTCTGGAGTGCTCTTTTAGGTCAGAATGAAAAAAGACCAGAGGAAACCCCAGCTGGCTCTTAAGACATGAACACTGGAAAATTGGAGCCTCCCACTAGTCACTCAGCTAAATTAGTAATGAGTGAAAGTTGTCATTTACTTGTGACAATTACATGAATACTGTGGGTGGTTTTGAGGGGAGTCAGCGCTGTCTCATTTTCCGTCCCCGGAGCAGCGTGAGCCGAGGGAGCGAGGTCAGGACCAGGCTGGACGTCCCTGCTGGTGCCGCACAAGGGCTGGTGCGGGGCGGTGGGACGTGGGAAGTGGCTGGTCCCAGCTGGAGCTGAAAACCACCAGAGAAAGAACCAATTATTCTGACAGTGGGTCAGTGTCCATGGCCTCGAGGAGAGCTCACCGCACTACAGTCCTGCCCAATACCTCCCTGCGTGAGAGTGAAGCCTAAACAATGGCAGTATAAGGGATCATTCCGGTCTCCATGTGAAAAATTAAATTTCAGTTCCCTTGTAAAACTTTTTATTACATATAATGTTTGGTGCAAAACTGAAGCCGTGTGCACAGTTGGATGCATTCTTTACCCTCATTTTCCCATGAGACAAATAGTCCAAAAGGTTTCACAGTTTTTTCCCAGTACCCAAAGGAAAGAAGAGTGATTTCTTCCTGCTTTTATCCAGTTCTTTGCAACACAAGTTTCAGTTTCGTCTTAGGTGACTTTCAGAGACGCTCTGATCATCTTGAGGAACAACTGAGGGAGCTGGGGTTGTTTAGCCTGGAGAAGAGGAGGCTGAGGGGAGACCTTATCACCCTCTACAACTACCTGAAAGGAAGTTGTAGAGAGATGGGGGCTGACCTCTTCTCCCTGGTGACAAGTGATAGGAGGAGAGGAAACGGGTTCAAGTTACGTCAGGGGAGGTTTAGATTGGATATTAGGAAACATTTTTTCACTGAAAGGGTTATTAAACATTGGAAGAGGCTGCCCAGGGAGGTGGTGGATTCACCATCTCTGGAGGTGTTTAAAAAAAGGGTAGATGGGGCACTTAGGGACATGGTTTAGAAGTGTTTTTTTGTCAGGGTAGGCTGATGGTTGGACTTAATGATCTTAAAGGTCCCTTCCAACCTCAGCAATTCTATGATTCTATGATCTTCCCATGGCAGAGAATTTAGGTATGTGTCAGAGGGACTGTGAGCCAGGGAAAGGGGAGGGGAAACCCCGTAAATTTAACTGTTATTGTTGGAATAGTACTACTGCTAAAACAGCTAAGTCCCAAGGCAATCTTTGAATTGTGATATTTTAAATAATAATACACTTTGGATATTTTTGTTTAGGTTTTTTTCTGTCTTTTGACCTTGTAGCTACATTAATATCACATTTTTCAGCTTTTCCTTGCCACAGTGGGGTAAGAAATGCATTGTAACTTTAATGATACTTGAAAAGTTCATGATTTCTGAGGCAAGAAGTATAGAAAGCTGCCAAAATTTGAAAGTTTGATACTGGAAACAAAAGTTAGCTGTACTGTAAGATATATGCAGATTATAAAGAAATATACGTTAAAAGCTTTCAAAACTTACAGTACTTTGCAATGGATACATAAGATGTAGGGCTGAATGTGAACGAGAAGAACAGATCAAGGAATGGGTTACAATGACACATCGTGAACTGTCCCATGGTGGCAGAGGTACAGCTATGAGGCTCTCCAAGTAGATCACTTTGCCAGAAGTATTTGTAGCATGTACACTGGCAAATTATTTAATTATAATTTTTAATCAAAAGCTGATTACATTTAAAAAAAAGGGAAAACCTAAAAATTTAGAAAAATTGTTAAGAACGTATTTTAAACCTAGTCCTCTACTAGCGAGACCTGGCCATATGACCACTGCTAAGGATTTTTACTTCTCGCTCCCTGTATCCGCCACGGTACCGCGCGTACCGCGTGAACCCCCACGTGCTGCGCTGGTTGTGCACCGCTGGCGACAGCCAGGCTGGCAGCAGGGTCGCTGCCGAGGGTTACTGGGGTGCTTTGTGCTGCTCGCTCTCATGGTACGTGCATCTTTCCTACATCTTGTGAGGTCTTTGAATCTTTCTCCATGCCCTGTCGTACAGCCCCCGGCGCAGTGGGGCGTGTGGTTGGTGTAGCTCTCAGGGATCTATGTTTAAACGCACACACACAGGTCTGTACCCGTGTGGGTGACCACCCTGCTGGGTGACACCCGCAGCGGTGGCCGAGGTCTGGGCTGAGCGGCTGCTGCCCAGCCCGTGTTGGTGCCAGCTGTGCATAACCCCCAGGAAAGCACCTTCCCCTTCCAGCACGTGAAACTGGTCATTTGGCAACGGGGCTGGAGCAACAGGCGCCCATGGAAAGGAAAATGTGATTAGCACTGGGGCCGGGGCCTGACGTCAGCCCGAGCAGGAAGCCGCGGACGCGGTCGGAGCTGCCAAGAAAGGCTCGCCTGTGCGGCTCGGCTCTTCCCCAGCCACAGCCAGCGGGGCCAGGGTGGGGACAGGCTGCCAAGGCCAGCCCCTTTGAGAAGAGGAAGCTTTTGGAGAAAACCAGCCCTCCACAGCAGGCCGAGGCAGCGGAGACCAGGGAGCGTCACCGGCCGCGGCCCGAGGCACACACCATGCGCGGATGCCGCTGATGGCCGCAGCGGGGACAGGGGACTCTCAGGAGAGGGACTTCAAAGCCATGCCCCTGCAGCAGCCGCCCCCGGCCCTGAAAGGGGGCTGCCCCCCGGCTCTGTACATCCACAGCATGCCTGCCTGGGTGCTGGAGGATTTCTGCCAGAAGATGGACTGCCTGAGTGACTACGACTGGATGCGGTTCGGTGAGGGGGCCGCGGGCCAGGGGCTGGCGGTGGGGTGACGAGGGGGTGGTGAGGGGGCCGGGGGGCTGGCGGTGGGGTGGCGATGGGGGCAGGCGCGGCGGCAACGCGTTTGGAGGTGCGGTGGAAGGGACAAGGCCATCCCCGCGCAGGGCCTCGGGCTGAGTCTCTCCCCAGTGCTCAGAGGAGCGTGTCCTGTAGACAGGGAATTCCCGGGCTCCCGTCTGTTTTCAGGATCAAGTGAAACCTGTGATTAACAGGTGGAATTCCAGACTTCCGTGTTGCCTCTGCCTCTCCTGGCAGCCAGGCTCCCTCCCCTCGCCTGCCGCTTACCTTTCCCACTCCCTTCTCTGTTTGCACTTTATCTTTGCTACTTGCTCGTCGGTTTTCACAAGACCCCTCACAAGTCCTTACATGTTCTGTTTTTCCTTTCTTTCTTCACTTCATATATGTTCCCTCCTACTTAACTGCCCCTGCTTTTCTCCATCCTGGCCATGTCCAGTTAATAGGTATAGAAAATGTAGTCCCTGAGTTTTTTATTCTTTTTTCTGTATCCCAGTCCAAACAATTCTAACCTGAATCTTTTCTTAGTTGGCCTACCACCTTCTTTTATTTAACATGATTTCATTTCATTCAAGACTTCACTGACTCTGTCTGCTGAGTAAACTCTTCCCCAGTTAAACTGGCTGACCTGGGGTGGAGTTCGCCTCCCCTATCTTCAGATGCATGAAACCATAAAACTGTATGTGGAATGTCTGTCTGACGCCAGCTGAGGTGTCACCTGGGGGATCTCTGTGTCCCAGCCCCAGCCTCCCTCCTCTGGGCTGAGCTTCAGGAGGGGTGAGCTGCGAGGGGCCGAACCAGACGCCAGCGCTGGGGATCTCCATCTCCACCAGCCCCACAGACCACAAATGAGCACGTCTGAATTTACGCAAAATCCCAGGGCACAGTGACAAGGTGATGGTGTGCCACAAGCCACTGTTTCAGCACAGTTCATCCTGGCTTCTCTACCTGGCCCCTCTGCCCTAGGGGGCTGTCACCTTGTCCCCGCAGCTGGCACAGGCTGCCCCACAGTGGGCACTGATGAGGTGGAAGATGTGGCACAACCCCATCCCAAAGCTAAGGGCATTCTTAGTCACATGTGGTCTTTGACCGTCCTGGTTCCAGCTTGTGCCATAACTCTGGCACTCGCACCGCGTCCGGGTGCATGGGATTTAGCAGTAGTTAAGCAAGGGGAGGGGGCTACGTGTCGGTGAGCGAGGGGTCACCAGCATACTGTGCGCATCCAGGAATTGGGAGAAATTGTGTAGGGTCAGCTTTAGCACGGTATCTCCTGCTCTTAAAAATAGCAGCGTTTCACCCATAGCTTTATCTGACTGTAAATAACATCCAGATGATTCAGTTACTATTTGGCTTACCATAATATTAGTATTTAGTAACGTAGGCAGGAGTGCAATCTCACTACTGATTTCTGTTACCTATTTTGGGATAATCGCACCAGGAATTTAATCTTTATTTTGGTACAAAGTACTAAGGTGAAGGAAGATTATGGGGAAAACATGCTGAAAAGTGTGACTAGGTTTTCTTTTCCGGTCTCTAATATAACAACATTTTTTCCAGAATAGTCAAAGGAATAAAAGGAATATCTTCCTTTAGGAAATGAATTTCCTTCATGTACACATAGCTAATTTATTGTGATCCTTCCTTTTAAAAGTGTGCAAATGAAAAAGCAAAGTGTGTCTCACACCTTAGCACTCCCTGCTTGCACTTGCTTGTTTTTTTCTAACTTTTACACAAAAATATCGATTGTCTCCTACTAGCCTCTTACGTGATAACTGACCAAACAGAGCTACGGAAAATCAAGTGCATGGAGAGGACAGGGATCAGCATAACCCGAGAGCTGATGTGGTGGTGGGGCGTGAGGCTGGCGACAGTGCAGCAGCTCGTGGACCTGCTGCAGGGACTGCAGCTCTACCGCGCCGCTCAGGTCATCCTGGACTGTGAGTAGCTACCCCTTCCCCCCTGCAGCCAGACCCAGGCCTGTAAATCTCCCCTCCTGGCTGAAGAGACTTTTTGCTGGGAGTCTCATGCTCAAATTCTAAAATTTCTCCACTGATTTTGATTTTCTACTCTCTCACGTAAAATTCATGGTGGGAAAGGAAGAGGTGACAGAGGAGGAATGAACTGGCCCCTCTGGTTCATCATCCCACCTTTGCAGTGGCCATGTCGGATGCTCGGAGAGGTGCCAAGAGAGATTGGCCATGCTCTGAGCCAGGGGTGGCACAGCCATTGCACCAGGCAGGCTTTCAAAACAGAGCATAGTTATGAATGTTTTAATTTTTTCATACATTTTTGTTTATCCATGAAATTTTGTCATTATACTCTAATTGTCAACAGAGTAGAACATCTCATCAGTTTTGCCTCTGCAGCTTGCTTTCCTGCACCATAAGAAAAAGGTTATGAAAAGGAGAAATGGTTTATCAACTACCTACATTACTATTTCTTTATCTCACTTCATATTTTCTCTATTTCTATCATGTGTTCTCAATCCCTCCGTAAATTAAACAGCTGTAGTCTTTTCTAATTCTTTGTGTGTAATTCTTCTCAACTATCTCCAGGTTGGTCTATTTCAGATTTATCTTTTTTTGAGGTGGAATGATTAGAGTTTGAGCTCAGTGTGCCTAGTTAACGTAAACCATTGCCTTAATCACAGCACTTAAATATAATTTGCCTTTCCATTTTTCTCCATTGAAAATTATGTTTAAATTGCAGCTGTCTGTTTTTGTAAGCCAAATTGTACCTTTATCCAGTTCTGCCACCAAATTTGTTGAACCCTGGACAACATACTGTCTTTCAGTACTGAGGTGCCCCAAAAGTTTCACACATATTCCCACCCAAAATCTACTTTCTGGAAATCAGAAGTTTGTATGAATTTTGCCAGTTCTCCATAGAGAATTACTAGAAATGAAAACTACAGATTTTTGTTATGTGGCCAAAAATGCTTAGAGAAGGACTATCCAGGTGCATATGGGAAACGCTCAAAGCTTGTGCGGGCGTAGGCTTCTGCAGGTGGAAAATGTGCTTCTGTGGCAGGGAACTGCCAGCGCTGTTGAGTCACCCCACCAGCAGCTGTTGCGAAACGGCAGCCTGCGCTGCAGCCCGAGCGCAGCTGGCATTCGCCGCGCGAGGCATTTCTCATGGGAAGTCCAATAATGCGTCATGGGTTCTCTCCACAGCCTTGCTTTCTGCTGCGCTGCTGGGTTTCTGTAGTTCCTGGCATTGGCGTGACTCTGCACCTTCAGTTTGGTATGGCAGAAAAAAATCTTTAACATTGGTATTCTAAATTCTATTTTCTTTTTTTTTAAAAAAGAATATTAAGTACTACAGCACAAGCAGCCTTCAAGCAAATTCTGTCTTAGTGCCTCAAACCCAATAACTACAGACCCTAACGAGAGCGTTGCTCAGTTAATGTACCTGATTTTGGCATCACCCATATGCAGCCTCTGATTCAGCAGATCCAGTTTCTGACTGAATTCAGTCACGGCGTTCAGCTCAGGAGGCAGGAACAATTCTTACTCCTCATCCCTCACAAAGCAAACAAAGCTCCAGGAAAGTGAACTCGAATCTGCTTTCATTTGTACATCTGTAATGCAATTGTTAATTCGGTCACAGCGACTGTGACTTTGAGGGTCCAATCTGAGTGGACAGGATTGGAAACAATATATTGATTTTTTTAATTTTTTTAAATGCATTGAATAAATCTGATGTAGATATCACCAATGTAATAAGCCTGGCTCCCTGATAATGGTTATTTTTATGGATACTCTGGACTAGAGGCTGACTTACATGATGTGACGGCACTTTTGCTCTGTGCCTGTTCCATATTTAACACAGTTGGTTCCTAGTCTGTAAAGAGAGTTTCTGGGTGCTCTCCTGTAACACACTATAACCTACCACCTTAACTGCTAATTAGTTCCAGCCCTTCTCCCCCGTCTGAGTGCGTTCTGGGGCCCACCTGTGTTTACGGCTGGCTTATTTCGGTGTATTCCTTTACAGAGTTCATTGATGTTTCTGTAATCCCACTTTATACATTATGATTTAATAAAACAAAATCCTGCATTCTCCTTCCGAGAAACGTAAAAACTGAAATTGAAAAATCACTGAGTGTTTTTACCACTACATAATAGCAGCAACATTTTTAAACGTACTTTTTATCTGTCATGGAAAAGGCTGGTTTTGCGTAGTTAGGTATGATGCCTTTTCTTTCCCGTGTGGGTTAATTTTTCCATTTTTGCAAAAGCTGAGTTCAGGGAGCTTAGAAAAGTTACCTGTTAAAACTGAGATGCTGCTGCTTTTACCCCAAGGCAGAGGGTTTTCTCTTCTCTTACAGGCCTTTAAAACAAGACCATGAGTAGATTCCAAACTGCGAGCAGCTCAGCACATTGCAGTGGCAAATTGCTCCCAGGGAGGCTTCATGTAGTTAATTTCAGGGAGCTATTGCTTGGAAACCACCACTTTGTTGGGTTCCAGCTGGTGCGCAGGACATTCAGTACAACCACCCCCTGGAAACCCAGAGTCTCTGATGGTTACACCTGGTCCTGTCTGCAAAGGCCAGGACACGGCATTAAATCCGGAGAGGTGGCACTTCAAAGCCCCTGACAGTCTGCTTACACTGAACCAAGTAAGATTTGTCCCTCTGGTTATGCAGATTGCAAAGAGTCAGGTTTCCAACCCAAAAGCAGCTTCCAGCAGCATCACCATTAAAAAATAAAGATACAACCCAGACAAAAATAATCATCATCACCGCACAGAAGCACTCCTCATGCTGCTGTTTGTCTGAGTGCTTTTCTTTTAAGTGTTGTGTAAATATCACTGCAGCTTGCGCAACACGCGCTTCAGCCTCTGGCACAAGAGGGGATTACCCGCTTGCTCTTGGGATTCTCTGATTTACCTTTTTTGTTGTTGTTGTTAATTGACCTTTCTCAAAAACATTTCTGACACATTTTGGTCTTCACTTGCCACAGGCTGCAAAAACTAAGGGTTGTCCCCCTGTTAAAAATAAACCCTAATCAACTTCCCCCAGGGTGCGGGAGTACGTGTCTGGGATTCCGAAGGAAAAGCTTGGTTTCTAAAAAATGTAGTTGGCTGATGCAAGTAAACAGGGATCTTTATAATGATTTCTGTGGGCTAGAGAGTGAATAGGGAAAGTAAACACTAAGAACTCATGGCGATAAATGGCCACACTCAATTCAGCTCCTTAAGGCACTGAACTGCTGTAACAGATCTAAGACACCTCTCTTTCTCCCGTTTCCTCTGGGACAATGGGTGAACTTCAACATTAGATGGTTCCGTGAAGGGCTTCATAGGCAGTTAGAAGTGATTTTGGTTTTGACTCGGAATTCTGTAAAGCAATATGAAGGTCAGATAAAGATGTGTTAAAATTTTTAGTTATGTTTCTGGATGATCAATATTAATTTTTGTCCCAGATCAATTCACATGCAATAAATTGCAAAACCAGCATGAAATGATCTTTTTAAAAAACTTCTAATAGTCTTTTATGTTGAAGTCCATAGCAAAGCTTCATATTAATTTAAGTTGCAGAAAGACTGGATTATTTTGTTGTTCTGCCATGTGGAAGTAATTACTTTTTCTGGAATTTACTCAATACAGACATTCCAGTGTGTGCTCAGTCATAAGCAGAAGTGATTTCTGGCAGGATCTTTTCAGGTTTAGACAAATCCTTGAGGTCTCTTTACCCTCTATTTCTGCTTTTTTATCTATATCTGAATCTGCTTACTCAGGTGATTCCTCTCGGGCAGATACAGGGAATACATTGCTTGTTCTGTTGGGCACTTCAAAAAATGAAGTGGCCCTTACATCACCAGAATTGTAGTCATTCTTACTTAAAGGAGTCAGAGGCAACACATGGGTGGATGTTTTGCTGGCAGGTTACTTCCAGGAGAGTTCTACCTCCCTTCAACAATTTCTTGCACTGCTCTAGTCCCACTTCTGGATGTCCATAAAAATACATTTTTTTATGTCAGTTCTTTAGCTTCAGTAGTGAACTGTTTGTCTGATGTGCAGGAAGTTGCAAAATTCATGAAAAACCCTGAAAAATAGGTTGGAAGAGGGAAGTGATTCTAATTTTACAGACTTCTAGGTTAAAGTACAGGAGGGAAAAGCCAACAACTGCAGAATACAGGGACTGTCAGTTTTGATTAAAGGCCTGCAGGCTGTTTGATAGTGGACTTCAAAAACCCGTAAAATGTGGGATTTCATAGCATTCTGACACAGTCATAAAGAAACATCCCTGATTTTTCTGAGTTTTAGTTTGAAGACCTAGTTTCATGCCAAGCTGCGTTCACAGGTGACATTGAAGAAAGCGGGTACAAACCCCAGACAGAGCTCAAAGAAAGGTGCCTGGCACGAAGATGCCCGTTTCTGCTCCTCGTGCCCATTATTGCCTTTCCCTGCTCTTGAGCTGCTGCCTTTAGTGCCCTGGGACCGTCAGGGCTTGTCTGCCCTGAAACAGCTCTACCCCATCTTGCTTGATCATCAGGAGCAGAGACCGTAAATGAAACACACCGCTTCCTGCCTCTCTCAGATACTCCCAATGCTTTGTTTGTACAAAAAAAAAAAAAAAAAAAGAACAAAGCTATTATCTGATTTCAAATACAAACAGAGGCCTGCGGCTTCTCATTCCAAGGTCACCACCGCACTTAAGATACAAAGCTAAAACACCACAAGATACAAAGATAAAACAGCAGGACAAAAACCCCCTTGTATTAATGCTTGTGTTTATTTTCTTTTATATAAAAATAAAACATTCATTTTGATTTTTAAGAAAATGCTAAATGTATTGCTGACAAAAGGTGTCAGGTAGAAAAAGGTTAGAACTGCAAGCAGGAGAACGTGGTTATTGGGCAGCAGAAAGTCCGTATATCGTCCCCAGTGCACGCTGGGCATTTCCAAGCTCCTTTTCAACCTCAGTGCTAAATATGTTCATGGAGAAGCTGCTTCCTCAGGAGATTTTTACAACCTTGTATATCACAGTATCTTGCATATTTTTGCTTTATTTTTCCCCCACCCTAACTATAGCCTAATCTAATTTTAATAATTCCCTCTAAGATGTACATACTCTTCAAGTCTCTTTTAGAGCTGTAGTGAATCAATAATTCAGCCTATAATTTTTCCTTATATATCAGTAAGTCTTGACCTTTGACCATTTTTATATTTCTCCTAGATTGTCTCCAGTTTCTTTCTGTTCATAAGTAAAAGTATGATTCTTTATTGCAAATAGTTCTATATAGGAAAGTGTTTAGGGGCATAGTCATGACACTAAGCCCACATAACCGAAAACCCTCCTAAAACATTTAACGGCTAAAACCAATACAATTCAGTCAAACGTCCTCAGTCTCATGACAATTAACAAAGAACTGGATGCATTCTTTAGGCTGGGAGATATTTGTGATTTGAGATCATTGTCTGAAAGACGGTCAATGGAAAATGACAAAATAAATACACTATTATTGCTAATTCCTTATTGTAAGAGACTATGTATCTTCTGCATAGCTGTCACAGATATTTGTTGGAAGCTATCGCTTCTTATTAATTTTCAGTAGTAGTTAATGTCATGAATATGGTCTGAATTTAAACACCAATAGTAGTCCAGCAATTTAACAATAAATTGCTTGAATGTTCATTTTAATGTTCACATTAACTTACAGTCTGTTCTCCTGACTAGGTTTTTTTCCTGGTAGCTGATTAGAGTCAGACTCTGTTTTCCCTGGTAATCTTCATCTTTCCTTTCTTCTCTTTTGAAGGGACATCAGCCTCTAATATTACCAACTCTGAAAAAGAAGAGAAGGCAGAGCCGCCTAAACAGGAGAACATATCTTTAACTCCCACAGAAACCAAAACTAAAGAGAGAGAAAATGAGATAAGTCTGTTGCCATCACCAGACTCTTCACTCCTGGGAGTATCACCAGCAGGTAGGAAGTAATAGATACAGAATTTGCTTTAACATTGGAATGACTGTGTAGACAAGACTGCTTCCCATTTGCTTTCAGTATAGAAGAATGAATATATTGCTCTTAGAAATGGTCACATTTGAATATTTGCCTTTTTCCTAGCACTGTTGTCTCCTGAACTGTTTATTCCCAACTTTAGCAGACAGCCTCCTGTTCCTCCTTCCAAGAGCTCTCTCAGCCTTGAGAGATGCTGGCTAAATCTGTCCCTGGGGCCTCAGGACATTCCCCAGGTCTCTGTGAACACCTGGGTCCCGTCACAGCTCCGTACCAGATCAGCGCATACATTCCTCCCCATGTCCCTCTCTCCGTGCCAATGAGCCCAGGGCAGAAGAGCCGTGCACGGGCCAGCAGTTCCCCTGCCTGGGCAAGGAGGGAGCGGAGCCACAGGACCCACCGCAGAGGCGTCTGACCAGCCCTACAGACACGGGGAGCTCTGCGTCACCAGCCAGGACCAGAGATCGGCAAACTCATCCTGCAAAGAGGAACGAGGAACATAGCTCCCTAGCTTCTCACAGTATTTCACATTTTGACAGCTTCTCACAGGTTATCCCTGGTTAGGAAATTCAGCAAAATATCCCAGACCTTCATAATTAGTCACAGGCAAAAATTAGTATTGCAAAAATAAGGTGTATTTTCCATGCTGTTATTTCAGTTTCAGGTGCTGTTCCTGAAGGAGCCTTGTATTCACTCCCCTCTCCACCACCTCCCCCAAGAGACCTTTTGAAATCCTTACAGTCAAATCCTCCCGTCTCATCAAGTGTGAAGGTAAATCCCTTTAGTACTCATTGATTATAACAATGAAAATCATCTTTATGGCATTCTGTGTTTTTTTCAATTAAAGTTTATCCCTTTACTTGTGTAAAATATAGATCTGGTGAATAAGGGGGGCTTTATTACAATTTGTTTGGACTGAATATAATGGTAATGCAACAGTTAGATTACTTATAGTATACATCACTTTTTTGCCGGTGAAGGACCAGTGAGGGGAAAAATTAACAATATTGCACACTGCATAGCTCAGCATGGGTAACATGCCCACAAATAGCAATTGATTTTGAAGGAATTTCTAGTATAGATTTTACACAGGACTTAACATTTCTGGTGGGATCATACAACAGGGCAATATATACCACAGACTAGTCAGAATGGCATACTTCTTTTAATTTTTTACATAAAATGTGGTTTCTGCTCCAAACTGGGCTAGTACCAAAGTTCAGTCAGGTTGCCCAGAGCCTTGTGTAGCTGACAATTGGCAGTCTCCAGGGATGGAGGTTCCATCACCTCTCTGAGCCCCTGTTCCAGTGCTTAACCAGCTCACTGGGGAAAGTTTTTCTCATGTTCCTAATGATTTCCATGCAGTTTCCCGTTCCTCCCTATAGCTCCGGTTCTCCAGTCTCCCTGCAGTTCTCTTGTCTTTAAAATAGTCTGGCTGGATCTGGCCTGCGGTTCTCAGATTCTTTCCCAGATCCATGTGCACGCTGTGGTCCCATCATGGTTCTGTCTTGGCCTGTTCTCTTTGGTTTATTTTGTTTGAGATTTTTTTAAAGAAGATTGTGTTTTAAGACTTTAAACTCTCCCAAAAGAACATGGTTCAAGAGTACCAGCCAGAAGAGAAGATGGCTACAAAGAATGCAGTAGTTTCAGAGTTTCTTGAGAGGGGGTTGTTTTGTTTTCTCAAGGCTGGAGCACACGAAGGTTGTGAAAGCTGCGTGATTAGGCTACAGTGGAACTGTAATAATGATTGGCATTTGGACTTGCCACACTGGAAGCAAAACATTATTGTGCAACCGATGCCAGGTGCTTCAGAAATAGATGGGAAGTTCCTACCAGAACATAAATACATTAAGAGGGACACTACTTTCTGATCCAGCTCTTCCTTGATATATGCCCCAGCCATACAGATTAATATTTTTTGTAGCTTAAACATCACTTCAAATAAATATATGGACTTTTAAACAAAACTAAGTCTGTTTTCTAGGAAAGGTGGAAATGCAAATGAGTAACTGTCTTCTAGTCTCTTCTACTATGCAAAATTTTTACATCAGCAAAGCACATCAGGACAGGTATTACAAAGGGAAACACTGAATAATTGCAGAGCAGCTTTCACAATTTCTTTCAACAATCACAGTGACTGCTTAAATCACGGGAAAGAAAATATGACACCTGAAAGAAGGAAAAAGCATATGAATTTTCATGAGATAAACTTGTTTCTTCTACAAATGTGTAGCCTTGCAGCTCTTCTAGTCCTCAGCAGGAGACAATGACCGATCTCCCCAGCGGGAGTCTCTTGTGGACCCCGAGGGAAGTTACTAATGCCACAAATGGTTTCAGTGACAAGAGCAGGATTTGTGAAGGTACTTTTGCGGATGTCTACAAAGGTCAGAGGAACAACATGGTGTATGTCATCAAAAGATTGAAAGAGGCAAGTACTCCACCTTTTCTTTTTCTTTGAAGGGGGTATGTTATTAGTATCTCTCGAGCATTAGCAGTCGTTTAATATTGTATTGCAAGGAACCAGAACAGCTACACAAGAGGAGAGGTAAAAAGGAAATGATGTCAAGTAAGTAAACCTAGATTCAGCAAACACATATGAGAGATATTTCACTCATGGGAGTAGTTTTATTAACTCTGTCCATGGGAGTAGCCTGCAATGTCGCTGCCTTGGCGATTGGATCAGAGGTGTCTTTACACTGGGTTTTGTTCTAATTTTCAATTAATTGTTGCCTTTGACACACAGTTGCCATCAGTGATACTTGCCAATTTTCTAAAGTAGCTTGTCATCTAGAGACTAAAACGTCTGTATAAATGCAATGTCTTAATAATTACTATTGACATTCTATTGCATGTTTTCACTTTTCAGGTGGAATGCACAAACCCAAATTCCACCCAGAGATTCTTTCACACAGAAGTACAGATTTGCTTTCGGTAAGTGGCTGGCTTTCCAACGCAACCCCTGTGTGCTCTGCATGCGGCCCGTTGCCCGTGTGTTTGGTTGAGGACGCTGTGTCCCCCCCGGGCGCCGTGCTGGCCTGGGGACCGCGGGGTGTGGACGGGCTCTGCCGGAGCCCTGGGAAGCATCGTGCCTCCCGCGATGCTGCAGTTCTCCGCTGAACAAAGGCAGCCGCTGGGGCGAGGAAGCCGTGCCTTCTGGAGCTTGGCAGCCCTCCTGCCGGGGCTGCGATGGGCTCCCCTCACTGCGAGGGGGGTTGCCCTTCTGCCACCCGGCTCTCGGCCATCCTGTGCTGCCAGCTGCAGGACACAATTCCCAGTGGCCTTCCATTCAGGAATTCATCCCAGCTCAGGAATGTATTTTTCTGTGTTGCTCTTATTTCATTTGCAAATCAGTGTTGATCTGTGCCTGCAGGTGTTGTCATGTCAACATTTTGCAGCTGCTGGGTTTCTCAGTAGAAACTGGATTGCACTGTCTGATATATCCATACCTGCCTAATGGATCACTGCAAAACCAGCTTCAGCCTCAAGTAAGCAAATAATCTGAGTCTATTATCTACCTGTGATTGCAAGTCCTGTCCTGTTATTGTATGAAAGCCAATTATATCTCTCTGAATTCTGAGAAACAGTCAAAAAAAAAAAAAAGTGCCCAAATACCTTGACCACAAGCACTAGAAGGCTGCGGCTCTCCTCCAGTTTTTCTACTGCAAAGCACATCAGGTCAACAGGAATTTTCTGTGGGGCGGCCTTTAGATTTTTAAAGTAATAAGGAATCTGCAAAACATGCCTATTCATATTGTAACACTTCATTGGATTTGGGAACAGTTTGCTGTAGAATCCATCATCATGTTCATTTGCACAATGAGCTACAAAGTTTTACAAGGGATTCAGAGGGAACAGATTGAGATGTTCTTACCTACAGAAAGAACACTTCCAGAGGAGATCACGAGGCAGAAAAACATCAGAAAAGCAATCCACCAAAACCAGTGCTATGCCTCAATAATGGCCAGCACTTGATGCTTTGGACAAGCGTGATCCTTGCTGTGTCCTTATCTCACCTCCTCCCGTGGCAGGCAAAATGTGCAGCACAATATATAAGAATATGTTCCTTCCTTGACCTAGAAATCATCAGTTTCTGTCTTGGACCAAACTTTTGATTCAGGTCAGAGTTTTGATTGGCACTACAACTAAGCCTTTGGTTTTCAAAACTACTAATGTCTTACTGGGGTTTTTTTACCATTTTTTTCCTCGCTTCCTTGCAGGCTGATTCTGCTCCACTGACCTGGGAGATGCGAATTAGCATCGCTGTACGACTCATCCGAGCTGTAGAGTATTTACATAATTTTGGAATTCTTCATGGGAATATCAAAAGGTGAGGGGTTTGGCATAGCAGCACTTCCTTGGGCACCTGTTAATTACAGGGTTTCTTTGTCAATAATGGCTCAAAGCTTATGCAATTTTGAAATCCACTTGTGGTATCTTTCTGCTGTCTCTTGTTCTGTGGGTGTTTACCATTTTATGTTTCATCTGCCTCTCTTCTCTAAATGATGGAAGTATATTCTTTTGAAGTAGTTTTTGGAGTGCTTGTTCTTTCCCTCTCCCTTTCTACCATTCTTTATCCTTTCATTCATAGCTGGAAACTTTCAGCACTTAACTTTAACTTTACTTTAAAAGTGTAAAACTTTAAATCTTTACCTCAAGTTAAAGTAAATACTTGACCAATATTGTTACTTGTCTTTCTTTATCACAGCTCAAATGTCTTGTTGGATGAAAACTTTACACCAAAGCTTGGACATTCAGGTCTGCGACTGTATTCTGTTGATAAAAAATCAGAATATGCTGTGATGAAAACCAAAGTCCTACAAGCTTCGCTTACTTATCTGCCAGAAGATTTTATCAGACATGGGCAGTTAACAGAAAAAGTTGATATATTCAGCTGTGGTGTGGTATGTTGCCTTTTTTCCATGTTCTGCTTCATTCTTTGGTGCTTCCGGACAGAAAATTGCATATAAGAGCATGTGCCGCATACAGTTGTTTTGCCAGAAATTTCATATCATAGTTGCTGACTATATAATGTGTTGAAATCCTGTTTTTAATTATGTTCACAGTCCAAATATACTTCAGTTTGTGGCAAAGTGAGGTGAATCTTTTGAACAACAGAAACAAAGTTGTTTCTTGTTGCAAAAAAAATATTACTGCTGATGGTTTTTTTTTAAAAAAAAAGAACAGCAGAAAGACTGCAGTTAGGTTCTCAGAATTCTTGCAATTTGCCACGTGAACTGCCACAAACATCACCTGCTAATTTGGAAGTTCGACTAAAATAATTGATAGCCTATGATGTCTGCTGTCTCCAGGTGTTTCAATTTAAATAGGAAGTTACTCTGTTCAGTGTGATCGCTCATCTGGATTTAGAATGAGCTTCTTCTCACCCTTCGTTTCAACATATCTGTTGTACCTAACTATAAAATTTGGACTTGGCTCTGGAGGTAGATCTAAAGTGTCATAAAGATTGCCCAGATCTGGCTTTGTTAAGCTATCTGAAGTAAAAATATAATTTAAAAATGCCCTGGCAGTTCAATATTTCTTTAGTTACAAAGCTCATTTTAAAAAATGGAATTAATTCTGAACAAATTGTTTTATCTTTCAAATATACTTCCTAGGTCTTAGCAGAGATACTGACAGGGATTAAGGCACTGGATGAAGGAAGACAGCCTGTCTATCTGGTGAGCAAAAGCAGGAATAATGAATACCAGCGTGAGTGAATGGGGTTGCTGTCATAAAATGAATTTTCATTTATACGAGCGCAGTTTGTTATTTGCAGTCTGCTGCACACATCCTGAAGAAGGGATGTTGAAGCCTCATCCTGGTTCCATTAACACCAGTAGCCTACCTGCCTTTAACTAGAAGCAGAATATACATTCCCATTGCACATACCACACTCGTGAGTGCTGGCCTGATGATATTAGGAGATACTCCCGAATAATTGGTGTTTAAATACGTGCTTATTTCAGAGACAAGGCTTTGTGCTGAAATGCTGCTGCATGCTTTTTCTGTGCCAGAAAGAGGTGTTAGGAGCCAACCTGAATGGGGAAACCTGGGTAGGTGGTAACTGCAGTTCCTCCTCATCGTGTTTATCAGGCGTCGATGTATTGCACAACTGTCTGGAATTTATCCCCTGGCCCATTTGCCCGGGCTGGGATTAGGGCAACACAAACCACTTTCACAAGCAGCCGGCACTGGCCAGGATCACTGAATGCCATTACCACCATCTTCATGAAAACAGACTCCACCCCTGTTCCCCCTGGGGGGGAGCGCTCCTTCCCTATGCCAGCTTGTTCCAGCCTTTGAGGGGAAAACGACAGTATTCTTAATTACTATTTCCAAGCAGTTCAGCAATGCTCAAATGGGTTCAGAAAATAAAGGATCCTAGGTTTCTGATTTCTTTAACAAATGTTTGAAAAGTCCTGTGCGAGAATGCTGCTATATACAGCACTGATTATTTTTCATTCCTATAAACGGGCATAAACTGAGAAGAGCTGGGTCTGCTTTAGTGAATTTGGCATTAGACACGTGCAGAGAAAACCTTTGGCCTTTTCTCTCCTGTGAAAACAAACACTCCTGTCAGTTGCACAAATGGAGATTCTTAAAGCTTTTAGGTCTGTAAACCAGCCATTAAGGAGCAATAATAACAAATATATGGCAAGACTCATATTCTCCGTAATTCAGACAGAAATAAACGTTTGTGTTAATTTTGCTTTCACTGATGTATCTCTTTCTTTTGAACAGAAAGATATGATTGCTGATGAAATTCAAACAGCGAAAGAAAGCTCTCACTCCAAAGTAAAAAATTTTGAAAAGCTGGCTGCCAAGGAAATATGCAGTAAATATCTAGACAGGAGAGCAGGACACTTGCTGGAAGAGGTTGCCATTGATTTTGCCTCAGCCATCTGCCTTTGTCTGAGAAAGAAGAAGAACTCTAACATAGCAGAGGTAATAGTTTAAATACGTGACCAAGATTTTAGTCTCCTTGACAGCAAGGTCATTCATGCCTTGCCTGTTTTTGAGAGTATTGACATAGGAGAACATGTGTAAGCAGGGCTACAGGAATTATTCTGCATTCACAGATTTTGTTGTTAAAAACAGGTGCTTGAAATTATGGAAATGGCTGAAAACAAATTAAGAGAGCATTACATCTGTGGAGGCAGCCTTTCTGGATTCTCTATGAATGCTCCAGAAGAAACTGATGATGAGACGATGAGTTTGAGCATGGATGTGCCTTCTGCGGGGGGGAATAAAGAGGGCAGCGCCCAGCCAGCCATCCTGATGAGTGCCGATCCACCCACAACTTCAGTAGCAGTTGTGTCACCCGACATTTACTGCGGACAAATGTCCCGGGTCCCTTGTGAATCAGATGAATCGAGCAGTTTTATATGGAATCCTTCAGAGAAATCTCCAGATGAGCTACCCAGCATCAGCTTTAAGGATTCAGAAACCGTGGCAGGCTCTGAGTGCAGGACGGGGCAGGTCCAGCCTGCAAAGGGCCTCCAGGAGAGGAGCGCAGCATGCGCCAAAGCTGACACATCCCGGGAGACGGCATCCGCGGCATGGAGCACCTTCCCACACAGAAACCCAGACAGCGACTCTTCCTGTTCTGCACAAGGTAAATATAGATAAACCTGAAGGCTGCACGCAGAACATGCAAAAGCATACAATCTTCAAGCTGTTTGGGCAAAACTGCCCCGTTCCTGTTTGGATAACAGAAGGCTGTGTAAAAGGGCTCTAGAATTATAATAGCAGGGACAAATCACTCTCTGCTCCAGAATCACTTAGGTTCTTCTTCCTACTTATAACACATTTCAGTAAATCTTTTATTCTTGGTTATGATTTTACCAATAAATCTACAAAACGTTTTCTGGTTTTCTATCAGATTTTTTTCCTAAGACAGTTTTGTTTTGTTTTGTTTTTAAATTTATTTTCTATTCCTTAGGCAATAGATGGATTTTGTTCTCAATATTTGGGCTTTTTTGTTTTTCAGTCAGAGAGACATCTTGGAAAATACAGATAAATGATCAAAAAAAGAAGCTCATGGAAAATATTTTGCTGTATGAAGAAGACAAATTAAGCAGTTCTGAACTTTTTGAATCATAAATTGGATGGATTTATTAGCAGTGGCCATCTCAGAAGAAGAAATCGGGACTGTCTCTTCATTAGAAAGATGGTAAAAGTGTACCTTTCGTGTAAGGTTAAGTAGCAGATCTGGATCAGAAACATTGGCCCTGACTGCAGAAAACAAAAGTGATCACAGAGAAGAAACAGAAAATACCTGCTCTAAGGCAGATCACAGCATGATGCCACTCTGTAAACAGAAGTGCCTTCTTCCTTTTCATCCGCAATGTAAAAAGGTATGGCAAACACAAACACTTGCCAAAATAATTTACGATCCTTTTGCAGTGTACTTCATAAAGCATCTACATATAACGTATGTCTTATTAAAAACGACAGTCCTAAAAGCAAGAGGACAAGCGCTGCTCAGCAGTGACACTGCCCTTTGCTGTTACCCCATCGCGTACAAGCAGACAGAAACCTTCAGAGAGACTGGAGAAGGTTTCAGTTTTCAAATGGATCTGTCCTATTCCATATAATCTTAGTTCACACACTCAAAAACTGCATTACCAGAGAGGGGAATTTTTATGCAAGTTCTCATATGTATTCTACATGATGCAATCTCAGTTTGAATTGCACTGAACATAGTTGTAAGTAAGTAATTTAAGCCATGTTGGTCTACTCCATAAGCTGCTCTACTACGTATGACACCATTTGAGGTCTAACCTTTACGTTTCGCTGTCAGGAGCTCTAAGACAGTGTTTAATACTTCATAAGACTATTTTTGGAAGTTACTTTTTTCTAAGTGTCCTTTACGTGTTGTAAGGTTTCTCATTATGTTTCACATGGTAACTGTTGTATATTTTGGATTAGGGACAAGATTTTAATTTAAAGTATCTTTAATTTTATAGGTCACTTGAAATGGGATTTGTTGTATTTATTTTGGCAATGGGTTAAAGAATCGGTGCAAGATGAGCTAGTAAGGGCCCTGATCACGGAGCCACGCTCCCCACGTGTTCTCAGAGAGGAGTCGCTGTGTGTCTCCCGGCTCACCCAGCATTAACAGCCTTGGGCTCAGCCTCGGGGAGCACTCCTAAAAGAAAACTAACAGAAACTTGTATGCTGTCATATTTATTATCAAGTGAAGGCCCCCTTAAGAAACTGTCACTTTTATTGTTATGACTATTTGTTATTTGTAATATTGCTAGCATATTCCACTTTTGCGCAGTCTAAGGAACTACAGGTTAATTACAAACAAGAAGAGCCACCTGAACACACAGCTCAGGTTCCAGACAGGTGTCTGCTGCCTCCTTCGCACAAGCAATAGGGCCTGATGTATGCAAATGGCTGAAATTCACAATAGAGTTCAGGGAATATTTTGGAAAAATACAAATTTATACATAATTCTTTTCATTGGAATTGTGTAATGGTATAGTTTTCCTAGCTTTACATGAAGGTCTCTGAGTAAGGCCTCATATCTTCTATATTTGTACAGTACCTGGTTCATTGTGGGTACTATTAGGAGCAAGTAAAAGTATTTTAACTAAAGAGCTGAGTATTAGAATCATCTACACATTTATCAATCAAATTTATTTCTACACTAAAAACTGGTGAAAACCCTTAATTAAAAGTGCCTTGGATACTGGCTATGTATTTGCCAGTGTCAGGTTTTTTATTTTACCAGAATCAAACCAAGAAGACATTGGTACCGACATAAGAAACATTGAGTGTATTCAGATTGGTCAACAGCTGCTTAATTATACATGAGATTTAATTGAGCTACTTTATGGTGCTGAAACTTTAACATTAATTGTTTTTCATGGGTATATTTTGGGAGATCCATGCTAAATACCTGGGTCTCCTCCAGGAGGACATGCACACGGGCACTCCCCAGAGCTGAATGGAAACCAGAAGTTTTATAGATTGAGGAACAGAATTTAGACACAGTTCTGTTTCACACAAATGCTTTACAGGTTTTATTCTTCTGTAGTCACAAAAGGAAACTGTTATTCTTTGCCTTCTTCCATGTTCATTCTAAAATTTCCAGAGGTGATCTACATGGTCTCGTAGAGTTACACTGGTCTCTAATGTAACATAGACGAGACACCGCGTGGTCTTGCAATAATGGTACTCTACTACAGCACTTGGCTATTCAGTATAAAGTATCTTTTAATCTCAACTTGGCAAATTTATACATTACTGTTTACTAATACCTTTGTGAATAAAAAACCTGAAAAAAATCCCGTCTTTGTAGCCTGTTTTTTCATGACTTGTGGCACAGAAAAATGTGTCTCAATCCACCCTATTCAGGTAAATTTGTGTTATTAGGGAAGCAGCTCAAGGTCTCTTTGCACACACCTAATCATTGGTAATCATTACTACAAACATGTTTATTCAGTCTTCGCTCACTTGTTAAATAGCTGATTTTTTCCTTTGAGGTGTCCCTAGAGAAAAATTTCACTCCAAAATGAATAATTACAAGAATTACTGGATACAACTGACACCGTTGATATTGTTGTTTAGATGCACAATCTATAGCATCCTTTATCCTCCAGACACTGTAGCTCTTTGTCACAAATGAAGGACAACTCTGCTTTTTTTTTTATCCATGAACCCCAGAATAAGAGCAAAGAATATAAATTTTAAAAAATACAGCTGTTATAGAACTGAAGAACCGTGCAAGTAAAACTCATTTGTAAATTAGCACCTCCCAAATGTGCTGTTAAAACCTAGAGGCTGAATATTATCCTGTATTGTTGATTAATAGCAAGAACTATCAATTCATTCACACATTATTCTATTATTTCTTGTATGTTTAATTTTAATAACATGCATAAATACAGCCATGGAAGTGTCACGTCTACTAGCAAAACCAGGCAGGCAGTTAAACACGTGGAGTGTGAAGACAGTGCGCT
This sequence comes from Chroicocephalus ridibundus, assembly GCF_963924245.1. Lineage (NCBI taxonomy): Eukaryota > Metazoa > Chordata > Aves > Charadriiformes > Laridae > Chroicocephalus > Chroicocephalus ridibundus. The sequence continues at coordinate 9,190,049 of NC_086293.1, read as the reverse complement.
ACACAGTTTTTGAAGTCACTAATTGCTATGTAACAAACTAGCAGATTTTTCTGTAACCATTGACCGCATCCCATCTATCCTTTGTACTAGAACGTTTTTGTATGTAAAATGCAATGTCACGCTGTAAAATAGACAGCTTCCAACACGTGCTGGTGTTGGGGTTTTTCCGGGCAGCAGTGAAATAGCTGCATTTCCTGCCGTTCGATGAACTGTATTTCCTGCTGCCGTCTCTTACGCAGTTGCTGCCGTTTGTTAAAGTCAACGGTAAATTTCCCTAAATTGAAGGACTGGCCTCGATCTTCAGGCGTTCCGGTAAAGCCAGCGCAAGGACAACCCCACCATACGTGGCTGCGATCTGTACACGTTAAGTAGACTCTTTCTGTGCTTACAACTCGGAGTTAAAAAATTAAAATAACCATTCACGACAGGATTCCTACAGGATTCCTCCCCCGTCTCCATCGGGGAAGACGCCCACAGCTGCCTCCGCAAAGCTGCCGGCTCTTTGGAGCACCCCGCGGGACTGGGACCGCACTCCCGACGGACCGCAGCGTTCCCAACTGATACAACTACCTTTTTCTCTCTCGTTAAGCCCCCTAATTAACAAAGCCCGTCCCGCTGAGAGGCGGCTCCCTACAGAAGCCCACAAGAGAGCCCAGGCCGCTCCTCAAGGGCCTTCCCTGCGCTGCTCCACGCCCCTACAGCCGCGGGCAGGGCCCAGAGCGGCGGGCGCTGCGGGTCCCGCCGCCCACCCCACAAGGTGCTCCTGCCCACCCGGCTACCGCCGGCCCTTCCCGCAGCACTCGGAGCGCGGCGCACGCGGCCCGGGCTGCGACCCGTCGCGGCGGGGCTGAGAGGGGCAGCGCAGCCTTCCCGGGGTCCCGGCCCGGCCCGGCACAGCACAGCCAATCGGCGCCAGCGGCGGCTGGGAGCTGCCCAATCGGCGACAGGGATGGCCCCAAGGTCCCGCCTTCGGGGGCGGGGCTGTCTCCTGAGTGGCAGCCGCCCCACCGGCCCCTGAGGTACCGCGGGACGGGGTCTGCTGCAGCCTTGGCCTCGCGGAGCGGGCAGCGGCTGCGAAGCCCTGGTGCTGCAGCCCCGGGGAGGCCCGGCCCGGCAGCGGGGTGTCCCTGGCGCCGGGGGTGAGCCGGTAGGCTCCTCCTGAAGCGAACTTGGGGCTTCAGGGGGAGAGGGCGAGTTGTTCTACAAGGCAAATGCTCTTCGTGACTGGAAGAGCCAGAGTGTAGGTGAGTCAGGGCAGGAATCCCGCGGCTTCAGCAGCGCTAGGGAAAGCTCCTGTGGTGGTTTTTTTTCCCGTGGTTGCGGTGGGCTGGAGTGACAAAGGTCTGTCCTGTAACGATAAGCTGTTTGTTGGCTGTGGTTTAAGGCCGAAGGAAGAGCCATGGCCGGGTCTGGCTTGCCTGACCTCCTCATGCCAACAGCGAACCACGCTAATGCTTTTAAGTTTTGTCAGGGTTGCCCTTATGCTTACCTGTGTCTTAAATGCACAAAGGTTTAGTCATAGTCTTTAACTATCTGTATGTATATAGTTATGTAGTGTTATTTTTTGCCATCATCCAGGCCCACAAAACTTCTGCCTTGTAGTCTTGAGTGGTGTTACTGAAACCAAGCCTGTAGGTAGGTGTAAGTGAAAATTCCAGGTTTCAGTCATCATTTCCTTTTTTGCCAGTTAATAATCCTTGGAGGGCAATCTGAGGTCATTTGTTCACTTACTTTAAAGACATCTAGTGTTGTTCCTGTCGTGCCTATTTTTAGTTAGGAAGTAATGTTTCTTTGTGGAAGTCTTTCAAATCTTGACTTCCTGTTCTTGTAACAAACTGCAAGAATGAACGTAATAGATTGAGAAAGTACTTCACTTTCTATTACAAAGCTGATGTAAAAATCCTTTATTGCAGCAGAGATACTTTTTTTTTTTTTGCTTTGCTTACTGTAGTTGGTTCCAAAAGTCAGATTTTTATCTTAATGAGCTAGGCTATGAAACCATAATTTTCATGGAGTTTGTGTTTTGTGTTGGCCAGAATCAGTTGTATTCTTTTTAATTATTTACCCTTTCTTTTTATCTGTATAATCCAATAATGTTGTCTGTACCTCATTTAGTATCCTGTCATGTCTGATGGTCACTTAATATATCCATTCAGGTAGAAAAATACTGATGTGTTTCATTGTGAGCATAAGTGTGATGAGAGCAAAACTGTAGGGAATCAGACTAGTCCATTTCCAGTTACCGTACTGGCTAGAGGCAGGGATTTATAGCATCTTCCCCTTTCTTGGGGGGGTGGAGGGGGATTTCTCATCCTTTGGGTTGTTCTTCTCCCCTAATTCACATACTGTTTAGTTGTTCATAACTGCTTAAACACATTACTAACAAATATACTTTTGCATTTATTATCTAGCTTGAAAATAAACCTGAGTGTGATGGGGTAAATCTTGTGCAGAGAACAGAAAACAAGTGCGACTTGAAAGAACAACAGGCTGGAGATGACAGGAAGAAGAAAACAAAGCATGCACAGTGTCATGCCGAATGTGTTTGGAAGGTCAGGAGGGGGATCGGTCAGAAAGGAGGTGTCTATACCAGGTGAAGAAGCTAAGGCTGAGAGCCCACAGTCTTGTAAGCTCAGTTGCACCTCAAGAAGCGTCTGTCTCGTTGCAAAATTCAAAGAAGCGTGACAATTGCAACTGTGTTCAGACAGGCAGAAAACACAATGAAGGACACCCTGTGAGCTGTCGAAGTGCGGTCACTGAAAAAACCTCTCCAAAGTCTGCGTTTGTCGATGAACCAAAAAAAAAAAAAAAAAAAAGGTGGTGAGTCTGTCTTTGATGAATAGATGTGTTGAAATATTTGTGGGATCTTAATGGTTTGAATATCTTTGAAAATTTTTAAATTAAGAGGATGAAATGTTTTTAGTCTGTTTCTTACTTTAGGAGTTTCCTGGCTTTGTAAAGCCCAGTCTAGTCATGTACCATTATGGCAGGAGCCCGGGGGAAGCAGAGCATTAGATCATTCTTTAGATTGAGGAACTATTGCAATTGAAGTGACTAGATATTTTGCACTTCCCTAGTCTATAAAGAATTAAACTCTCAAAGTCATTATAAAACACTAGCTGCTTATTTTGAGGAACTCTTGATTGTTATTTCTTTAGTGTGATGTTACTGTCAATTTTTCTTTTTTTTTTTTTTCATAGGAACTGGCTTGATTATAGCTTAATTAGTCACCTTATTTCATTTGCACAATTGAATAATCATCTCAAATTAGTGGAAGAAGACAACTTTTACTTTTCTTAATTATTTTACTAAAGTAAAGTAATACTGCATCCTCTTCAATTTACGGAGATTGACTACAGTTGAAGGCGAATATCACGGGTGGCTGCATTGGCCTTTCCCTAATGTGATTTTTTTTTTTTAATGTATATTTCATTCATTAGCTCAAATTACTAGTAAGAATGAACCACAGAGAAATAAACATATTCATCTGCAGCATGAAAAAAATCTTAATTGTGGGCACTTAAGTAATACTGGAATGGTGATCGATGCCAAAATAGCTCCTGGTTAGGGAAGTCTGGGTGAATGCCTTGGGACTAACAAAGAAGCACACTCTTCCCTGTCTTCTTCCCCTGCCACCCTCACATCCAAATAATATTTAAGGACATAATCAAATATTTGTGTGACTTTGTGGATGGCTCCAGGTCACATAAGAGTTCTTCGTCGTAGTGTTACCAAGTGCATAGAGGAATATTGTTTTAGGAGCTGTTTTGCTTTTCATCCCTGCAAGAATCCATTTCTTTTGGTTGCTGAAATCTGAGGAGAAAGATGAGTTTGGTGAAATTCTTGACTTTATTGAAAACATTGATACCCAAGTGAATAGAAGCTGGATCTGGGTTGGCAGAGGAAAAAACATGCTTTTACTTTGGCTTTTGATTTGGGTTTGTTGTTGTTAAGGAATTGCTTGCATCTTGGCAAGGCCACCTTCTTGTCCTTCGTGGTATGCAGTATTTGGGTTAGGACGACCAGTTTTAGTGAATACCCAGGTAATTACCCAGCTTCTGCTAGTCCAGTGCCTTGCTCTTCAGGCATTGCTTCACTGGCAGCTACAGCGTCATAGAACCATTCCTGGAGCACATCCGTGGAATTCTCTGCTTTGCTTGCTCACTCTTCTGCCTCCAAAGCAGAGAACCGTCCAAAAAAAGCCCTCTGAGCAGAATACTTGGAAGAATACAGGGGGCATCGGTTTGTCCCAGGCAAGTTAGAAAGCATTTGAGACCTGTTTTGTCCTTACGGTCGTTGTGCACTCCTGGGTTATACTACCCTCTTGAGGCTGATCTCATATTTGCAAAGGAGAAAATACTGCACACGTTTATAGGTCCAGAGTTTTTTCTCTGGATCACCAGGAAACGTTGGGTTTTTCTGTGTTGCCTTTTTAAAGACAACCTTAGAATGTTCTGTTCAGTAAGCTGGATAAGAAACACGGCATAATGGCCTGGGCTTTAATTTTTATTCTGTAGACTAGCTTAGCCATATTTTTTTTTCTCAGTGAGTAGACTGTATTCTGCACAACTCTGTCAGAATTCTAGAAACAGTGATCCGAACTACAGTACTCCTTTTTCAAGAAAGGATTTAAGCAGTGCGTCTGGGGAACGGTTTCCTTCCTGTACTATTGGGCAGCTTATTGTTTGACTGTTTCCCTGGAATATGCTTGGAAACCATTAAATATAAAAAGAACACAAGCAGTAGATCTGTTGGGGAAGTGATGATTAGAGTTCAGGATAATAAATGCAACTTCAGTGTTCTTTCTGACTCTTCCCGTTCACAACACTTCTGCAGGTTTCCAAAAGCAGGTGTCGCACCCTCGCCCTGGGCTGGCTTTGCGTGCTGCAGCGGAGATGGCGCAGCTGAAGACCTGCGGCTTTCCCGGAGGCTGGCTGTGCTGCGGGGGAGCGCCAGGCACTGTGTGACTGCCAGGGACTGTTCAGTAATGCTGGTAAGATCTGTACCTGGGCGCGGGGAGGAAAAACATTACACTATTTCTTCTGATGGTGGCATTGAAACACTATGGCTTTATGAACTGGTGCCAGAAATCCTAAGTATATTTGTTTCTTAGTCTTCTAAAAGTTTTTTACTCCTTTTTAATCCGCCTCCTCCTTCACTTCCAATTCTCATTTGCCTTCTGGTAGAGGATAGCACAAGACGGTGCTAGGGGCATCAAAGGGATCGCTTCATTGAGGTGACTAATTCTGTGACAGGAAAAGAGTACATGCTTAATAAAAATTGCAGTTGTATTTACATTTATTGCATTAGCCTGTTAAAGAGTACAGAATGTCTTCAGGAGGAAATTCTAGAAAACGTTGATGGATTATCAGATGTCTGTATGGGCTGAGGTACAGAAAAGAACGTGTCTACATTGGAGGATGTTGGTTTATGCATTTGAAGGCATGAAAAATGACCTTGTACCTCTGATGTATGTACCAGTATGGAATGGTTCTGAATCCAGGCAAGCTAACTGGAAAGATAATTTTCTTTTTTTTTTTTTTTTAAACTGGAAGAGATATTAGATGGTTTCCTTGATAAGATCCACATTAACAAATCCCTTGTCTAATTTGGCAACTGAGAACTGATTCCTTGTCCATCTAGTTTGCATAGTTTATTACATGAACTATCTAGTTTGAGCTACTCTTAAACAAACAAACAAAAAACAACCCCACAAGTAGTTGCAGTTTCAGCATAAGCTTTATTATAGATGTGTATAGAAGTGTAAGAACAGGTTTCTGCCTTCAAACGTGTCATTTAGAATAATCACTGTATTTACTAAGGAAAAGAGATAAAATAAGAAAATAAGCCTACAGGTGAGCCTGTGATTAACCTTGCCCTTTATTATTTTTGGCTCGAGATCTTGTATTCTTCCTTAAAAGACAATCTGTTCCATGTCTCCAGGGACAAACTGCTCAGGTCCACATGCTTCTTTCTTCTTCAGAGTTGTGGAATCAGTAATAATTTCATTTTAAAGTAAAATTTAAAACAAATCAGGCCATCATCTGCCTGTCATCTTGCCTGGTTTTCATCTGAGTTTCTGAAAAGCCAAATGATAAAGACTATTTTGATAGATTGTTTTGATAGTCTTAATATTTCTCTGAAAATCCTGTTTTGATAATCTGTCTAAAAGTTCTACAAATCCTCGGCAAAGAAGGCAAAAGATAAGGTGGCTTCCACATAGTTCCATTCTGTAAGGGCACACAACGCGTAAGACTGTCTGATTTGTGTAACGGCCATAGAAGTAGCTCCTCAGAAGGAATTCGGAGGAGAGCAGAGAGAGGACCTTGAGGGAAGTCTCAGCAGCCTGAAAAGCAGGGTGAAAGTGGAAGCATGAAGTGATTTGTAGCTGGAGTGTGTGACGCAGATATTAAGACTGGCATAAACATTAAAACAGAAGATTCAGAAAGATCAGCCTAATGTGGGCAAATGCAAATAAAGTATGACAGGCTGTAAAGGTAAAAACCAGACAGTTTCGGGGGGGCGTTGGATATTCGAACTTCAGTGATCAGTGAATCAGCTAGAACTATCTTAGTTACAATAATGTTTTTAATACTTTTCACCATGAAAATTGTGAAGGTCTAGCCGAGAAAACCAGGAAATGCTGGGAATTGAAAGGGGGGGGGGGGGGGGGGAGATGGGTAATGTAAGGAGAGGAAGCCTTCCCCTTCTGCCTAATATACTTTAATGTGATTCTTTAAAGTTCAATGAGTCGTTCCTAAACATCAGGTACTTGAGTGGTTCTCTTAGTGGTAACTTCTTAGTCCCAATCACTTCTGAAATGCTGCACTGAATGTCTTACATGACAAATTAGAAAACAAAAGTTGTTTAGTTTGTGGTCTTGGTGATTTTGCTTGGTGGTTTGGGTTTGGGTTTTTTTGGTTTTGTTTTAGGTTTTTTTTTTTCTTTAAAGCTCTTCTTTTCTGACTTGCTCGGCCATACCTTTAGCATTCTCTTCAAGCATGTCCCCCAGCATCTTCTCCAGCGCTTGTCCGTATTCTTCATACTCTTCTTCTGTTATCTTGACACCAATTTCAAAGGGAACATTAAACTATAAAAACATTAAAAGATAGAATTTAACAGATGAGTTCTGGACAAGGACACTGCAAGTTAATTTTATTAATGGGAATGCTGATAAGCAAGAGGTATAAGAAGTTATTCCATCTGTTCACTTATTAGCGCTCAGACACTGATCAAAATCTCAGAAACAGGGTGTAAGCTACTGCAGACCAAACTGCACAATAAACTGGAGGAAAGAAAACTTTACAAGAAACTTGCATTATTATATGTTAGTTCTGAAATGTAAGTGAATCCTAAATACACTTTAGATTGTTGCAGCTAGTTATCGCAGCTAATTGTAAATAATTTCACAGCATCAGTGCTGGCAGTTTTCATGTGCCCTTTCCTACTTGCCTTTCAAGTTAAAAATGATTCAAGTTTTAATTTGTACTGCCTCCTGTGACAAAAACTGTATTACCCAGCCCCACCCCTTAAACTTGTATGTGAGCAAGAAGGAAAAACACAAACCTTAATTTCATTGCTGTTACTGTCATCTTCTGTCCCTGCTTTATCTGTGTCCCAAAAGCCTTCTGTGCCTCGACGATGTAATTGTGCTGTGGGTTTTTTTGGAGCCCTTTGTTGCTAGAAAGCAAGCAAAATGACACCTATATATTGTTTCCATAACCAAACTAGTCTGTAGTGGGGAAATCAGAACCCCTAATTAACACAGATACAGCAGATTAGGTGAAGGCATCATAGACTTACGTATGTTTGGTAGAATCATAGAATCCTTTAGGTTGGAAAGACCTTTAAGATCATCAGGTCCAACCATTAATGATAGATAGGTCTATAATAATTGGTGCATGCACTTTAATAGGAATTTGGTTTAAGGGTTCCTTAAATAACAAGCACCATACAGTTAATTTCCAAAGAAGATGCCAACAAATTATTTAAATGATGCTTTATCTTCAGTTGTTCTTTTTTTCCCCCCGATTATTAATTCTTAGTGAATGAGATTAGATACATATTCTCATAGCATGAATACAATGCTAATGGTTTGTTACAGAAGTTCCATGGAATAATTCTTTCCTCTTCCAGAAAGTAAATCTAAAAGCTTCTCTGAATGCTGTAATAATATTGGTTTTAAGGACTTATACAGAAGGACAATATTTTTCTGAATTTTTTTACCTGTGTTCTTTTATATTCAGGGCTTAAAAAACTAGAGCCAGCCAGAGTAGTTTCTGTCCAGAGGATGCTGTAAAGAATAATTCCCAGCAGAGTACCTCTGAGAAACATGATTATCTTTGTGAGGCAGGGTGTCAAACCTGAAAGCATAAGTTGAGAAATTAAACATATTTTACAATCTCTGTATTTAATTGAGTCTGTATCTAGTGAAAATCTTTTTCCTGACTTGAATGACTTGAAGTTATTTCTAAAGACAGATGTATAAAGCAAACATAATTTTTATATGTTAAAGGTAAAAATATCCTGTCTAAAAGAGATTATTGCTTACAGTGTTTTATTCTATAACTAAGATACAGTAACTGGAACAAACAGGTTAGTGGAGAGGAATTACACAGAAAAGCGGCAAAAGCTGAAACTTTACCTGGTGAGTTTCGTGGCTTCACCAAACAGCTGCTCTTTGAAGCACTTTATATATCGAGTGGAATATTTGTTCTGTTCTACATATCACTGGAAATGCAATCTGATACATATTTAAATTCCTTGGAAACTTGGCCTGCTTGTAAGATAACAAAATCAACAAAAAAGTGAAAACAGTGCATAGATTTGTTGCTGCATTTATTTTTATGTATAATGAAATCGTGTAGGGAATGGAGTGAGAGTTTCCTTTTTTCCTGTGGCGTTAACATTGCTCCTTTAAAAAAATAATTAATAGCTGTAACTTTTTAATTTTTTTTCCAAAAAGGAAAAGGCCCAACCCCGTTTTATTATCTGAAGTGGTGTAGCAGAAATGGAGAAGCTGAGCTTTATTCCTGATCTGTGCTGACAGCTGTGTTTCTCATTCTTGCCTTTTAAGTGCATTCCCTCTCTCCTGTATTCTCTCCCAGGTTCTGTTTTATCAGATTTTGTTGTCTTTTGCTGGACAACCAAAGCTGAAAACGATCCTAGGAAACTTGGCTTCCATTACTCTAAAAACAGAATATTAACAAATTTTTAAAACTTCATACATACATACATAAAAAACATAGCAATGGCTGAACGTCTAGAAAAATCCCATGAAGAGAAATAGGGATTTTTTATTTTTTTTAACTTGAGAAAGAGTAGGAGGAAAGAGGGAATGTATGATGAAGGATGATGGGATGATGAGTTTGTGATTTCTGTTGCTTGTGTTCTACTGTAACCCAAATGACACGTCCAGTTTGTAGGCTCCATTTTGCCCTGCAGCCCCACAAACTCCCAGCAGTAGGACTGAGGAAAGCATGCTAAATGTGTAAAGGTGGGAAGATGAGGAGGCATTCAGTTAAATCAGATTTGCTGTTGGAGAAAATGTAACATGGAGCCATTTATAACCATCTTAACTGTGCTATGGCCAAATAAGACTTTAGCACGTCTGTGGAGTTGGAAAACTAGTTTTATTTGGGGATGCAGTTTTATTTTGTTTTCTTCTGCAAATGTGATTTAAGAGCTTTCCTCTTTTCGTGTCTCATGTTGTGGCCTTCTCGTTGATTACTTCAAGTATTGTGCAGTCATGCTGTAAATCAAGTTTGGGAAATGATCCAAATATGAAAAGAAAATCACTTCCAAAATGTGTCCGGTATCAGCTGATGGGCGAAACTGAGGAAGCCAGTACCTGTAATAAGGGAGCTGAAAACAAACGGAGGTGGTGACTCAAAAACCTGTCTAGCAACAAAGCTAGGTTAAGAAACTCTGATAGAGTGAATCATCTTCATCTTGGCTTTTATCTGAGGGCTTGTTAATAAAAACATTCACTAGCAGAAAGCAAGCAGGCAGAGCTGCTGGATCCTACCAGAAAGAGTATGGAAGCAGAAGCCCCTCGCGTTTTCGTAGCACGCTGTGTTTTGTTCTGGGCTGGCCACAGAATCAAGCTATTTCTGGATTTCCCAACGTGACAGGGAGATGTGTCCCCTGAAGCTTCCAGGAGCCTGGCCTTTGGATCAGCATCTTCTGCTTTATTAAGGCCTGTCAGCACTCCAAGTGGTGAGGAAAAGATTAATTTAGATAGGCTGTTGTACAAAACAGTGGGGTTTGTTTATTTTCTAAGTTTCAAGTGGCCACATTTGCCATTAAGGCCAGTCTAGTTACGAGTGTATCGGTAGGAGACATGCCAGAAACTTCATAAACTTAAGAATGCAGATTGAATGATAGAACTTCATTTCTTATACGGAAACTCCTTTCAGCCATCACCAGACAACTTTTCTTCTCAGGCTAGATGGTGGAAGGGAAGAACTAGTGCATGGTGGGCACAGGAGAGAGCATGCTGGCATCAATCACACTGCCTAGCAATTTTAAGTTCTTCAGTCTGAAACTGACATTGGATATAGTATTTTTCTCTTTGTTTTCCCCAGTCCTGACCCCACGCGGAGGAAGGGATTAGAGATCAAAAACATGAAGCTTATTGTCAAGAGCAACTGAAAAACTTTTACCCTTTTATTTCACCCTATTATGAACGCTTTTATTTGCAATGAATAAACTCTGTAATCAATTGTAATTGTTAGAGATACTTTGATTATTACTTGAAACCATTTTAATATATTTCATCTTAAGTATGGAGGAAAAATAGGCTGAACTGGGCCTTGGTGCTAAGTAGGCTTTAATTCTGAAGTATTAAATATAAGGATAAATTTTAATAGGGTGAATTGTGGAACCTAATATCCCCACAGGCAAAACCTTTTCTTGGGTACTTAAGGAGTTAGTGCCCTTTTTCCTTAGAATGAAGCGTGGTAAAAACTAACTAAGAATGAGGTTTCATTTTTGAGCCTTTTTATTGATTTCAAGTTTGTGTAAGTAAGTTCGTTCCACAGCAGTTAAAGCCAACACCAAACCCTCTTAGGTGGCTGGTACTCTGTATGAAAGAAGAAGTGGGTATGGTACTGGGAATGAAAGGCTGCCTGTTTAGCTTAGCATTTTTGATTATGATCTTAGAAAAGGAAAACAGCTTGAAAGAAAATAGTGCTTTGCTGTGTAACTTGAAATGGAACTGTTTGAACGTAATGCTGATTCTAGATGAGTTGCTTCATTTTTTGAGTAAGGCTACGGTGCATTTAAACAAGAACAGGACTGTTGCATACTTCTGTTGGTATTCACAAAGATAATTCCTGTATGTATTTCTGTGAGAGCAATTAGGATGATATTTGGCTAGTGCTGATAACAATCATAAAATGAGGTTTATTTTTCTAGAAAATACGTTATCTTGACTATGCCAAAACAAAGAGTGTGCCTGGGAACCACTACCTTGGAGACGAGGAAGGCTGTGAATTGTTCACTTGTGGTGCTTCAGGGCAGCTGGAGAATAAAGGGAAAATGTGACGTTTTAGTTAAGTACTTTCTCTGTTGTAGGCAGGGAAGAGTGGTTCAGCTTTCAGCTGAAGGCGAGCTCGAACAAACCACGCTTCAGTATAATGCACTTGCCTGAAGTGCAACTGCACCTATGTTTAACTGAAGGTAAAACTTCATTGTTTCTTAGACTGCATAGAGTGTTTGTTAGTCTCTAGTGGTCTAATACCTTCCCAGCTAGTATAAAGCTAACGCCATGGATGGGACAACATGACTGTGACTTGACTGAAGGTAGATGGTAGACAGCCTCGATAAGGGCCCTGTGAAGAGATTATTAAATACAGCACATCAGGCTTTAACCAATAGGACTTTATTCTGTTGGTATCTCAAAAAAAAAAAAAAACCAAAAAAAACCAATCAACCACCTGAGGTACAGTAAAGAAGTGTGGCTAAAAAAAAAAATCTTCAAATTGTGGTTTGATTTTTTTTTTGATTTTGGTTCAATAACCAAGTTTGAGATTATTATAAAGCAAATGACATATGCATTCCACTACTCCTTTTCATCTTCAGGAAATCTCAGAGACTTTCACATATCCAAGCACGTTATTTTCAGGAAGATCTAAGCACCCCTTCACTACTACCAGAAGAGCTAGCTTGCACGCTGTCATCTAATGTTGAAAACTCCGCCAGCCCTTCGCCTCACTTGGAACAAAGTTCTGGCCCTTTGAAGGGACAGAGTATTTGTCCCCTTGCACAAAGGAGTTCACACTTCACCACTCTGATAGTCTCCTCCTGTTCCTACTCAAGTGCTTGGAGTCTACAGCACATGCAATAAGATTTGATCCCCAAACCAGAAAAGCAGGGTACAATGTCTGCAGCATCAAGGAGTAGTGTAAGGCACAGTACTTTGCTACGCTCTTTACCTTAAATTTAAGGGAATGTTGATTAAGGCTGATTATCAACATATTGTAGCCCCCCAGTAATAGTTAGAGAGTGCTCATAAAATTGGATAATTGCTTCCCATGTTCACGTCCAGTTTAGATGGAAATCAGTTCTCCTCTTTCAAGAAACATTGCAAATCAGGTATAGTGATCACTTGTTGCAGCTGAACATTCACTCATGCATCACTGCTCATTCTGCTGCCCCTCTGTAACGGCGGACACCCCTCCTTGGCCCTTGTTGACATCACTGATACATGCCCACAGTCCGTCTACTGATTCCTTCCACAGTGTGACCTCAAAAACAGAGCAGGAAGAAGTTTCAGCGTTAATGCATCTCAGTTTACCAGTCCCTTGCAACCATCACATCACTAGTTTGGTGACAGTCTACAGTTACCCAGCAGTCAAGTGTTGTGGTGGTGTTCTAAGTATCAAGTTATTTGTTGCTGTATACTGAACAATTATCCAGTGGTAAAGGGAGAGTATGTGAATTCTGCTGTTAGTACCCTACAAAATAAAGTTAAGCCTGCATTTCTAACCTCCAGTAAGGACTAAGAATGCGTTTGCCAAAGGTTAGGGTCTTCCTCCCCTCTTGATATGTAAAAAAAAAAAATAAATTCACCATTGCAGCAAAGGAGAATCTACAACAGTCTTAATGTAAGCAAAAGTGACAACAGCCTGTCTCATCTCAGCTCTTCTGAAGTCATGGCATGCAGGAGTAAAAGTAAAGGCAGCAGTACTCACTTTATTGTCTCCTCCAGACACTGCAAGAATGTTTGCAGTAATGGACCAACTCACATGCCAGACAACATCATTGAACTTGTGCAGCAGCTTTGGTGACCAGGAATTTCCAGAGGCATCATCACATGTCCAGATAAACACTCTGCCATCCTACAAAAGCAAGCAGACCTAGTTGGTCGGACCACTAATTACAGTACAGAAAAACCAACCCTGATGGTACTTTTGGCTATACTTCCTAGAACCCTAGATGTGTTTACATACGTTTTTGCTCAACATGGCAAAGGGGCTGTTCTCTTACTAAAAGCAAGATAGGAGTACAGCTCTCTGATGAGAAAAGCTACATACGAAAGGTGACTTGCAAACACCAGAGAAAAGCTCCCAAAATACGTATGTATCAGCTGAATTTTTCCGCAGAATGAGATTTTGCTTTCCAGTCACATGACAGAAAGTTAGCAGCTTACTAAGTAGTGTTCTTGCTATTGGGGGCGGGGGGGGGGGGGGGGAGAAGGCATTTCCAGAATTATTACCATCAAGAACATTACAGTCAGTGTGAAGGTTGAAGACATCAGAGCTGATTAAGAATGCCAGTTATTAGAAAACAGCTGGAAGTTCAGTGAATTTGATCCAGAGACATTAAAATACAATGTTAGTTTGAAGGTCTTCCTCATAGTGAGACCACCCTGCTCACCATTCTCAAAACATAAGACAGTCTTTGGTACGGAGCCACACATGCACAAACCTTTGTCCAGAAATGCTTCCATTGGCTTCTGAGTTTGGGAGGAAGAGGAATCAAGGACTCTTAGGCACAGACCCAGATTTAGCAAAGGACTGCCAAGAGGACGTGTTACAGCAAGTCTGTCCTTACTGTTCCCTTACTAACAAAAAGGGGAAGTAGATGGAAGCAAGGGCACTGTGCCTCTGTCACTCCAAGGGAAGCCTCACCTGGGAGCAGCTAGCGATGGTACTTGTGGGCAAACCTATGGATGGAGCCCAGGCTACATCTCGAACCCAGTCACTGTGGGCCTCCAGCTTCTGCTCTTCTTTCCACTGACCATCTTCTTCCCTGAAAACACATTTATCCAGTCAGAAGGGCAGCAGCACCAGGCAGTCGTGTTTCTCATCTCCTGTTCTGGAAGGCTGTGGGTTTGTAGCTTCCAGACTCCTGGCTTATCAGACAATACAAAGCACAAGTGGTCCACACTCTTCTCTAAAAAGCTCTATGGCTTAAACTGACAAAATCCCTTCCAGGGAAAAGAAAGCAGCATAGACAAAGAGTATTTGATCTTCAGTTACTGTACAGAAATCTGCTATTGTCCAAGTGACAGAGGTAATCAAAGACAACTAGAAAACCACTTTCCAAGGTAAGATGACACAGACTGCTATAACCATGTGAGAGACTGTACATCACTAAATTGTCTATTTTTAAAGCACTTGTCTAAAACAATAATTCAAAGATAAAAGCACAGATGCTGAAAATATTACTTGGGATACAAACAGGGACATTCAAAGACTGCAAAAGATACCAAGTTTTATATGTTCTTAAGTCTGGCAGCAGAGCACTTACTTCCAGATCTTGACAAGGTTGTCACAGCCACCAGATGCAAATCTTTTGATGTAGTTTGGTTTTTGACCAGATGGTTGTTCTATAAGACTTCCTGGTACAACAGCAGGAGCCCAGCTAACTGCATTACATCCGATCTATTTAATGAAAAAACTATCATTACTAAAATTGCTTACTTTAAATAAATAAATAAAAACTGATGAGAGGGCAAAGGACACTTAGCATACTCTATGAGGAATAAGCCCATCTTAGGAAAACAGGAGCTTTGCTGGATGGATGTCAGATGAATACGAAATCCAGGTACAGTCGAGCATCAATAGGACACTTAGTAAGTTTTAGGTAGCTAAGTAACTGTTTTATGTGCAAATATCATCTAGGATATGTAAACAGTGGAGACAGGGATATAAACTGAAAAGACACAAGACATATGCAGTTGCTAAGATTTAGGAATGCAGGAGTAGAAGGAACCTGTGGGTCTGGAGCCCAGTTTCCTTTTATTGTGAGCCACTGCCATTAGCTTATCAAGTTCTGCATAAGCAAAAGTCTCTTATTTCAGGAGAAACATGAGTCCTGCAGTTTTTCCAGCTTCAGTTCATTCACAGTCAGTTTGTACAAGCATTCTTAGAACCAAAGCCATTTCCTACCAGGTAGCTTCCAGCACTGTGTTTAACAATAATGCTTTATAAACAAGTATTATCAGTGCTGTTTAGTAATCTTCACGTGTCTTGTTTTCTACTTCATTTTAGTGCCTACAAAGTATACCTTCCCACTCCAGATTAATTTAAAAAAAGTTATTATTGATTTTGGAAAGTGTTTTACATCATTTCACTGTGTATCAGTACTTATCTAGTCTACAAGTTCTTTGAGGCATCAGCTCATCGCTTATCTGTAGCTCCAAGAAACCAGTGCTGCTCACGGGAACAAACTTACCGTATGCGCATTGCTGATCTTTTTGACTTCCCACTGCCCATCACCCGTGTAGCTCAGTAACGAAATGGCCCCGTCGGAGCTCCCGCAGGCCAGGATCAATCCGTAGTCGTGTGGTGCCCAGCAGACAGAATTCACTGTGGAGATTATCAAGCAATATGACATTACGTAAACGTTCCGTTTATGCTGAATAGACTTACTGTCTCTCCATTCATTTATCCCTATCTGTTTGATAGGGGCTTTCTTCTTTAATGCTGAGGGATTTACTCCAACCTTATCTGCATCCTCCCATATCCCCACTCTGCCTTCCCAGCTCCGGACCCCATGTACCTGAGGAATCATGCCCTGTGTACTCGTACGTTTTTTCCCACGTGCCATTTTCTTCCTTCCAGATAATAACTTTCCTGTCATAGGAACAGGAAGCCAAGATATTGCCATACATGGGATGAGCCCAGGCAACCTGCCACACGGGACCTTCATGCCTGCAAGAAACAACACTACTTGCAAAAGCTGAGGGGAAACTCTTTCCAGGTGCGGCTGTTTCACAGCCGTCAATATTGTAAATCGGTGTTCTGTAAGTGATTAACACAGTGATACTAAAAATAGGAGTAATGCCAAGATGAAACACAGCATACAAGACTGTCAGACAAAGCCATTCAAAAACAGTTACAAACATTTATCCTGACACTAGCAATTGTGAGTTTACTTGAAAATTACAGGTGTCAAGAGTGTTTAATGAATGAAAAAGTCCCAGTGTTATTTCTAACTGCCTCTCTGTCTCCCCTTACAGCTCTCAAGAGCTGTTTAGCAACAACCATCCAGAGTAATTATACCTTGGAGGAATTTACCATGCATCTTATGTTACCGAAGAGCAAAATGACAAAATATTAACATTTTCCACAGATTAAAATCTTCAGTTTACGACACTTTACCCTCTCAGGTCCGCAATGAGGATTTGTCCTCCATTCCGAACATCAAAGATTTTCACAGATCTGTCTGAAGAGCAGGTCGCTAACCGAGTGCCATAGTAATCCATCTGCGCATCGTGCTGCAAGGCAAGGGGAAAGCTGCTGTCAGCACGCCGAGTCCTGCTTTAGCAAATCTCACTACTTTTTAAAAGTAGCTGTAAGAATTGTGAACAGATGACTGAGTCCCAGCACGGCACGTTAAAAGGATAGTTTTTAAACAATCCAGACAAGCCACATAAGTAATTTATTTCCCCAATTGCTGTTTTCACTAACTATACAAATGTTATGCAGAAGTAATCGAGGGAATTCAGAGCAGTAATACGTAGAATTTTCAGGAGAGAACAGGAAATTAGTGTCATCGTAAATCCATAAGCAGCTACATATTTTTGTTTCTTAATACGTAAAGTGAGTGTAAGAATACCGACACCTCTTATTTGTCTGAAATGTCATTATCTAACTGGGCTCCTTGATTCTACAAGTTACTTTGAAAATTTTCCTCCTGCCCATACTTACACATCTGCTCCCGGAAACATCCACGTAAAGGAAAATCCGTTTCATCTCCCAAAGTTCTGTAACATTTAGCATTATGGTACTAAATGCACTGTACCAGTGACTGTGGTGCTGAACTTTGGCAGATGAAACTGAATTTCTTTTATGTATTTATTGGCATTTTATCTATACTAAATGGCATACCAAATATGCTAAGTTTTAGTATAAAGTAGTATACTGTTTAGTACATGTATTGCTTCATAGAAATGAGCAGAAACAAGCCTAGGCATGAAAATTAAAGTTGTAAATCGTTCCCTCTTCCCCCGGTAGCTGCTTCTCCTGCCCACGCCATACGAGACAGCGCTAATCTCGGACAGCGTTCCCCATCCCAGCCCCGCGCACGGTTCCCTACAGGTCGGTACCGGACCCTGTCGTGGGAGGGTGCCACGCAGCGGGCCGGGCCCGGGCGGTGCTCGGGCCGCCCCCCGCATACTTACGATCATGTCCTCGTGAGAGGTATCCACCGTGTTGATCACCGAGACCTGCGGGGGGAGGAGAAACAAGAACGAGCGGGCGGCACCGCAGCCGGCCTCCCGCACCGCCCGGGGCCCCGGCCCACCCCGCCGGGCTGCCCAGGACCACCCTTGGGCCGCACCGGGCGTGTCCCGCCCTGTACCGGGCCCGGGCGCGGCGCGCGGTCCCCGCCGCGGGACACCGAGCCCGGCTCCGCTAGGGCCGAGCGGCGCGGATACCGGCGGTTCTCCGTCACGCTGCCCCCGCCGCCTCTCCCTCCTGCGGAGGAGGGGCAAGGCGGCCCGGAGCCCCTCCAATGCCCTCCCCTTCACCCCCTGCCCCAGGCCTACCATGGCGGCGGCGGACCCCGCGGAGCTCCCGGCGACGAGCGGCCCGTCCCGTCCCCGCCGCGCTCCTCAGACGTGGCACGGCGGTCCGGCACCCAAACGGCCCCGCCGCGCCTGCGCGCACAGGTTCCGCCCGCGCCGGGTTCCGGGCTCTGCCCTCGCTCGGCCGGCGCCGGCCGGCGGCCCGCTGCCCGCCCCACCTGCCCTGCCCTGCCCTGCCCTGCCCGCGGCTCTCGGCCGGGCCGCACTTTGTGCGACGGGACAGAGACCGGCCGAGCCCGGAGAAACCACCCGCCGTTGCCCGTCGGGCCCCGCCGGCAGGGGCCGCCCGCCCCGCCCCGTTGCCGGCCGGCGGGGCCCCTCCCGGCAGCCCTGGTCCCGGCCCGCCGCCTCGGGGGGGCGCCCGGCCGGCGGCGGGCTGAGGGGAGCGGGCGGCGGCGGCGCGACCCCGGCCCCTGCGCCCGCCGCCATCTTCCCGCGCAGCCCCGCCGCCGCTGCCGCCATGGCCAGCGTCTCCTACCACATCTCCAGCCTGCTGGAGAAGATGACCTCCACCGACAAGGACTTCAGGTGGGGGCCCGCCGCCCCCGGCGCGGCACGGGGCATGCGGGCGGTAGCCGCCGGGGGCGGCGCTGGGGGATCCTGGGGGGCTGCATAGGCGGGGGCTTCGCACTGCGGGGGGGTCCCGTCGCACAGGATCCACCTGGCACTGGGGTGTCCCTTCCCACTGCGGGGTCCCTCTGTGTCAGGAGCAGGCACGGTGCCCTCGACCCTGCTGGCGGGTAAAATCCAAGTGCAGGATGTTTCTGTACCAGAGGAATTAATCAGTTTATTTACAGCATTCCGAGCCCGCTGTCCCCCTCCGGCTGAGGGGGCAATGCAGAGGAGCCAGCACCGTTCCCCTCCCGTGCCCGGGTTGCTGTGTAATGAGAGTGAACGAGCAAGCAAAGTGGAAGGGGCAATGAGTCTTAACAGCTACACTTTAAGTCCTTATTTATTTTGCAAATAGAGGAACATCGCAGCAAAAACGCTGAAATGCTTCTTAGTTTGTTTTTCCGCTAGAAGGTTAGCTGGTCGGTGCGTTAAGAGGGCTGAGAGATGCCGTCTGAGCAGCCCTGTCACCCGGGTGATGGACGCTGCAGATACTGACAGCTCACGTTGCTTTGAGAACTGTTTCTGTGCAATGGGAAAATGCGGCTCCCTAACAGCGCTCGGAATGCTTTTATTCCCTTCGTGTATGTCAGCAGAAAACATAGACATCTTTGTAGGGTAGGGGCTAGATACTTAAGGCGCTCCATAAAAAAATAGTTAAAACTAACAAGTATGAAAGATTTCACCCATGAGCGTATCGTTCTCTCACTATCAACCTGGAAGGTAATGTTTGTGCCAGACGTGGCATTTTGAGGTCTTTTAGAAGAGAGGGGTTAGTAATATCCTAAAAGTAGGTTGATTTTTGCAAAGGCTGCTGATGTTTTTCTGATGTTAAAATAGGTACTTTTTGAAGAAGTCAGTAATGATGTAGTTGCACAAACACTTTGTTCAAAGAATTCACAGTTAATACTCCAAACAGGAGTAAGTGTCATGTTATAGAGGTATTCCAGGGCCATTTCCTCCCAGCTCATGGTCAAACCCGAGCCCGTGGTCTCTTTTCAGTTGCACGGCCAGTTACAGGACCACGTTTCAGCGGCTTCCCTCCCACAGATGGACCCGTGAGCCGGTGCCCAAGGCCCCGTGGGCAGCACGGCTGCAGGTAGCAAGGCAAAAGCTGGGTATGTTGCCGTGGAAGACTCTGCTCAGGCTGTGGCCATAATTGGTCATGCTTGTGCTGCGCAGTCGTGGAGCTGCAAGCGCAGCTTAATAGCTCTCACGGAATCCAAAATAGATGGCATATTGTTAACATTAATGGGCAGAGTGCTCTGTTTTTCTCATTTTGGCTTTCTGGCTGGCTATCTAACAGTCCCTTGTTCCAGATGTATCTAGTTGCTACTCAAGAACGGGCTTGAGATCGAAGACACAAACGTTGCCCCGGTACAGGAGAGCTCCTACATGCTGAATGAATTACATCAGAGCCTAATTTAAAATGGAGGTGTCATTTGGTAAATGGGAGGGAGGGGATTCTCTGTGGTTCCTTTTAGACGTCCACCCCTGTGCCAGGGCTAACATTAGTAAGGAGCTGATGTATGATAACCACACTTACATTTCTCAGAACCTCAGACTTCTATACTAGCACCTTTTACGTTTCCTGCTCCCAGGGAAAGAGATACTTTCCAGAACTTTTCAATATCCATTTTGACATTGTTCCTGTTTAGAAAATTAATTGACAAACAGTCAGCTGTGAGTTTGGTTTCCCTCTAAGCTGGAATGATAAATATTTGCTTGGTTTTGCTCATAGTAATCTAAATACAGCCTAGGGAACTTCTAAGGTATAGTTTGCATGGAGTTGTGACTTTAATTTTTGAGCTTGATAGGCCTTCCTCATGTGTGGAATCATGCTATCAGTGCTAAATAAGCCAGAAAGAACACAGCCAGGTGCAGTCTTAGAAACCTAGACTGGTTTTCCTAGGCCTGGCAATTGGTGGAAGAAACCCCCGTGTTTTTTTCCAGCGTAGTTAACTGTCTTGATTTAGTCACTGAGAAAGAATACCCAAGCTGGGTCCCACAGTGACAATTTTAGAGTTTTAGCTTACTCCATTCCTGTTACGTATTTGAAGGAGAGAAGAGAATGTATATTTCTCATTTTCACAGATTCCTTAGCTAAAGCCTTTTCACCAGCCATCTCTATCAGAGTTTTTCTCTTGTAAGACGGTAATAAGTCTTTTTACATCATTTTTCGGTATGGTGTAAAGGATTGTAGATTACTCTTTGAAAGTGTGTTTTCATACGAGCACTAATTGTCAAATTTCATTGTCCAAAGCAGTGCGAAGGAAATGCATTTGTGCCTGTGTATCAGCCAATACACTTTTGCTATATGTTCTTTCAGGTTTATGGCCACCAACGACCTGATGATGGAACTGCAGAAAGATTCGATAAAACTAGATGAAGACAGTGAGAAAAAAGTTGTGAAAATGCTTTTGAAATTGCTAGAGGACAAAAACGGGGAAGTACAGAACCTCGCTGTCAAGTGGTAAGAGCCTCAGCAGTAATCACCTTATTCCTTGGCAATAATAAAGCTGGCACAGGCCGCAGAGGGTGCATTAGTCTGGAGCCTGCCCCTGCAGCGTTGGCAGCTCACTCAGACCTCCCTTTGCAGGGGCTTTCCCTCTGCGCCGGGCACAGCAGTCTCTTTCTCTGTTGATATTCAGAGAGCGTGAGCATACAGATATCTTTGTAGAAGCAGTAGGTGATTTTGGAAGTAGTTCAGTGTTTGTATTGTGAATCTTACCATATTAAAAGTAGCGTGCCTAAGATTTTATTTCTTCAGAGAGAAGCCCAGTTTGAAATTTTGGTCACCAAGTTCCTCTCATTTCTCGGGCTTTGAAATCCAGTGCTGAATTTCCCAGTGGTCCTGTCTTTGATAGAGATGGTACGAAACATGTATAGCCCTTCAAAAATGGCATTTGAACTTCAGGTCCGAATCCTACTCTTCGAGGGCATTTTCATTAAAGTTTATAATGCACTTGGTTTTTTTCCCTGCTTTGACTCTTATGTGTAGCCTGTGCAGTTGCTTTGCCTTTGACTGTTTCAATATTTTTTTAATGCAAATGGAAAAGGCAGAAGGTTCCTTTATTACTGAATCATCTGGTGAATGATCCTACTGCTGACATGTTCTTTCCTGTCTCTTTCCCCCAGCATGTCTAAATGGGAGTGTTCATTCTAGAAATGAAATTGAATGGGTCAGTTCACGCACAGGGCTCCAGAAAGGTGGGCCATTTAAAGACAACTTTGGGTTCCTGTATTTTTTCCTACTGTGGACCTTATTCATATTCACTTCTTCTTACCCACATATTGCTTCTATCCCTGTACTTTCCCTGTGAGCTTTGGCCCTTTTTGATTCCCACTGTCCTGACTTTTTCTGGCCCTTTTCCTGTCTCTGCCTGCTTTGGGTTTATTTATTCTGTT
The DNA here is from genome assembly GCF_963924245.1 of Chroicocephalus ridibundus. Classification (NCBI taxonomy): domain Eukaryota; kingdom Metazoa; phylum Chordata; class Aves; order Charadriiformes; family Laridae; genus Chroicocephalus; species Chroicocephalus ridibundus. The sequence continues at coordinate 9,167,992 of NC_086293.1, read as the reverse complement.
TTTTAAAGCAAAATGGTTGGGCACTGAATGGTTGCCTGTTTATCTATGGTTGTGTTAGCAATAAGTCCATGCTCGTTAACAGTCTCTCGTTCGTCCAGAATGTCATAATTAGAAGGCCTCCAAATGGAACCGGTAATATTTCCTTTTCATACTTAAGGGGGTCCTTACAACAGTTAATGTCCAGTCAGTTATTCCCAGCCAGGTGGCAAGGGTCAAGTCTCTGAGTAGGAGAAATGGGATGTTTGAAGGACACTAGCAGTTGGATTAGGCCGAAGTGTGGATATGTGCAGCCCCCATCAGGGTTCAGGAGTAAGATAGGAAACTACTGAGAGATCTTGCAGTTGATTTTATCATCTAAAATTATCCCAGAGATTTCATCATTCCTCTGAAGAAATAAGATGAAACACTGCGCATACAGTGCTTGTTGAGCATGCTGTCAGGGGTAATTGTGCTGTGCCAGCAGGGAGACAGCGACCTGTGCGTGGGTGTTCCATACTGTTTGCATTACTGGAGCTATGCCAAAAAGAAGAGAGAAAAAGAAGGCAGAAGATGCATTTTAGTGTGAGGATTTTATAAACTGTGTCCAGCAGTAAACAGTGTAGAGTGCTAGCACCATGTCTTCTCATACAAGCTCTTAAGAAAATGTAAATCATCAAGGCCAATATTTTGACGATCCTGTTCAGCTCCCACTGAAGTCAGGGCCTTTTAGCACGGACTGTCAGGAGCAGAACTGCTCCTGTGTGTAAGCTTCGGTGAAAGAAGGGTATGTCAGAAGCCCTGCATGTCTCTGTCTCTTTCTGTACTCTATAGGCAACTGGTAGCTTTCCTTTTGAGCTTATGGATGCGTGGCACTGATGACAGTCCCCAGGGATCAGTGGCTATGCCTTATTATCATGCAGCATACAGAGCCAAAAACTCTAGTCCCTCTTTTCTATCTAACATGTGAAAAAAAAAAAACAGAAAAAAACTCCTAAGAGGCAGATTAGTCCTTTCCTTCACTCCATTTTCTGTTTTCACCTGGCTATGTGGACAGCCTACTGAGAGAGGAGAAGAAAAGAATTGCGAAACCTTCAGGAACAGGTTATTTAAATATATTTTTGCTCTGGAAGAGCAGCATGATGGTATTTTTGGAACCCTAGAGCCCCATTTAGAAAAATGGTTGTTCTGCACATGAATCACAGGAAGCTGTTCAATTCTCATACGCTTTTTGAACCCAAAGGAAAAGGTCTATATTATTCAGTTCAAATCATTCAGTTTTGACTAGTCCCCACAAGAAAGGGAACAAGGAAGCAGCGACTAACATTTTGTACCTGGTGCAGAAATTGGAGCACAGCCACATCACTGCTACAGCAGGTAGCTGCTGCTCTGCAAGGTGGTGTCGACTCATGGGAAATAGACCAGTACCTATAGCATCTGCCAGAAAGCTCTGTTCAGGCCCGGATCCTTCCAAAGTCATTTCTAGATTTGGGCGTGAAGAACTGCCTGGTGGTGTTGGTCTGCAAGCCAGGGCCCCAGTTCTTCCTCTGGGCAGACGGTTCAGCGGGAGAGGAGGGCTGGCGTAGCCACGGGGGCTTGGGCATGGATCTCTGCCGCGGGTGGGTCGTGGGGCCGTGGGTGAGCTCCCTCAACCTGTACAAGGGTGACATGTGGTTAGGATTGAAATTGGGCTCCAAGTATTTCCAGTGGATGTTCGCTAAAACAAGAAGATGGAATTTTCTATGCAGTATGATGTTTCCACTCATCTGTATTTGCTTCTCGTGAATGTTCTAGCAACCAGATATGCTGTCTGTGAAACAGCAATTTCTTAGTAGGGGATACAGAATATTCATGGAAAACAAATGCATTTTGAATTCATTAGCTTAATTCAAAGAGTTAAATGCAGCTGGTTAGGGAAGAAAAGCTGTAACATGTGACTTGCTGAAATACAGTTAATATTTACATTTTAGCTAGTTACCTTGTAGAGATGCAAAAATAAATAGTTGCAAACAAATGCTGACAAACACTATGCACAATTTTGAATACAAACTTACCATCAGGAAACATAGGTTGTTAACAGAAAGCTTTTCTAGTAATAATTTAAAAAGTAGTGCAGGGGAAAGGGAACAGTCTTCCCTCTGTTGTTATTCTGAGCCTTGGCTCAAGTAGAGGTTTTCACACACACAGCAGAGGGCAATAAGTAGCTAATTGCTTGTGAAAACCCATTTGGCATTTCCTCCTGCAAGTCAGTTTTTGATGGTTGGGTTGGTTTTGGTTTTTTTCCAAAACCTGACGGTCGATTTTACTGTTATGCTGTGTAACATGGTTGCAAATTGAAGTTCATTGTTTCATAATTTCTGAGCTGCTCCTTTCAGTAAGATCTTAATTGGCCTCGTGTTTGCAGTAGTTGATGTGAAATGTCCTCCTACAAATCTGATATGAAATCCACTGCAGTCTGATATAGAGTTAACTGAGGCAACAATGCAGGGTATGTAAATGTGGGGACACGACATGTGCTGCAGGATACCGGTACTCAATACTGATATTTTGGTAAACTTGGGGCTGAGCTGCCTTTAAGGAGTAAGCCTGAGCATCCTTTTTGATGGTTGAAAGCATCCCTCTTCCTCCTCATTCTGACTGACTTCTCCTCCCACAGTCTGGGCCCACTGGTTGGCAAAGTGAAGGAGTACCAGGTGGAAACCATTGTGGATACGCTGTGTACAAACATGTTATCAGACAAGGAACAGCTGCGGGATATCTCCAGCATTGGACTGAAAACAGTCATCTCCGAACTGCCACCAGCTTCTACAGGTAAAATGTCCATCCCTGTTTGTCAGACAGAGGCAATAGGGAGTCACAGCCTTTGGGAAACAGAGGAAAACGTGCAGTTCAGAGCCTAAAAGTTACAGATTCCTTATTCACCTGCTAGAGGAGGACAACTAGTGAAATAAGGAGGAGAGATAGTAGAAGCTGAGACACCAGTGTGATTAAAGATGGGATGAAATGAAAACTTGAGCTGCACACCCTGAGGATACTTAAATCTGAAACAGTATCTGAGTTCTTAGAGAAATCCATTTGAGTTTTACAGCAATCCTAAGGCATTCAGCGTGTGTCAAGATCCTGCTGTTGGGGCAGTCTGGCAAGGCTCTTGGTCTCCGTATCAGCAATGCCTCTACACTCTGCGGTGTCAGCAGCGCCAGCACTGCACCACCGCCTGTCCGCAGCCCGGCTGGATCAAGTCTTCCGGCTGCCACAGCTGCCCTGGCTGCTTCTCCTGCATTTGGAACTATGTATACCAAAAATGCAACAGCTATTCAGGAGATAACCTGAGGCTCCCAGAGATTTAAGTTTCCTCTGCAGCCGTCTCATGTATCCGTTGTTCCTCCATGGCGGGTGGCCGTGGCAGTGCTGCCAGGCTGCTGGATGTTAGGTTGGGAGGAGAACTAGCATTAGTATGCAAATACTTGCTGAATTCCTCTCTCAGTTTCTGCAAGATGTTAAGCTCTTGTGAACCATCCTTTCAGAATTCTTTATTTAACGTATATCACATGAACTGAAACTATTTTAGGGTAGCAACAGGTAAGTGATCTCCTCAAGGGCTGGGATTGACACTGTGTGGGTGGAAGGCAGCAAAAGCAGTGTGGGTTTGCTGCAAAATGGAGAGGTTGGACATCTCCCCCTGTACTTTCATCTCCCTGAGCCCCGCTCCGTGTGGTTGCTGTTGCTGTGGTGCTGCCTTGAGTAAAGGGAGGGTTTGAAATCATAGTCCAAGAAACAGCATGTGCCTGAGGCAGGCTCCTCTCAGAGCTGTACCACAGTTAATGATGCCCCTAATGATTTTGCGCTTCTGCTTTGTCTCTGTTGCATCACGAAGGCTCTTCAGAATGGTGTGGGAAGCAGTTGTCCCTTTCTTGGAAAGTTTTGTGAAATTTGAAGCTGTTTATGCTTTGCACTGACCCAACTGGGAAAAAGCCCACAACAAAAATCAGTGTTGGGGCAGACACATCCCAGCACGAAGACTAAACTGGTATCTAGACGTTGATCTGGACTGTAGGAAATGGAGCTTCTAGGCTGTGGTTGTAATCTCAACACATTCTTGAACCTGGGTTATGTATTATTTTGAGACAGATTCATCTAGTTCTACCCTTAAATTTCATCATGGAGCTGAGAAACAGTTTCTGTCAAGACCGCTCATTATCGAGAAGACCTCGATTTGTTGAAACTGAACATTTTCAAGTTAAAAACAGGAAAAAACATGCCAGAAACTTGCTACCCAGCTCTACCCCCTGCATTGCGTGGACCTGGGAGCTGCCTGAGAGACAGCCAGGGCGTTTTAGGGTGAAAGACACTCTCTGAGAAGAAAAGCTTCTTCCAAATAGTTAATGCATCATACCACAGAGGGAGGCACCTCGCTGTTTGCAGTGTGTATCCACCATCTCAAACGAAAGCTAGTTGACTGCTGTTCTGGTTAGCTCTCCCAGTGGTGATTGCCTTTATTAGCGTAGGAGGGATTGAATGGTTCTTAGCAGTAAGAAGACTTCTTTTTAACTGACAGTGGCAAAAAATCTCTCTGTTGCAGGCTCCACCATGACAGCAAATGTGTGCAAAAAGATCACAGCCCAGCTGACAGGAGCTATTGGCAAGCAGGAGGATGTATCTGTGCAGCTGGAGGCTCTTGACATCCTATCAGATATGCTGAGCAGGTACCAAAGGATTTCCTTCTGGCAGCTGTGTACGGCAGGGGGCTGCATGTATGCGTTTCCTTTTGATTGCTGTATTTTCCTAATCTTAATACGAGGAATTAAAAATAAAGGATTTGGTTTGGCTGGCACTGGGGAATATTTTAGCTGAGCAGATTCCCCAGCCAGGGATGAGGAAGACATGCTGAGCCTTTCTGTGCTGGGCAGTAGCGGTAATATTGGTGATGGATCCCACGGAGGCTCAGTTCAAACAAACGTAAGGAGGGAGAGGGCAAAGCAGGGAAGTTTATTTTAGCCCTGTGATCTGATTGCACATGGCTTTTTTTTCCCTGGCTGCCTCTGTCTCTTGTTACATAAGTCAGAGTGACAGTGTCATATGTCAACTGCATGCAGGAAATGATTGACAAACCCCCAGGTCATCCAGAAGGACACCATCAAAATCAAACTCCACCATGATGGAGACAAATAACCTTGCCCTGTGTTATAAGCCAGTGTTCAGACCAAAATGCCAAACCCGCCCTTTTTCTCTTCCTCCCTACAACATGCATGAAGTCTTGATAGCAGAAGGACTTTTACATTTTTTGCTGGCAAGAGGGCTTTTTCTCTGAGGCTTTGGCTTTCAACTTATGCTTGTTCTGTTGATTGCAGACTAGGGGGAACACTCTACTCTTTCCATTCCTCCATCCTGAACTGCCTCCTACCCCAGCTGACAAGCCCCAGGCTGGCAGTACGTAAAAGGGCCATCATTGCCTTGGGTCATCTTGTCTTGACCTGCAGTGGAAGCATCTTCTCAGAGCTCACAGAGCATCTACTCACCGAGCTGAAGAGGAATGAGTCTACTTCTACTACCAGGACGTACATTCAGTGTGTCGCTGGCATCAGTAGGCAGGCTGGACACCGCATAGGTAGGACGAGTAGCTTGAAACGACATTGGGAAACGTGCATGCATTTTAGAGCAGCTCCTTTTAGTAGTAAAACAAGTGCACTCGCTCTGTTCCTAATGTATTAGTGGCTTGTGCTTTGTGATTCCCTGTGTGGTCCTGACCTGGCTCTCTGATCTCCACTTGGAAGGACGGAGACATCAGAGTAACTGGCTGCCCTTCTGTAGTGAAGTGCCCTTCTGCCCTTTCATCTCAAGGTCTCGCAGCACTTCTGTGGTCTGAATTAACACCTCCATGAATTAGGTCAATGGATTCACCCTGCTTTAAATGAGAGGAGAAATGGAGGGCAGCATATTGCATTACTTGTCTAAAAGACCTGCCAGAGCTGAGATTAGGTCCTAGAAGATTTCTGATCACAGCTCTTTCCATGACTGAAATGCCAACAAGGGGCTGAAGACAGGGAGCAGGGTTCGTCTGCTGAAAATCCCTGCAAGCTGGACCATAATGTCCAGAGGAGGAATGCTCGCCAGGCACACAAAGGGAGTAGCAGATGGCTGAATTGCTGGCTGCTTGGATGAGTGAAGGTTGGAATGATTTTTCACTACTGCTTACTTTGCTTTTCCCAGGAGAACATCTGGAGAAGATAATTCCTCTGATTGTTCAGTACTGTAATGTGGAAGATGACGAGCTGAGAGAGTACTGCTTTCAGGCCTTCGAATCTTTTGTGAGAAGGTGAGTGCCCTTGAGGAACAACTGTGCACCATCTTGTGCATCAGTGTCTTCCTGGTGCAAATATCTGTATTTTCAGCATCCAGGGTTGAGTACCTTCCTACATGCATTTCTGTTGGGAAAGATAGTTCACAAATGAAATCTCGTCTTCACATGCAGAGTTGGGCTTAAGTTATGAGCTATTTTACCTCAACATGTGAGAGTGTGTTTCTGTATTGGTTTTACAGGAGTGGGAGTTTTCCTTGTCCTTGGAGGATTCCTCAGCAAGAGGGAACTGCCTTGCTCCTGGTGCATGGAGGGAGTGGGAGGCAGGAAGGGGGCTCAGGCAGAAGAGCTGCTGAGCTGCAGCTCTCCTGTTGTTTGGTCAAACGTTTACTGCTTGTCTTGGTAAAGGAGCTCTGCAGAGCTGCTGAGGTTTTCTCCCAGGAAGGGAGGATTCCACCAGCTGGTGATGGCAAAGTATTTATTTTTTTTTTCCTTACAGAAATCATTGCATCTTCCCCAGGGGAATGTGGTCTTGCTTTGTGCAGGAAGGAGCAGCTCTGGTTTAACTCATGTTGACAAAATGTTCATATAGTCTGTGAAGCATTTTGTGATATTTTTGAAATGAATTATAGTATTTGGATTTTTAAAATAGCTTAGTCTTTAATTTATTAACTCTTAGGGTTTATATTTCTCATGATAGGTGCCCAAAGGAAATGGACCCTCATATCCCTAATGTGATGGGGTTGTGTTTGAAGTACATCACCTTTGACCCCAACTACAACTATGATAATGAGGAGGAGGAAGAGGAGGAGATGATGGACACTGGAACTGGGGAAGATGAAGAGCAAGGTGCCTGCTTGTGAGGATGGCTGTGCTCAGCAGAACACTGGGTTAACATTTCTCCCCTTTCTGTTTTCTCACCCTCTCTGGTGTTACTTTTCAGATCTGCTTTGAGACATTCAGTACTTTTAAATTGGTCGGGTTTATTTACCAATGGTGATAATATAGCTGTATGCGCGATGTTGCAGCAGTCATTCGGAGTTTGTTAGTTTTACTTCTTTCTGACAAAGTCCTCAGATCTCTGCCTGCCTTAGGAGAAATGAAAACACTGAAACTTGAACTCTGAACCAGCTTAGTGGAGAGCTAGACCAAGGAAGCACTGCTTTTCCTGTGCCTGCTGATTGCAGGAGTTTCTTAGAGTACATCCAGCAAGTGTCGAGGCCTAACGCCTGGAAATCCTGAGGAGCAGCCACTCTGCCATCCTGTTTGTTGTGCTCCCAAAGGTACCGGGGCTGCCTGCAGCCTGCCAGGCAGACCTTGGACCCCTGCTCCAGCCAGCTGACTTCATATGCAAGGGTTGTTCTTCAAGGGGAGGCGTGAATGCTGTTGCTCTTGTCTGCTCTCTGGCTTGTCCGAACCTCAGGTGGTGACACCAAGTGTTTGAATGCAGCTGTAACACAGAATCCTCTCTGTCCTTGTAGTTTGTCTCTAGAAGGCTTAGGCTTATGTGGGAGAGATGGCCCTTTACTGGGGTCCTGACTGTGGCAGCTAAGAGCAAAAGTTAGAACACGTTCCCTTGAAGAAAGGAATTTTTGTTTACTTTCATACTAATTGGCGTAAGATCCTGGCCAGCTTCCTGGAGAATATGTTAAGTGTTCTGTCAATAACATAGTAAATTGTTACCCTGTTTTGTGCCATTCAGAAATTGCTAAGACAGATATTTACATATTTCTGGCTTTAAAATCTGGGAACCTCGTTCTGCCTTTGAAACAAAAGCCTTGATGCCTGAGATGAAGTGGCCAGTAAAGGCAGTAATGTTAAGGTTTATTCTCCATCAGCTGTTACTTGGAACAGAATAATCCAACACAAGGCAGCCCTGGGTCATATTGGCTGGTAACAACCTCTGTAGGGACAGGCTATTCTGGACAATTTCATGTTCCCAGATGTGTGTGTGTTACTGGCATCTGTCTGGGCAGCTGGAGAGGGAAGCTCTGGGGATAAAGTGATCCTCTAGCTCTGGTTTTCTCATAATGGTGCCCCTTGTTTTCTTTCCAGAAAGCGATGATGAGTACAGTGACGACGATGACATCAGCTGGAAGGTCCGCAGGTCTGCGGCAAAGTGCCTGGAAGCCATCGTCAGCAGCAGGCATGATCTCCTTCAGGACTTCTACAAAACTCTTTCCCCAGTCTTGATAAGCAGATTCAAAGAGAGGGAGGAGAATGTCAAAGCTGACATCTTCAGCGCTTATATCTCCTTGCTGAAGCAAACGCTGCCCATCCAGAGCTGGCTGCATGCTTCAGATGCCTCTGGCAAAGATGACATTCCCCTGACAATGCTTCAGAACCAGGTGCGTGAGATGATGTCGGGCTGGATTAAATCAGAAAGCAGTGAAGAGAAGTACATACCGTGCCACTGATGAATATGCCTAGTGGTTAAGCTTGAGAGCATAGCTAGCCGAAGAAGCAACCAGAGGGGACCAAGTCCTGAGGGGTGACCGTTTGCTGGTTCTCTCCCACCATTCCCAGGGAGAGGGTGCTGAGGCAGTGCAGGAGCACTGAGCTATCACCTGCGTTGCTCCCCTCTTCTAGCTCTGGCGCCTGTTTGCAGGCTGCGTATGGGACAGGTTAGCCTTTGGGTGAGCTGTCAGTCTGTTGTCTGATGGTTACTCCAGCTGCTGCTCAGGAAACTCGTCGAATACATCGTGGTAGAAGCGTGACAGAGTAAGCCATGGAAGCTCAGTAAGGTTTGGATCTGGACATTTGGCGGATGAGAGAATGCAACTGAGTCCACTATGGGAAAACAGCCAGTGGCTTCCAGGGTACTTGCTGTGGTTGTGCGCACAGTCAGCACGTCACTGCTGAGCAGACCAACGATAGTGGAAGCAATTTTCTGATGCACTGCTTTAATTCAGAAATATGCTGGAGTGGTTACAGTCAGAATAAGTGAGCCACGCGTGCTGATCAGGGCTCTGCCTTGCCCAGGATCCTTGCTAGCGCCGTGGTCCACACATGCCATTTTAGAAGAAGTCAAAAGAAACACTGGAAATAACCATGTTGTTAGAGAGTAGCATGACCATGAGAGCAGCTTTTTCTGGGCAGTGCTACTACTGACTAGTGAGTCCTTGAAGCAGGAGGGTTAAAATCCCTGCCAAAATGTAATTACATAAATGATTAATCATCTTGTATGTATGAGATATTTATTTAAATAACTTGCACCTTAGCCTTGTGATTTGTTTTTTGATGTCACTGAAACACTGTCAGGGCATCCAAGTTTAAATATGGTGATGGTGCTAGATCCTTAACCAGCAGACCAGGAAGGGATCATAAAACTCTGAGCTGTTTCATCAGTGTGTCCTGGTCTGATCATTTTGTTGTCTTTCTTTAAGCTTCTGGGTTAGGGGATATCACCAACTACAGGAAGGGCTGCTTAGGAGTCTGTAGAATAGGGAAAAGAATAACATCCCCTCCCACTTTTCTGTTCATGTATCTTTTCTTCATGTGCACTGTCCTGTAATCTATCCCAGGTCTGTTCTCTGGTGAACAGGTGGACTGTTCCTTGCTGTCCCACGCTTAGTTCTCTTGCTGTACTGTTGTGCCTCTGGCTCAGCTGAGCAAGCTGCTCTGGTAGCAAAGCTCTGTGCCCTAGAAGCTGGCACGACTGATGTGTTTCTTTCTGTTTTTCTTTTTCAAACTGCAGGTCCCCAACATCGTCAAGGCCTTGCACAAGCAGCTCAAAGAAAAGAGCATCAAATCAAGACAGGGTTGTTTCAGCCTCCTGACAGAACTGGCCAATGTTCTTCCCGGCTGCCTGGCAGATCACATTCCTGCACTAGTCCCTGGTAAACTTGTCCGTGGTCTGGGGTTAAGGAGCAGGGTTGGCTCAACCCATTCCTAACATGTGTGCTGCTTGCCTGCATGTTCCAGTTTTATTCCAGCATCAGGACATACATGTCGAGTTCTGTTCCATGTTGATGTGCTAAACAGCTCCCAGGTCAATCCTGGTTCCATCTACCACTGAAAGCCAGGATAAGAACATCAAATTCATTTCCACAGTCCCTCAAAGAGGTGCTTTTAGTGGGGAGCCTGTTCCAGCTTCCTTTGAAACTAGCTGGAATTATGCTGTTAGCCTGCTGAGACACGAGTGACATTTTCTTTTACAAAATGTAGTGGCATTTTAAAAATTATTTGTATTAACTGATTATTTAATTTGCACCGCCACATTTTTCTCTGAGCTTTCCTGCCGGTAGGTTCCTGAAGCATCCCACGCTGCCGAAAGGCTCATAATACTAAGGTCCTGCCTTTGCGTTTGATGTGACTTTATAGGAAATATATAAAACAGTCTCCTGTGATTGTCTCTGGGCCTCATCCATGCACCTCCTTCTTCTGAATTAAGAGATTGGTAAAAAACATTCAAACCAGGAATCAGGTGTGACTTCAGGGGTGGCAAGCAGTATTGTTGTCAGTGCTTCTCATTAAGTCTTCTCGGAAACATAAATGTCTGGCACAGAAACTGGACTTGGAAGTACCTCCTTTCTGCAAAGGCAGTCCATCTTTAATGGTCCCCAGTTACATTCCAGACAATACTAACAGAAATTGGACAACTAGGTAAACATAAAAGCCCTTGCTTCTTTTCTTTTTTTCTTAAAAAACTTCCCACAGAAGTATGATGGAAAAACTCAGGAAGGGGCATTCCTGCTGCTTGGAGTGCCTGTTGTTGAGACTAGGCTTTCCCAGTCTTAATTTCATGCCATTTTATCATACTTACTTGCACTTGACTAACCATCCCTTCTCGTCTCAGCCCAGGATGACTTTTCACATTACGTTTTTAATAGCCAGCCATCCAGGACCGCTACAAAGAGCAGTTATGTCTGAGTTGCCACTTCACGGAAAGCAGAAAGGCGTCAAGGAGAGTAGCACTCTTCCATGGCACATATCTTTTGTCTGGGGAAGAGGAAAGGAAGAAAATGGATTCTAATTGTGCCCGTTTTTGGAGGGGAGGATTTTACCATCAAGTTTGGTAAAAAACACTTGATGAAATAAGACTGCAGTCATTCTTGTCTCTTCTGCACAGGTATTGTTTTCTCCTTGGCCGATAAATCCAGCTCCTCCAACATGAGGATCGATACACTGTCTTTCCTTCATGTTCTTCTTTGCAACCACCAGCCGGAGGTGTTTCATCCTCATATCAAAAGCCTGTTACCTCCTGTCGTGACCTGTATTGGAGACCCCTTTTATAAGATCACTGCAGAAGCTCTACTGGTTACTCAGCAGCTTGTGAAAGTTATCAGGCCTTTGGACACATCTTGCACTTTTGATGCCAAGCCCTACGTGAAGGATCTTTTCCCTGGTACTCTGAAGCGACTGAAGGCAGCTGACATCGACCAGGAGGTGAAAGAGCGTGCAATCTCCTGCATGGGACAAATTATTTACAATCTGGGAGACCATTTAAGCACTGATCTCCAGCCAACCTTGAAGATATTTCTGGAGAGGCTCAAAAATGAAATCACCAGATTGACAACAGTCAAAGCATTAACCTTAATTGCTAATTCTCCACTTAAAATAGATTTGAGACCCATTCTGGGGGAAGGCTTCCCCATTCTAGCTTCCTTCTTGAGAAAGAATCAACGTGCCTTGAAGCTGAGCACTCTGACCGCTCTGGACATCCTGGTGAAGAACTACAGTGACAGCCTCAAGCCTGCCATGATCGAGTCTGTCCTAACGGAGCTCCCCGCTTTAATTACTGAAAATGACATGCATGTTTCCCAGGTGGCTATTGTGTTCCTTACCACGTTAGCTAAGGTTTATCCATCTTGCATCTCTAAGATCAGCGGTTCAGTTCTTGCTGAAATCTTTCAGCTTGTCCACTCACCTTTGCTCCAAGGAGGGGCGCTGAACGCCATCATAGACTTCTTCCAGGCTCTGGTTCTGACCAAGACGGCCACTATGGGTTACTCGGAGCTGATGAAGCAGCTGACTGCGCCTATTTACTCCTCAGGTTCAGCCGGGGCATCGGTGACGTTACACAAACAGGCATATTACTCTGTCGCAAAGTGCGTGGCGGCTCTTTCCTCAGCCTGCCCAAAGGAAGCCGCTGCCATAGTGAACCAGTTTATTCAGGATGTGAAAAACCCCAAGTCCAGCTCTGCTGTTAAAGTGCTGGCTTTCCTTTCACTGGCAGAGATGGGGCGCACCACGAACCTCAGTGCTCAGAGAGAGCTCAAAACCGTCATCCTGGAAGCATTCACTTCTCCCAGCGAAGAGGTGAAATCCGCTGCTTCCTATGCATTGGGGAACATCAGTGTTGGGAATCTTAAGGAGTATCTTCCCTTCATGCTGAAAGAGATCGGAAGCCAGCCCAAGAGACAGTACCTCCTGCTGCACTCTCTAAAGGAGGTCATCAGCTCCTCCCCGGCGGATGGCCTTAAACCTTATGTGGAGGATATTTGGGCTCTGCTTTTCAAGCACTGTGAGTGCACAGAGGAGGGGACGCGCAATGTGGTGGCTGAATGCCTGGGGAAGCTGACTTTGGTGAATCCTTCTGAGCTGCTGCCCCGGCTGAAAAAACAGCTCTCCTCAGGTAATGGGAAGGGCGATGCTGAGAGTGGGGAAATGCCTGCTTTTGTTGGAAAGTCCTCTTGTGAACTGCTGGTGGGTATGGCAGGGAGCAAAGCCAGGCTGCTGACAAGGGGGATCTCTGCAAGGGGGCTGAGAGGAGCGCTGGTTAGCACGGAGGGCAGGAGCGTGTTAGGAACAGGGAGTGCACATGGAGATTGTGCGGGAGCAGGATTTAAACAGGAGGTTGTTAAGACAAATGCTCCGTTCATTTTTCTCTTTGAGGCATCTGTAATGTGACCAAGAGCAGAATATGTACCACAGAGTTACAGCAATGATTTTTTCTCTTGATCTTTCACTGTTTTTTCTTTCCATTTTCATGGCAGATTCCCCACATGCCCGGAGCACGGTGGTAACTGCAGTCAAATTCACGATTGCAGACCAGCCTCAGGCTATCGATGCTCTCCTGAAAGGCTGCATAGGTAGGCTGGTACGAACAGCAGTGGGAGCTGGGAACTTGAGATGTTAGGCATCGTTAGCAGCTCAGGGGTTTTTCACACCTATGTGAACCTCATCCAGTCCAGTTGGGTTTTGTCTGTGTTTCGCTGCTTTTGGGATTAAAGAGCATCGCTGTCACGTGAGTCCTTGTTAAATGCTCTGATGCCCTTCTCTTGGGCGTGCTCCATTGGTGACAGTTTTTTAGGGAGCGTAAGTTCCTTCTGCGTTTAAACTTATGTTTCAAGCATCTCATGACAACGATCTTGGAAAATATAACCTACATTAAAGGGGTCTTATGTCTAGGGAGGCTACATCTCAGGTTGTATAAAACTGGGCCTTCTGTTGCAGAGAAGTCGGAGCAGATGAGATCTAAGCAAGAAACAAACAAAACCCAATGTCCTTGAATACCAAAGCTTCTGATTTGACTTTATGATAAGGTAGCTAGAATCATGTGGTTTGTTTTTATGCCCAAATGCAAGAAATCATGTTTCTTCCATTTACTATATCCCGAATGAAGGGAGGGAAAGCACCTTGAATGTCTCTGTTAGACTGTGCCCCTATTTTACCATAGGTGCTTTCATAACCAGGTTCCTTGAAAAAACACTGCAGCAAGACTGACTGTGCTCTTATCCCACAGGTGACTTCTTAAAAACTCTTCAGGATCCAGACCTGAATGTTCGACGTGTGGCTTTAGCCATGTTTAATTCTGCTGCTCACAACAAGCCTTCTTTAATCCGAGATTTACTAAATGCAGTTCTCCCCAGCCTGTATAACGAAACGAAGGTCAGGAGGGAACTCATCCGGGAGGTATGTCATTACTTCAGCTTGAGTGCAATACGGCAGCGACTCTGTGTGTGAAGCTGAGATGAAGCTGTCACCCTGTCTGCTGTTAGGTGACAGCTGTATTTTTTCTCTTGTTTAAGGTAGAAATGGGGCCATTCAAGCACACAGTGGATGATGGCCTTGACGTGAGGAAAGCTGCTTTTGAGTGCATGTACACGCTGCTGGAAAGCTGCCTTGACCGACTGGATATCTACGAGTACCTGAACCACGTGGAGGACGGACTGAAGGATCACTATGACATTCGGGTAATGACGTGCTGTCACTGCTGAGGGTGGTGATGTCACTGATGTTATTCGTTCTCTGGGGGCCTGGGCTTGAATTGAGCTGATGCCTCGCCACAGCACAGGGTGCCCCTGCCGTGGTGTTTCCTGTTCTCTGCAGCTGCTGCAGCCTTTCATCTGACATGGTTTAGCTCTAGTTTGACCATGGTGGCCTTGAAAATGCAACCCTCATGTACCTGGTTTTGCAGGAAATTTATCAAAGCCTAAAATAAGTTCCTTCTGTGTTTAAACTTACGATTGTCACTTGCTCAGTGTGGCCAGTGACACTATATTTAAAAAAAATTGAGCATTGTCATTGTTGATGGCCTCATGGCTTAATAGGAAGCACTACATTGTTTTCATACTATTATTTGATTTAGCCCCACGTAGACGTGGGTACAGCAAAGGCACCATCCCCGTGCTGAGCGTTGGCATTTCTCTAAAGGCTGTCAGCCCTTCACAGACATGCGGGAGCAGGGCACCGCACGCTCCTGGGACCAGTGCCCAGCTGGGCAGCTCCAGTACGTGGGCTGCCAGCGGCTGCGTTTCCAGCGGGACCGAAGCTCTTAGGAAAACCCCTTGCACAAGTGCAAAGAGACGCCACCGTGTGGGAACAGCGGGACCCCACAGGGCGAGCGAGCACAGGGGCTTCGGCAGCGGATGCGCGCTCAGAGCCTGGGGGATCGCAGGGTGCAGTGGAGCAACGCCTGGTTTATTGTTCCTCCTGTGTCTAGATGCTGACTTTCATAATGTTGGCTCGGCTGTCCACGCTCTGTCCCAGCGCCGTGCTGCAGCGGCTCGAGCGACTGATTGAGCCACTCCGGGCAACTTGCTCTACCAAGGTGAGATTAGGCAGAGTGCGAGGCACTGGGGGGGTCCCGCCACAAAGCCACCTGGCCGTTAGCCTCCTCCCTCCCTGCTTCTGAGCAGCCTGCTCCCCACACTCCTCCGCGAGAAAGTGATCTGCTTGTCTCCATCCCTGCTGGCGTGCCTGGCTCTCTGTGCCTCTACTGTCTTTTCTGAATGCCAACTAAAAACGGTGCTTTGGATTTGTAGGTAAAAGCCGGTTCTGTGAAACAGGAGTTTGAGAAGCAGGATGAACTGAAGCGATCTGCCATGAGAGCCGTAGCTGCTCTCCTCACCATCCCTGAAGTAGAGAAAAGTCCAGCAATGGCAGAGTTTTCGTCTCAGATCAGATCCAATCCTGAGATGGCGTCACTTTTTGAGAGCATTCAGAAAGATTCTGCATCCCTGCCCACCTCAGAGTCAATGGACATGAGCTAAGCGAGATCTGCCCCTTTCCTGCCCCACCTTCTCACCCTCGCGATGCACTCGCCCAGCCGAGTCGCCAAGACGGGACAGGGGAGGATGCCACCAAGCTGGACTCCACTGCGACAGCCACTTGCACGTCACCAGGTGCCAACAGCAGAAAAGGGCTGGTTCCAGCTGCACTTGCATCAGACACCTCCTGACGAGATGTGTGAGAAGGGAAACGCGTCCTTGTGTAGGGGAGGGGTTGGATTACGAGTATTCTGACTTTTCAGCAAGTTTTTAAGGGGCGTACATAGCAATCGAGTGTGGTTCCATGAAAAATGGAAACTGCTTCCTGAAATATTTCCTTACTGCAGTAGAAAGAAAAATAGTTTAAAACTTTTTTTTTTAAATGTCTGCACGTGCACTTTCTACCCCAGATTGCCTGAAGAATGTATTTATATTGTTTCACTAAATAACATGGCTAAAAATTAGAAGTTGGGTATTTAATCAGGGGCGAGCATCGTAACTATAGGCCCCGTTTCACAGGGGAGAGTTGCATCAGCCGAGCTGCAGAGGCTGCGCGGGGGCCGTTTGTTCCTGGGCTGCCCAGCTTTCCACCCAGGGCTCGGTTCACGTTCAGTGTTTTTGTTTCAGGCCACCCTGCTTGACTTCCACTTTTATGGTTTTCACTGCAAAATACCTCAACCAGCCATCTTCCAAAATAGAGAATTGTTATTGGATTGCATTTCAGTATCAAACCTTACACTAAACTTTTCTCTGCTTTAGCCGCTGGCTTACCTTTCCCCCTCCCACTGTGCCTGTGCTGAGCCACCCGCCAAAGGCACGGAGCTGCACTGAGCGCTGAACCGCAGCAGAGGCCTGCGGGGAAGCTGGTACTCAGGTTTTAGTGCCACAGAAGTGAGAGGGGAAAGGCACCAGCCACAGGTACAAGCACACAAGCGGCCCACGCTGACCCTGTGTCATTTGAAAACTTACCTGATAGTGACTGTTGTGTTCAAATCCTGCCTTGCACAGGGGAAAAAGCCTTAAGAGACAGAGAGGATGTAACAGCAAAGGAGAGAACAAGGCCACCACGCCGCACTTCCAGTAGCCATGGAGCTGTTATTTTTTTCAGCGTTTCATTTTTCCTTTTTTGACAGAGTGGTTGATGTGAAAAATATTTATAGTGCTGTGTGAAAGAACATCCCTTCTGTTTGAGTGGTATGAAAAATAAAAATGTACTTGTGAAGCTGCGCGTGCTCCCGCCTTCGTTAGCTATCACAGCGACATCACAAATCACTACCACGAGCAAGTGCGCTGCTGTGAGTCCTCCCCCGGAGAGCCAGGCTCATGCCGCAGCCCCGGACCCACTCCACCTGCACGTGGGCACTGAGCCAAACTCTGTCCCTTTGGCCATTCAAAACATCCACCACAGTTTGTTTTTACACTTTATTAAATACATCTCTGATGTAGCAGCCAGTTTATTCATTCTCCTCGCTGCGCAGTCTGGCGTTGGGATTGGTGATCTTGATGGCGAGCTGAGCAGCTCTCTCCACGATGACCTTACGGTTCTTAGAAGACACGTTGTGCGCGATCTCCGCACAGTAGGACCTGTAGGACACAGACTGTGCCTCAGGCTTGGCTCAGCCCTGGCGAGGCACTCCGGAGCCGGCCGGAACCACCCGCCTTCCATCCCCAGTGCCAGGCCCAACCTGTTCTGGCCCGAAGCAGGGGCTCGCCTCCAGAACAGCTCAACTCTGCCGCCTGCCTTCTTGTGAATGAAGAGTCAGGAAGGGATAGTTTTTAATGGGGTTAGTTATTACTCTTATTACTTTGTTGTGAAAGAAAGTGCTACAAGTAGATTCAGGCCTGCGTCTGAACAGATGCAAAGCCGCAGTTCTGATCACTATTTTATCAAAATGATGTAGACGCAGCACTGTTTGCCACCACTATAACGTAAGATTTTTGCCAAAGGTACAAGTTTGCCAGCCCCGGGACACCCTCCGTGCCCTCCCGCCAGATCACCTCTGGCAGCAGAGCAGCACTACAGAAACCAAGGCGAAACAGAAAGCACTACAGAAACCAAACTTCATGCTCTTAAAAACAAGAGTTTCCCTCGTCTCTCCCCAGCTGCGCTGCCTTTTCGTCATCCGACCCTGTGCCATTTGGGACGGGCAGCACACAGCCCCAGCTGCACAGGAGGCAGGGAGCACATGGGCCCCTCACTTACTTGTTGCTCATCATGAGCACCTCCAGCTCTTTGACGTTGTGGACCAGGAACTTTCTGAACCCCGTGGGCAGCATGTGCTTTGTCTTCTTGTTGCTGCCATAACCAATATTGGGCATCAGGATCTGACCCTTGAACCGCCGGCGGACTCTGTTATCGATACCCCTCGGTTTACGCCAGTTGCGCTAAAGAAATACAGGAAATATTTAATAGTTATGAAACAAGACCAGTCTGAAAACACCTGCATCACAGTAACAACTCTATCAAAACCAATCTCTCACAGTAACAGCTCTATCAAAACCAATGTCCAAGAAGATCCACTGTGCCAGGCTGTTACACCGTGGCGGAGTCTCAAAACTGACCCTTTGTGCTTTAATTCACCATCACCCCAGAAGCAACTATGTCCGACTCGCTCAAAATTCATTTTCTAATGAATTTCCAGTGACTTTTTACCTTGATCTTGACATAGCGATCAGACTGATGGCGGATGAACTTCTTGGTCCTCTTCTTGACGATTTTAGGTTTCACGAGCGGTCTGAGGGCAGGCATGGCGTCTGAGAGAAACAGAAACGGTATGAGAGGGAAACCCTGACAAGAGGTGATGTGTTCTCCCGCGTACCACGCGTGTAGCAGACTATCTTCCGCTCGCTGGCCACGCCGGAGACTAGCGAGGGAATGGGTATTCATCTGCCGTCATCTCCCTCCCGCCTCCGAAGCTGGAAGAGCACCGAGAGCTCTCCAGATGCGATCCTGGGAGGTCAGGCGTTGCTCGGACGGCGGCCATAGCCGCCCTCGCAGGCCTTGCGTTCCCCACCCGCTCTCCCTCCCACAGCCCCGGCCCCCTCCGGCTCCCGAACCATCCGAACCGACCTCGCCTCACACCGAGCCGCAGCCGATCAGAGCCCCCCACCGGGCGGCACAGCCCCCTCGGCACCAACACCAAAAGCGCCGATTTTACCTCAAACGCTCCGGTTCAACCTCACAAGGCCCGAAACGGGCGCGGGGCGGGGGGGGGAAGAGCGCGCGGCCCGACAGCCCCTGACAGGCCGCCATGGAAGCTGCGGCCCGCAGGGTGCCGGCTGCCCGCGGAAAACGGGTGGCGGAGGGAAGGGGGGTGTCGGCCGTGCCGGGCCAGCGGCAGCGAGTGGAGGATGGCGGCGGATGGGGGCGGATGGCGGCGACTCACCGGCAGCTGGATGGCGCCGTCCGCCGCTAGGCCCCGCCGGAAGAGGGAGTGGGCGGGCCCCGCGCGGGGGCTTATGGGAGAGGCGGGAGGTCCTGGCAGCTTCGTAGCGCGCTACGAAGCTGCCAGGACCTGGCCGGCGAGTGGGCGAAGGCTGAGGTTGTGACGTCACCGGAGCGGCGGTACCGCCGCTCCGGTGACGTCACAACCTCAGCCTTCGCCCACTCGCCGGTTTGCTTCTTCAGATCCCGGGGAATAAAGGCGTAACGTTGTCCAGGAGATAATTTACTGCTGCTTGACCCATTTCTGCGTTTACTCCTGTGAAACAGCCTAAAAACTTCTTTACCTCAACCCATGAGGTGGGTTGGTTTGGTTTTTGTTTTTTTTTTTTCTTTTTTCCCCCCTCGCTTTTAATCTCCCGCTGGGGTTAAACCGCCACGCTGTCATTATTACACACGAGAAATACCCCGAGGAGCTCCGGGCTACAAAAGTGGGCATACGTTTATTAAAAAAAATACAGATATTTTAAACATTTATTTACAATGAGCCACGCCAAGTCCATGGCACGGATATTTAAATTAAGAACCTGACAATCAGAGCCACGCAGCAGGGACACCCACTGCACACAGCCGTCCGGGGAGAAGCGGCGCTCATGGCTTCTCTCAGTCGATGCTCAGCCTCTCCCGGTTCTCCCAGAGCCACGCGTGGTACACGTTTAACTTGTGGTCCTGCGGCTGCACCTAAAACATAGCAAAAATGTTTAACGTTTACTAAAATACCTTCTCTTACCGCTCTGACGTATCTCCCCTCCCAGCTCAGGGCCCCTCCACACCTCGCAGGGAGCAGCGAAACGCCATGCTGCGGCAGGACGGCCCCCACGCACCGAGGAACATGGGGCTCGGGCAGCCCTGAAGCCACCCACCTCCCCGCCAATGGCGAGGGGGGACCCACGCCACAGAGCAAGATGCAACTACCCCTCGCAGCCAGCAAGAGGACCCTGGCGTGGCAAAGGCCCCACGAACACCCATCCCGGAGAGATGCCAGGACCTGGGTGTCAGGAAACAGGGAACCAGTTCTTAACCGGAGCAGGGAAGAGAAGCTCACCCCCACATCAAGGCAATAAGAAAAAGAACACAGTGAAAGTGGAAATTACAGAGAAAAAAAATAAATCAAGGTGACACAAGTCTTCATTTACAGGTTCAGACCTGTAAAAGGTACATTCTGGGAATTCAACCTACTGAATATATAAAAATTGCTGTTTTTTTTTTTAACCCAAGGAAGTCCACAGGTACAAGCCCAGCAAAGCCAGAGGATGGAGCCCCGTGGCTGGCAGCGCACTGCAGACCAAGCCCTGGCAGCACGGCCACGGCCGCAGCACCCACCTCCTTCCATTCGTTGACGCAGAAGATCCTGTAGGAGTCGTTCCCGTACTTGCCGATGCCGTGCAGCTCGATGGGGTACTTCCACCGCTTGCTCAGGTACTCATCTGCAATGTACAGGCACGGACGTCACTGCCTGCAGCACGCAGAGAGCAACTCTGCGCAAACTCCCCATTCTCTGCTGTTGTAACACACCTCCATTTTGGAACATTGTACATGAAAAACAGGAGGTTTAGCTATTTCCTGGTGAAAGCAGGCGATGAACCCCTACGAGATACATCTTAAACACCTTCTAGGCAAATCACTGTGGGTGAGTTTTAATTAAATCTGTCTCCTCAAAACCCACAGAGGAATACTTTTATTCTAAATATAGAAAATACCAGAATCATAGAAAAATTCTGGCCGGAAGGGCCTTCCGGAGGTCACCCGATGCAAAACACGGCAGAGACACCTTATCATAGTGCTGCAAAACACAACATCAGTCCTGCAGGTGTTGTATCTTTTAACACTCAAAAGAAGTCTCATGGACAAAGGTCTCTTGCAGAACTCACTACGTATGTTATTTCATTCTCAGTTAAGACAACAGGATCAGCATCTTTGCATATGTAAGACCAACATATTCCAGAGCTGCATAAAACAAACCACCACTAGTATTTGCCAAGCAGAAGGAAAAGTTTGGAAAGAATGCTGTTTGCTTCGCCAGTGTAACTTAGACCCTTCCACAGACACGCTCAGGAAAACCTACCTGAGAACCTGATGATCGTTTTTGCTCTGAGTTCGTAGAGGCCAAGAGGTCTGAGCAGCTCTGACATTTCTTTCCAGTCTGCAGTCCTGGTTATTTCAGGAGAAGGATACTTCTTAAGGAACTCCCAGAGCACAGGAATTGCCATTTTACCTAGTGAAAGAAATCATCATAAACAGAAGACCGTGCAGGCAATTCTCTTTTCTGATGATTTAGCTACGCTTTTTGAAGGGAGCTTTTTCAAAGGCAAGAGTTACAAATTAAAGACTTTTTGTTGTACACTGACACAAGTTAATATACATTTACTCTTTCATTAATGCCATTTAAAAAATGACAGCTGTTCTGACCCTATAACACCACCCCAACATTTACACAACATGAAATTGTATTTCTCTATTTACCTGAAGTTTTATTGAGAAATATGGTTGCAATAAGAAGTTTCCACGGATCATGGAAAAGTGTTTCTTGGACCAGATTAAAAGGAGAACGCGGTGGAGTCCATTTTCTGAAGGCCTTCCTTCTGGGTGGGCTGGGAGCTGGACACAGAGGCAACACAGGAAAATTTACTGGGCAGTAAAGGATGGATTTACCTATTTAACGGAAAATAATTTTTAAAAATGAAGACCTTTTGAAGCAGATTTATCTTTGTGGGGGCACTGTATGTGGCTGGAGCGATGGCAATTCACACGTTAGTTTTACAGAGCTGCAGAGGAGTACACGTCCCCTGGCACAGGCTGCAGGAAGAGCCGAGGCTGCCTGCGTCCCTCCCCATGTTACGTGTATTTTCTGAGGAGAGGGGCCCTCCCCAGCTAACACCATGCTCCTTAGTGCGGAGCAGCAGCCACAGGGCACAGGGGGACACACCTCAGCGGTCTGAAGAGAACCTCTCCAAAGCCCATTCACCCCATCACCTCGCAGATGCTGGCGTTTGATACCAGCCTTAATGGTTGCTTGCAAGGTACAAACCACTGAGGTTTAAAAAGGGACAAGATCAGCACTGGTGCAGTAAGCCGAGCTCTCCGATGCCATCTAAGCGAGGCCAGTCTAAAACTGAAGAAGATTTTCCATAACAACATGTGATCTTGACCCATCCTTTCCTCCCCCCCCTAAAAAATGATTTATTTTCCTAAAGAATATTATACCTTCTTTACTGTATTTACTTGAAAAATATGGACTCGTTTTCCTCCTATCCACTTGTGTTTGTGGGATAGACTCTTCTGTAAAGAAATAATACTTCAGCATTAAAAAGAAAAAAAACCCAAGGATTTTGCTGTCTCATTTCATACACCATTTCCCTTTATGTTGTGATAGAAATGCAAGGATTTCTTGTAGGTGTACAGAACATAAACGTGCTTTAGATTCACTCCAGTAGTCCTCTGTATTTCAACTCTACGAAAAATCTTTGGAAGATAAACCGCTACCTTGTCACAGTCCGAGGAAAGGGATTCTAGCACATGAAACAAGGTAAAACTGGCCTTTTTTTTATGCATCAAATTGACCAGCTACGCAACAACATTAAGAGAGTAAGTGCACAGAGGGTAATGAACATTATTATATTATACCATACAGCTAAAGAGATCAGTGAAGTAAGTTCCAGTTGTGAATAAATCTGCATTAAGCTAAATGCTGCTGGATAAAGAAACGAGACAGATTCAGATGTCAAAGCACCTTGATCTGAAAGGGAATACTTTGCTCATATAGTTAGGAGAACCCCCAGCAGAACATTAGGATACTGTTCTGCTCAAAACCACACAAATACCTGGTGGCATTTTAACTGCTGTGAAGCTTTTCTTGTCACACGGCTGCAGGACGTTAGCATCCATTTCAGTGTCAGATTTAAAATCACGGTTACCTGAATTCCCTTGATCCACCTCTTTCCCTACTTTCAATCCATTGGTTTTCTCCTCAGATTTTGCAGAAGACGCATCATCAGAACTTGTCTCCACACACTTCCCCCCTGCTCTGCTCTCCAGCTGCCTTTGCGAGCGAGCTGCCGCTGACCTCAGCTCTGTGCCTGACCGCAACCTGGAAACCCTTAACAGAGTTCTTCCCAGGCCCGCAGGGTCTGCATTCTGATCAGCTACACCCCGACTATCAGCGACACACACGTCTCTCTGTCCACAGAATTTCTTGTTTTGAACGCCCTCAGTTTCCTGTTTGTTACACGCTCTTCTCTGTCTTTTGTTTTGGGTACTGTCTCGATTCCTCTTTTCTGAGCTCTTTCCAGTTTTCTTATTCTGAGCACCCTTCCCACCTGCCCCCTTTTTCCTGGTTTTCAAACAGTCCTTCGGGTTTATGCCTTTCATGATCAAATCTTTGCTTTCCGGAGTGGGTGTAACGTCTTCCAGGTGTTCATTTCCAGTCTGAATGTTTTGAATTCTGTCCTCTTCACCATTTTGCATACCGAGGCCTTGCACCTGACTGTGACAATCCTCGTTCTCTGAAACAGTTCTCGCTTTTGTACTGCATCTTTTCACCCTCGAACGGGTACTCCTCTGGCAACGAGCTGGGACATCAAAATCTGCTTTTAGCATCATCTCCCCAGTTTTCCGAAAATACTCCACACATGCACTTTTCGATCTTCTCTTACTTCCTTCAGGACTGAGGCATGAAAGAAGAGTAAATTAGTGAGGAATTCTTCATAGTGTAGAATCACGGAATGGTTTGGGTGTGAAGGGACCTTAAAGCCCACCCAGTGCCACCCCCTGCCCTGGGCAGGGACACCTCCCACCAGACCAGGCTGCTCCAAGCCCCGTCCAACCTGGCCTTGAACCCCTCCAGGGATGGGGCAGCCACAGCTTCTCTGGGCAACCTGGGCCAGGGGCTCACCACCCTCACAGCAGAGAATTTCTGCCTCAGATCTCATCTAAATCTCCCCTCTTCCAGTGTAAAACCATTCCCCCTCGTCCCGTGGCTCCCTCCCTCGATCCAGAGTCCCTCCCCAGCTTTCCTGGAGCTCCTTTAGGGACTGGAAGGGGCTATAACGGAGCATTCCTCGTTCTTCACTTAAAAAAACTATTCTAGTATTTTAAAAAAAGCAGAACACACGTCAGAGCCAGCCGCCAAGCGATGTCTAGCCCAGCTTCTGTGACCGGCCCAGCGCAGGGTCACACACAGAGCTCAGAGATACCCGCCGCGGTGCTGCCCCTCCCGTGAGCCCCGTGTAGGCGCCGGTGCTACCGGCAGGGCACGGCAGCGCGCCTCGCCATCGGCGGGCGGCGGCTCGGATGCGCCCCGGCCTCACCTGAGGACGCACCCGCCACTCCTCCCCGCCCTGCGGCCCGGCCCGCCGCCGCCCTGGCCCCACTCGGCCGCCGCCATCCCCGCCGCCGCTTCCCCGCCGCCCGGCGCCGCCATCTCGGGCGCCCGGGTCACGTGAGGCGCCGCTGGCGGGCGCCCCCTGCCGGGCCGGGGGACCCGCGGGTCCCCGGGCGCGTGCGCGTTGCCCGTGGCGCCGGCGGGGCGGGTGTAAACAAGCGCGCGCGGCGGGGCCCTGAGGGGTGGCGGTGCCGTCCCGTCCCGGGGATGCGGGCCGCCCTCACCTGGCGCGACAAGGCCGAGCAGTGGTGAGCGGCCCTGGGGGAGAGCTGGGCCCCTCCGGGCCACTCCGCAGCGATCGGGGCACGGCCCGTGAGGAGCTGCGGGGGGGCTGCGGGCCGGGGGCAGGCTGGCCGCGGCCTGGCCATGGCGCAGCCCGGGGAGCGGGGCTGAGCAGGGCTCGGGGGGCTCGCCGGCACCGGTCCGACTCGGCTCTGTCTCGGCATCGCCGCGCGGCAGACGGGCTCCAGAGGCGCTGGGCCAGCGCTCTCCTTCCCCTTGGCAGGCCCGCCGCGGGCAGGAGCGGCTGGGCTGCTGTGGTTCCTGTGGCCTCGGGGTTCATACTGGTGGTTCAGTAACGCAGAGACTTCATGGGGTCGTTGTTGCTTTTTTCCCCCCTTTATGTTTAGCCAAAGGCCAGCAGCCTGCGTCCGTATTTGTGCACAGGGGTACCGCTGCTGGCTCCTTCCAGCCCCGCCATCCCCGTGTGCCCAGGCCTGTAGCGTGGCTGGTGGCCGGTCCTTGGGCTTATCCCCCGGTGCGGGCAGGCGGTCACAGAGGGTTCTTCTTTGGGCAGTTTTCTCAGGAATCAGATATACTCTCCAGTATGCAATTAACAATTTTTGTTATGTGGCATCTTTGATGTTAAAGACAATATATTTTTTGCCTACTAATGTGGGGGTTTCTTGGGGGGGGTTGTTTTGTTTTGTTTTCTTTAGTATTTATGATCTTGCATTCAAACCGGATGGGACTCAATTGATAATTGCTGCTGGAAATAGACTGCTGGTAGGGAAACTTATTTCTCCTCTTGCAGTTACAGCTGTATGAATATGATTCTTTCACATTAGCTTATGAATATAACCTATCAAAAATCCTCTTATCTCTACTAGTCCAGCCTCATATCTATCTATATATATTAATGTGTTCTAACTGTAAAGTGTTTTGAAGCTTTTTAATGTTTCTTAACAAGTTTTAAGCTATATTTCCAAAAGTAATGAGATTTAATTTACTTGCATCATCTCATCCTCTTTCACCTCAGCCAGTGGTTTGAAATCCATTAACCTGCATCCAAACTTAGGACAATGGCATAGTATACAAATACTGCATTATTACAAGTCTTATGGAAATCTCAGTGAAAAGGGAAAAGAAACTCAAACTGATGTCCCTACTCGGTGAAAAGCTTCAACTAGAGCTTTTTTTGTGATTCCCTGGGTCCACTTGCCTGCTGCTAACCCAGCAATAAGAGCAGCTCAGGACCACGCTTCTCACGGTTCCTGCAAAGCTTTCGGATGGGGCAGGTGTAGAAACTGCGGGGGTGAGCGCATGGATGGGTGGCACGGTTACAGAGATGTAGTTCAGATCTGCAGGACAGCAGCTTTATTATTTCCAGTGCTCCCAGAATGGTATATTTAGTGATAGTCCTTTCCAGTAACTTAGTACATTTAAACATCTAATGTGGGGAAAGAAGTAAAACAAGCTGGCTAAATGAGCTGTTTGGAAATTTCTTTTGTGCATGTAACTTTCTGATACTGAGTCCTCTTTCATTCTGAGAAGTATTACGTTAAGGAAAGCTGCTTCTACATTTTAAAATGTTTTATCTTGCATGGACTGTGTGCTATGCAAAAAAGCAAACACAAAACAAAGTGTATAATCTTGTTGGCCTTCAGTAATTTCATATCCTAGTCCTCACTGGAAGACTTTTTTATGTATATTTTTTTTGTTTATATGCTTGTGTTTGTATTTTTTTTATTTTATTTCCCTGTTTAAATAGGTATATGATACTTCTGATGGAACCTTAATTCAGCCTTTGAAAGGACATAAGGACACTGTGTACTGTGTGGCTTATGCTAAAGATGGTAAATATAATTTTGGGGGGCTTTGTTAGTCTGGTTTCTAAAGTGCACATCTCCCATTTTTCATTGCCAATTGAAAAAATAGAGAAATCAGGGTTGTTTCAGTAATAGTATTTTGAACATGTGTGTGAGTGGTGTTTGGTTTGTTTGGTTTTTAATGGAGAGTTTGAGCTGCCGTACGAATGCTACATGCAGAAGTACTTTATTTTTACATGTAGGGCTACCTGTTCATTCAAGAAATGTAGTCCCCACTTCCCTTTCCCTTCTACTTCAATGCTGGCTAAGTTTATATTTGTGGAGTAATGTGAAGAGAAGGCTTACCCCATAGGTCTCTAGAACTGCACCTGCCTCTGATTTTTATTCCCATAGTTCCTCTATCCCAAAGCTTCCCGATCTTCTGATCCTTCACACGTTACCATGCTCAGTACAGACCTTATTCTGCTTCCAAGTCTTTCATTGTGTCTGAGTCTCATTCTGTGGGGACTTACTGTTTAAGTTATAGGTGATACCTGTGAAAACGTACCACTTTTCCCTTGCCTCATTAATGTAAAGCCCCAACCCGTGACTGGCTACTTGCTTGCATGGCTGGGCTTTAATGAGGCATGCTCTGTGGGAGTAACAAAATAAAGTCATTGGAGTTTCACGTGGTTGGAGAAGCACAGTCACATCAAAAGGCTTGCGGCGTTAGGCCCTTTATTACTTGAGCCTTGTCAAGTTCAAGAACTTCTTGCTCTCTCTTTGATCGAGTATTTGGAGTGAAAGTGATTCTTGTATGTGTGGGATTTAAATAATATTTAATTCCTAGGCAAACGTTTCGCATCTGGTTCAGCTGATAAAAGTGTGATAATTTGGACTTCAAAGTTAGAAGGAATTCTGAAATACACGTAAGTGATGCCTTTCAATTCTGTGCCTCTCAAAAATGGACTTTGATTATGCACTTCTGCTGTCAAAGAGTATGTGCCATTAGATTTGGAAAAAGGCTGACTAAGGTCAGAGAAAATGCTGGGGGTAATAGGAGAGGGAAGAGGAAAAGAACAGTTGAAGTATCTGAATGAGGCAGGAAAGCAATTAAAGGCATAAAGACGGTGGGAAGTCTAGATAAATCTCTGAATTTAGAGGGCTGTCAGAGAACTGGGGAAACTGTGTAAATATAAATAAAATGAAACAGACTACGATTCTGATCTTGTATAATAAACAAAATTAATATAACTCTGGTTCAAAGACCAAATTAAAGATAAGGTTTGGTATTTTCAGTATATTTCCGTATTTCTTCTGGCTTTGTTTTTGTTATACCTCTTAAGCAGTATCTTCAAATTCTCTTTCTGAATGTGTGTGTACATTTATTACTAGTTAGTACGCACAAGCTAGCGTACTACTAGGAATGTACACAGGCATACTTGTTTTAGAATTTGGATATAACCTTTAATCATATTTTGCAAACCATCATCTATGTACATTTTTAGCTAATCTTGATGAAATACAGTGAATCCTGCCACTTAGAGACAATTTTTTAAGGTTTATTACTGATTTAGTTTACATTAACTGCAGATTAATTTGATGTGATATAAACTGATCGAATTATTTCTGGCATCTGCTAGACCTTTCAGCTATCTTGCTGAAAGCCAGAAAAGGGAGCATTTAAGAATGATTTACTGAAATATGATTGTAACTTCATTCTAGGCATAATGACTCTATACAGTGCGTTTCATACAATCCTCTTACTCATCAGTTGGCATCCTGTTCTTCCAGTGATTTTGGTATGTCTTCTTCCTCTAACTTTTCCATTAAGCCAGTAAACTCTATTATGTAGCTGAGCTAACTACAGATAGCTCCAGTTCTTTATATGCAGAAAAGATGAGATACAAAGCTACCTAAAGTTAAGAAACATTACATGCTTATTTAAATTGCTTAAACTCAGTTGGAAAGGACTATGCAGTGAGGTGCCACGGGGTAAAATGTACTACTTTGTTACTATGATTTTTTGCAGAGACACCCTCTGTGTTGTTATGATGGATTTTTTTTTCCTGTTTACTGATAAATAATATGTATTTAAATGTCCTTCTAGCACTGGCTGAGACTTTGATCCCTCTGAAGTCCCAACTGAGTTTTCTGACAATGTTAGTTTCTAATCTGAACACTGGTAAACACTTACTTGCAATTTACTTTGGCTTTCTGTTTGTTTTAATCAAGGCTTGTGGTCTCCTGAACAGAAGTCAGTCTCTAAGCATAAAACTAGCAGTAAGATTACTTGCTGTAGGTAAGTTTTAAGGATTACCTGTGTCATTTAAGCTAGTTTCAATACAAACAATTCAAAATAATATGCAAGCTTAAAGAAAAAAAGTTGAAGCAAAATAGTTCAACGTATGTGGAGACAGCACCTAGCAGCATGAGAGAGGCTTCCCTGCCCTGCTGTTCAGTACCCCTGTGTGCTTCTGCTGCTTTGCCGTTCTCATTATTAAAATATCTGAGTAGCATTTATAATGCTCCAATAGGAATATGACTAATATTTATCAGACGATTTGTTCTTTCTTGTGTATTCTTCTCAGAGAGAGCTTTTATTATTATTTTTTTTTTAATAGCAAAGGGGTTTGGTTTTTCTTTGGTGCTGTTTATAACTGAATTCTTCTGAAAGTATCAGAGAGGTGTTCTGGTCTTGAGCAAGTGTCTTCACTTCTCTCCTTCTGTTTAGCCATCTTGTGCAATAACAATAAAATGAAGTTAGAGGAAAAATAATTCTATTTTTGTTTGTAGAGCTGTTCATCTCCTGTGTTGTTGGGTTTTTTTGGTTTTTTTTTTTTTTTTTAGTAGAAGGAGATATTGCCACTATGGGGAACCTGAACCAAGGGTACATTAATTTGTGTAAAGTCATCCATTGCACTACAGCAGAGACAAGAATAGAAACTAGGTCTCCTCTGCCCCAGCACCGTGCAGTTTTATCTGATCAGTGTTCTAAATGTGGCTTTTAAAAACAGCCTGGTCTACTGCCAATACTGTCATCCCAAAAGTGTATCTGTTACTTAGCACATGTTAGAAGTATTGCAAGCAGATGATAGCTTTAATTTTTTTTATTTCTACATTTTTTTTTATTTCTGTGTATATAATAAAATGTTCTTGCTGTAGTGCATGCTGTTGCCATAAATGTGGATTTAGATGCATAAACAAACTGTAGGATTATTGGCTACCTCCCAGAACTCCCTCTTAGAAGTATATTTCAATCTCTCATCCCTATTTGAGTATACTGTACCATCCTACCTTCCTGCTGCTTGTTTTTAGTAGTTTGCTCTTCAGTATGTGTGTGTTTTATCAGCTGGACAAATGATGGCCAGTACCTTGCTCTGGGGATGTTCAACGGCATTGTCAGCATAAGGAATAAAAATGGCGACGAGAAAGTAAAAATAGAGCGTCCAGGGGGTGCTTCATCTCCAATATGGTCAATTTGCTGGAATCCATCCAGGTAAATAATTTCATCTTTCCTTTTTTCATGTTGAATAGATAATCCTTGGCTTATTGGTTGCAGAAAGGCTTGACTTTCATCCCTGCTGAAACAGATTAATGCCAAGTACGTTACCTTTTTTAAAGTGATTATCTATTGGGGTTTTGGCTTGCTGCCAGTCTTTAATTGAATGGAGAAACTGGGAACAAGTTCCACGTAGATCTAAAGAAACATTAATTTTTTTCTTTTGTGTTGTTTTTGGGTTGGGTCGGGAAGTTCTGTTTGGATTGGAGGAGAGAGAGGGAAACTGTTTTTTCACTTCAATTCAGAGGGAATATTGTCTCAAATACGTGAATAAACAATTGCTATTGCAGTAGGTGGGAGAATTTTTGGAGTAGAGCAAATGAAGAAGAGGAGTCGGTTCACAGCAGTTTAGATGAGATACCAGTACTGCAGTCCAGGCCTGTCAGTAGGAAGTGTAGTCAGGCAGCAGGAGAAGACCCTGAGGAAGAAGATTTCAAGTTGTGAGTGAAACGTCAAAGGAACATAATTATATCTATATTATCTAAGACAGTAATGTACAAAAAGGACCAAGGGCAGAGTATTATGCAGGGTACAAAATCAGACATTCAAAAATTAGGAAATTCTAGATGAGCAGCTGTCTGTATGGTCTTAATGGACACACACTAGCAGAATTAATTATGAGATAGTTCTTAAGTATGTGATAGCATGTTGCTTTTCCCCACAGGTGCATGCATCATATGTTGAGCAAAGGCATGGTGCTTACTAAACAGTTAGCTTTTCATTAGGTTTTTTGTCTGTTTCCTTTTTGTTCAGTTTATGGCTAGAGGCATTGATTGCAACAGAAATGTTCAGATTACCATCTCCTTTCCTAGGCAAGAAGCTGTGGAGAAGGTAACTCTCATGTTTTGCTGCAAGCTGGACAGATCATGTCAGAGTACAAAAGTTAACAAATTTGAGACCTGAAGCCTTTCCTTGCTCTGCTGCTGGTCTCAGATGAACAATTTTTTTTATTATTTCCCCCCCCACCCCCCGCCTTACATGGATAATTGTCATTCACTCTTGCTCAGCTGTACTGACTTTGATGGTAGAGTGACTTTGTATTACTGTAGCTAAGAGCAGAAACTGGGCCCAGGGGCTTCATCTGTTTAAGGGACCATTAGCTTCACTGTACCTGCTGCTTATATAGTGAAACTCCAACCTTTACAGTTATTCCTGTAAAGGAGACTGACTTTCCTTCTGTGTCCCCAAGCTGTCTTCCTCAGTTTTAAGTGGCAAAATATTATCTGCTGTCCTTTCAGTTTGTGGTTTTTTTTTTTTTTTAAAGAGTAATGTGAAGTGTATTCTGCTATCCTATTACTTGGTTCTGTTGCTCTTAGAAATTTATCAATAAGTCTCTGTAGAATTCCTATGAGATTATTTTATGTGTTTTTTTGTTAGAGATGAACGCAATGATATTTTAGCTGTGGCAGACTGGGGTCAGAAGCTTTCCTTTTACCAGCTTAGTGGCAAACAGGTATGTTTTAGAAAGTGCACTGAAGAGTGGCAGGGCATTTCTGATTCTGTTTTGTGTCTTGTATTCAAAGTGTTTGTATACTAGTGCTTTATTAGCTACATTAAATGTTTTCTGTTTTCACAGCCTTTTATGAGTGCTTTTTTTTTTTTTAAACCATCTTTTTCTTCCACTCTTGTTTCTCCCATGGCAACTCAGCTGTCAATAAATTAATACAATTCTTGTATTAAAGCCCTTACAACTTTGATGACTTTTGTGATATGGTTTACTGGTCTGTAGAGGACATCTTTGTATTTTTTTCAACGAGTTAAAGGGGGTTTTGTGAATTGCTTGCATTCTGGGTGGACTGGTTTGGGACTGTAGGGATTCTTGGATGTATTGTCGAACTGCCTTTGGGAATCTTAATTTAGCCAGTGATTCTGGAGCATTGAAAAGTTGTGCATGGCCAGAGAGATGAGAAGAATGGTATCAGTGACAGCAGTTGTTGCCTTGGGAAAATATGAAATGATCCTTTAGTTAATGTTTTTGATTTTTTTATTTTTTGTTTATTTTCCCTTGTAGATTGGGAAGGACAGAATGCTCAATTTTGATCCTTGCTGTGTTAGCTATTTTACTAAAGGAGAGTATATTTTACTGGGAGGTTCAGATAAACAAGTTTCCCTCTTCACGAAGGATGGTGTACGTCTTGGTACCATAGGAGAGCAAAGCAGTTGGGTGTGGACATGCAAAGTTAAACCAGACTCCAACTATGTGGTGAGTAGGAACATTTTTCTGACATTTTCACAGACCATTTGTCATATAAGATAAGACTATAAATTTCAAACTCAGTTGCTTAATCTAGAGATTCTTACTGAGGCAGCAGAACCTGAGCAGTGTCTAGTGAGGTCCTAGAACTAACACCAAAATTAAAAATATCCTGCAGAAGTAAAACTTGGGCTGCAAGAAGACTGTAAATGAGCGTAACACCTATTTTCAGATGGTAAGGCATTTGCTGCATTTTGATTTTTAAAAAAAAGTGGTGAAAAGAAGAAGAAATGGCAGCTAATAACTTTTTGGTTTACCAAATCTAATTCCACGATTGAAGAAAATGTTCAGATCTGTTTGAGTTTCTAGCATTGCACCTTGTGGAAAATGCCTACAAGGCAACTGGTAGCCATGTATGCTGCACACTATTATCATACAAACGTGAAGAGATACAGAGCAAATTTTAAAACAAACACACACTCCAAAAAAAACCAACCAAAAAATCAACAATAAAATAAAACCAAACCAGATACCACCCACCCAACGTGGTGGTCTCTATGGTCTATGATGAGATCAGTCCTCATTTTGCATTGCACTTTTACCACTGTTTAAGCACACGTAGGCTGTAATTGGTATCAATCTATACATTATGCAGTAAAAGGAACATAATCCTCATGTGAATACTACACACTTTGCCAGTTCTCACCTACATGTACCAATTCACTAAAATTATTTTCTTCTTGTGTTCAGGCAGTAGGATGCCAAGATGGAACAATATCCTTCTATCAGTTGATCTTCAGCACTGTTCATGGCCTTTATAAAGATCGCTATGCTTACAGAGACAGCATGACTGATGTTATTGTCCAACACCTCATCACTGAACAAAAAGGTAATTTCACACTTGCAGTCAGCCCAAAGCTTGACTCTCATTCTGTTTTGTTTTGGGTTGGTTTTTTTTAATTAATATCCATCAGAACACTTGGAATGTATGCTGCATGTACCAGACAGATTGTTGTCGCTTTAACAGTAAAACTGAGGAATACTGTTTGCAGAGTGAGAGTGCAAACTTGGATTCTGGAGGATCAGCGCTGACAAGCTTAATGAAAGATGTGGGGATTTGAAAGGACATTGGGAGGGGCGGAGGCTTTTAAGATAAGGTTTTAATCTCTGCGAATGAGATAAAAATACCGCACATCATATTTAGCTTTTTCTTTTTTTTTTTTTTTTTTCCTTACTGGCAGCCTCAAGGGTTTGTGCTGATTTTGTTTCTTCGTACCCACTGGCTTTTATGGCAAAGAATCAAAGTATTGCTCCAGAATGTGCTGTTGACAAATAATAGAGGGTGATAAATTGTGTCGGGGATAGAAGATTACATAGAAGCAGAACAACAAACATATCTGAGCAGGAATCTGCTTTTAATTTTAGAGGTGCTCTAGAAAGATTCAATTTGAATGTATTAGTAAGTTTTCTGATTTCTGGATCCGTTATTTTCATGTCATCCTATACTGTATTGTTTTTGTGTTTTTTCTCTCTAGTTAGAATAAAAGGCAGAGAGCTTGTAAAGAAAATTGCAATCTACAAAAACAGATTAGCAATCCAAATGCCAGAGAAAATCTTGATTTACGAGTTGTACTCAGATGATTCTTCAGATATGTATTATCGGGTGAAGGAAAAGATAGTAAAAAAATTCGAATGCAACTTGCTGGTTGTATGTTCAGATCACATTATTTTATGCCAGGTATGTGCCTTAAAATCTAGAGTATTCTTGGGGTGTGTTCAGACTTTAAGATAGCTGTCCAAATAGCCGGTAGGAAAAGATTGTACCGTGTTAGTGCGGTTGTAACGTGCAACACTGACGTACTTCTGAGCAATAGCTGCGGCATGCCACAGGTGGCTCTGTTTCAGTGAAACAATCTCTGTAGTGAATTTGATAAATTAGCACATAATCCAGGGGAACTTTTGGGTGGGGGTGAACTACTAGAAGAGTGGGGTTGGTTTTTTTGTGTTTGTTCATAGCATTGGAAAAACTTAAAGAACTCACCCTGTTAAATTGACTGTTTGACTTTATGATCTTTACGCGTAAAAGTAGGCACACATGCTAGGGGAGGTATGAACATAGCACAAAAGACACAGTGGTTTTATCTTTACTTCTTCCATACAGTATTTTGTATGTTATTGTGTCTTTAGGAGAAAAGATTACAGTGCCTCTCATTTAGTGGCATTAAAGAACGAGAATGGCTAATGGAATCTCTTATTCGCTATATTAAAGTAATTGGAGGACCTCCAGGAAGAGAAGGCCTCTTAGTCGGTCTAAAGAATGGTCAGGTAACACACAATGTTTGGTATGTGTCTTTTCACTGCAAATAAAATCTGGTTTATGGTCTTAGGGGTACACTTTAGGAGCAGTGTGCTCTTTTACAACCTAGAACTTGTGACAGTCTCATCTTGTGATTAAAACCTAATTACTGGTATCTTTCACATTCTCTGGCTGTAAAATTCATACTGAGAGAATGTTTGTTCTTAGTGGGGCTTAGGGGTGCGTGTGTGTGTCTGAAATTGCTGTTTATTTCACAAGCCAGTTAGCAGCTGAATATTTCAAACTGGAGCCCCGAGGTACTGATCCAGAGAACACAAATAGATCCTTTGTGTCTTCTGTATCTATGCTATATATTCCTGTAGTATTATATTAATGTAATTGTTTAACTGGTGGAGCACTAAAAAATCGAGGCTGTATAGCATATGTTTTATTTGTATAGGCTTGCCACCTAGATTACACCGTGGAAACAAGTCTTTTCAAGATACCTCAAACTGAAAGCATTGCCTTAATTTAAATGCAGAGTTTACCTCTGAAAAAAGTTGCAGTTGGATGCTTTAAACAGCATTAAAGTTTGTACTTGCTCTGCTATTTCTAGTTTTAGGAACAAAAATGGATGGACTGACTTTGGTTTCAAATATGTCTAGATTCTGAAGATATTTGTTGATAATGTCTTCGCAATCGTCCTGTTGAAGCAATCCACGGCTGTGCGCTGTCTGGATATGAGTGCATCTCGAAACAAGCTGGCAGTGGTTGATGAAAACGATACCTGCCTAGTATATGATATTCATACCAAAGAGTTGTTGTTTCAGGTAAAATTCCATGTCTTAAAAGAAAAAAGGGGAGGCGGGGCAGGAAGTGCTTAGGAGCACAGAACATACCGAAAGTGTTGCTGTGCAGAAATGTATATAGCTGTCATTTAAGCCATTAATCATGTTTTGTAGGATTTAACTGTGATCTCTTTCTCTATCGAAACTACCCTTAGAGAGATGGTAGACAAGGAGATATATGTGAGCAACTGTTGAATAAAGAGCATTTAAACATGTGACCTTTTCAGTTTAATTTAGAGCTCTGTCCTGCTTCCCTTTGAAGC
Source organism: Chroicocephalus ridibundus (assembly GCF_963924245.1). Classification (NCBI taxonomy): domain Eukaryota; kingdom Metazoa; phylum Chordata; class Aves; order Charadriiformes; family Laridae; genus Chroicocephalus; species Chroicocephalus ridibundus. Next base: position 9,132,275 of record NC_086293.1, on the reverse strand, counting down.
ATTACAGTTAATGAGCATTTTGGCTTTATCATTGGTATGAACAGAATTAAAGCCTATACTTCTTTGTTTGTTGTGTATTCCCAGACTATAAAATGAATAATGATAATTCTCTCTTCGTTGGCAGTTTAGCAGTTGCTGTAAGGGTTCGCTCGTTAATGTTGATGAAACATTTTCAGAGAACACTGGATAGAAAGTATGCAGTGTTACGAAGAAGGGGTCTGTAACTTTCTTTTCGTAACGGGGAGAAAAATGATTAATTAAATGTGCTAGCTAACCAGCAGCATATCATTATGGAATTTTATATTATCTTCTACAGTTTGGTAGTATAGATCACTAGTAAATACAAAACAAAGACAATTACAGCTATTTATTAAAATGTAAAGTTTTGGCCCTGTAAATCTGTCTAGGAATATACTAGGCTTTAGAATATTACAAACATAAATACCAAGTGTGTGTGTGTGTACGCACCCAGGCTATAATAGGTCAGACATTCTAGCTGAAGGATGCGTATTTCTTAGGAAAGAAGATGTGATTGCATCTATTGTAATCATCAATTATTTTGCTCATTAGGAACCCAATGCTAATAGTGTGGCTTGGAACACACAGTGTGAGGATATGCTTTGCTTTTCTGGAGGGGGTTACCTCAATATCAAAGCCAGTAATTTCCCTGTCCATCAGCAAAAACTTCAAGGCTTTGTTGTGGGTTACAACGGCTCCAAGATCTTCTGTCTTCATGTTTTTTCTATGTCAGCTGTTGAAGTTCCGCAGGTAATCCTTTAATCTCATTAAGTGTTGCTTTACATTTCATAAACATCAATGTTTAAGAAGTGAAGAAGCTTTTCTGAGATTTACTCATATTCCATTACCAAAATATTGTCATTCACACTTTCTTCATCGTTATTTAAGTTATATTGCATAATCTATTTTATTTTTGTTTATTTGGCATTAACTAAGCTAATTTCCTCTTTGCTGTTGTTGATTATTGTTTCTAATTATCCCTTTCTAATTGCAAATGCACATAATCTAAAACCAAAGATGAAAATATGGTGCTGGTGGTACCTCCTCCTGTAGCTTTACTGTAGTCTATGTATCTTTTCTCAAGTTGTAGTATCATTTTTCTTAGGAGTACATCAAGTACTGTCTTATTGTTGCTTTATCTAGATGTATTTAGGCAATATTTAAGCTGTGTATTTTAGTCTGAATGTATAGTACATTAGTTAAATAGTTAAATTAGTTAAAGCTAACCTGTTTGTTCAGAGTGTTCGAGCTGTAGCTGCAGATCCCAAGCCCTACTCTGGCTGTGTCAGGCTGCAGTTGACAGTTTCTCTTTAATTCCCTTTTAGGGCTGGTCCTTGAGGTCAGTGTTTTTTGGGTTTATAGTCTCACTTGGTAAAAGAGCTTTGTCATCAGGCTTGGTACAGAAGGGCCACTTCCTCATGATACCTCTTCTGTTGGGTTTGAATATTGCCACACTGGGCTGTCGTGCCACTTTTCATGCTTTTAGCCTTTGAGAACAAACTACCCCCTCCTTTGCTCTGCTTCCATAGTGGTAAAAATCCCTCAACAACCTCATTGGCTCATTGTACATAATGTTTATCGTCTACATGTTAAGAATTCACATTCTTAACTACTACTTAATATGCAAGGAACTGAAGATTTCAAGATGGATGCTTTTGGAATATAATTAACCCAGCTTGTCTAAAGATAGAATAATAGTAACCCCAGAATGTTGTTCTATTATACAAAAAACCTACAGTTATTCTCTGTGGAACTTGTAATGGTTGTGATTGTAATATATCTTTTTTTTTATTGCCAAAATATGTAGAGACTTTCACTACTATATCTCAGTATTATGCTTTCTAATACATGTTTTTCAATGGAAATCCTCAGTCTGCCCCCATGTATCAATATCTGGAACGAAAAATGTTTAAAGAGGCCTATCAAATTGCGTGTTTAGGAGTAACTGATACTGACTGGAAAGAACTGGCCATGGAAGCCTTAGAAGGGCTGGAGTTCGAGACTGCTAAAAAGGTAAAGTCATTATTTAGTTATTTAGCAGAAAGCTTGGTTTATGTTTTTATATATACGTAGTGTGTGTGTATAAGGTCTGTTTTATGGCTGGAATACGAAGTGGTGTTCCTGAGTTACTACCTTGCTTTAGTGTACGTATGTTATTCCACATACCAAAGAAAGCGCTGGTTTGTTTTATACTCAGGATCTTGAGGTGAGGTTTTAAACTGAAATCGAGTTTATCTCTCTAGATAAATGCCATGTTCTAAATCAAAGTGTTAAATGCAAAGAAAATGGTTTCTTTCATCTGCTAGAAAATGCTTTAATGAATTTGAGGGGGAATGGCACTGGGAAGTTGTTCAGTGGGGCTGCTGACCACCGGGTGGCAGCAAAGAATGCCTTAGCTGACTCGCTTCCCCCTCCTTCCCCAGTGCCATCAACGTGCTCTTCCCCCCCCGCCCCCCCTTAAGTATTTAATAGAACCTCAGTTCAAATGTGGAGGTTTCATATTCTTTGTTATTTACACGCTAATGTTCTTTGAAAGCGATGGTGATGGGATGTCATCCTTTTAGTCATTTTCTATCTGGAACTGCTTGATTTTGGGAGTGGTCTATAAATGGGCATATACTGAAGAACAGAGTTTTCTCTGGCATAAAATACTTCCCTGTTTTCTTTCACCACCTTTTCTCAAATAAGAGAGGGCGAACTGAGTTCCATGTCATGAATATTGTATGAAAGACAGAATATTCTAAAAATATGGAGGGAATGGCCTGTAATGATAGGCATCTTTTAATAACAGATTTTTTTAAAAGGAAATTAAATGCTTTATTTTTCTTTTTTTCTTAAGTAGAAGCATCTGAATAATTCCAGTTTCATAGACAGCTTTATGCAAATAGATATTCTTAAAAAGAAGTTTTCAGTGCCTCCTTGGAATTTTAAAGTAGTGCCCTCTTAGAATTAGAGCGGATTAATTTGAACAAAAGCAGCTTCTTGACATTAAAGGCTCTCATAGTTCCTAGTCCGATCTGGTGTAAGCAGAATATTCTATGCCCTCTTAAGCATTAGTTTGGTTAGAAGTCTTGAACATGCAGTCTAAAGAGTTAAATTTCTATTTTTTGATGCACGTCAAGAATAAGTGCTAAGCTGCTGTAACTCGCACGTGACTTTGCCACTTGAGACTTTGGGTTGCACATTTCTCTCCATTTGCAGAAGATAGTATGCTGTCTTGCAGTACTTTTATCTTACTGTCTTCTTACTTCCTTCCCTCTCCCTGAGCTACTTCCGTACTGGATTTTCAGAATGATGTAAAAACTAGAAGTATATTCAGTATGCTTTGGCAATACGACCAATTATGTGTTCTACCTTGAGTAGTTTCCTTAAATTTCCTTGTCTGTATCATGCCTTGCATCAAAATGGAAAAGCTATAAAATAGCCAGAATAAATATATGTAATATTTTAAATGGCCTTTTGTGTTTCTTGGGGGACTGACATACGTAGTCCTACCAGTCCCTGCCTTTGCTGTTGAGTTTCAGCGATAAGCCGTTTGTACCCTTGTCTTACTTACTGTAATGCCTCAGGAGCCCCAGCTGCAGCCGCAGCCCATCAGGTTGGGGACTGCACAAACCAGAACACAAACCCCAGCATATTTCTGTCTCATGTTTGCATGAAGACAGCTTGATTTATGTGTAACAATATTCTGTTGATTCTTCTGGCTTTTCAAGTGAATTCCTTTTGTTCTTTTTTTCTTTTTAATAGGCATTTACCAGGGTACGAGACCTTAGATATTTAGAACTGATCAGCAGCATAGAGGTAAGAGAGTGTTAAAAATAGTGTATTTTCTTACGCTTAGTACTATGCCAAAATCAGTACTTTCTGGTTTGGAGGGATTTTTGTTTGAATAGTGCTTCTGACTGTTGGAGATGTGTTTAAAGTGAAACATCTTGATTAGCTGAAGTGACTCATATCCTAGTCATGGGACTGAAACTTCATGGAAAAAAAATGGGGGTGCAGGACAACAAGAATTTCTGAAACTGTCTTTAGGAAAACTGGAAAAATGGTCAATATTCAATTAATAATGGCTAGAATGCTACTGTGCTAACAGAGCTTAGTACAGAACACTTCATAAACATGAGTTAATTAAGCCTTTCCTTACCCCCTGGAGGTAGGTAATTACTATTATCTCCTCTTTGCAGAGCCAGAAACAGGCCCCGAGAAATAAAATGACAAACTTAAGGTCTCATGACAAGTCTGTGACAACTGGAAATAGAATTTGGGATCCCTTACTTCCATACTGTGCTCTAATCACTAGGTCTTGCTCTTTTCACACTTCTTGATAGAATTTCACCAGACAATAACTGTCTGTCACAAGCACATTAAGAGACATGGTGTCACCCTTGTCCTTTCCAAAGACTGTGTGATAATGCTTGGTTTAAAGATCTGTGTTGAGATGGCGTAACGGGAATTCCTCTTTCTCGCGCTAATTAGATTTACACCTTCTCTGAAAGAATACATTTCTTGCCTTCCATTTCTGCAGAGCTGTCCTGGTTCTGTCACAGCTGCCCGTTGGTTGCAGTTAACTTTTCTTGGTGTCTTAACATGGGACAATTAGGAGCCCACTTTTTGAGTTTTGGTTTTTTTTTTTTGCTTTTAAAGGGCAAGTAGGTAGACAGGAGCATTCTCACACCACCACTAACCTTTCTTTTCCACATATACTTCTCCACATCTGCGTCTATTGAGGATATTCTGGAATTGTCACGTTATATTCTGTTTAATGAGAAAGATTCCCTTTGTACATAGGTATAAACTTACTTTCAGACTTCTTGAAAATTCTCCTTCTGAAGTGAGAGTTCTACATCATTGCTTACTCTTGCTTGTGGTGTATCCGATTCCTTTTAAGGCTTGTAAGGATGTAACTAAGCACACGTGTTCCATTAATATGATGGTTTTCTCTCAGTAATGACACATTTTTTTTCTAATTGATGACAGCAGGAAATATAACTGCCAGATCTCTGTATCTGGCAAGATTCTGTGAAGTCTTCAAAAAACAGTGTAACAATTCCCCCGATTATTCTTTTAAACAAGTTTTTAAAAGGAACTTTCAACACCAGTCCAGTATCAGCCTAGTAAATATGCGTGACCATAAGAAGGGGTGATGGCTGAGTCTCCTTTGGCAGCAGAGAATTGAATTTGTATGCTCGTGGAATGCTTTTTCACCTTTTGTGCAGTTTTCTTTAAATTCAGTTCACGTCTATATATTTGCATATGAGGTGGGCTAATCACAGTAATAATTTTATCCAAAGCAGGGTAGTAATGTGCTTCCAGGGTACAGGATAAAATACACCCATTGGAAGACAGGCACACACACGCCCATGCGTGTGCGCATCTAGGGTCCCCTGACACCAGTGTAGCTCGGGGTCTGTTGAGGGCAGGGCTTTCTCTGGGGCACCGCGCGCTGCCCGCCTGGTCCCTTTGCAGGCAGCGGTGAGCCGGCAGCAGGGCAGCCTGTGCAGGTGCTCTGCCAGGGACCTGGAACCAGGAGCTCCTGCCCCTGGGGACAGTGGTGGGGACACTGGTTTTTATTCAGATGCAGGTTAACATACTGGATGAATCTGCTTATTGCTAGCAATTATTTTCATGTTTGTCATCCCACCCGCACGTATTGTTAATTTAGCCAAATTATATGCTAGTAAGTTTCTACAGGAGAAAATAAGGAACCCATCAGATGCCTTTTCTTTAAAATAGCATAATGATAGCGTGTGTTCATTTTCCTGTGTGAAATCAAGAGAAGTGATTTTTTTATGACTTTGGTTTGTATAGTGACATTTAATTTTGCTCTTCCTAATTTTAATTAAGAAGGGATTTAATCCTTTAATTATAAATTCACCAGAAATGTAGGAGAGTCATAATTATCATATCCTGTTACAGGGTTTTATTAACAGTTAAAATCTAAGCCTGAAAATCTAATTCTTCAATAGCTATTTTTCACCTAGGTCCTGATCATCTAGACTATTTTCTACATCTCTCTTTGTTTAATTTTTTTTTCCCAGGAGCGTAAGAAGCATGGAGAGAACAACAATGAATTGTTCCTAGCAGATGTTTATGCTTACCAGGGAAAATTCCATGAGGCAGCAAAGTTGTACAAAAAGAGCGGACACGAAAACCTAGCTCTCGATATGTACTCTGATTTACGCATGTTTGACTATGCAAAGGTAATAGTTGGCAACTGAATATTTAAATGCAGAAATATTAATGTACCTGTATCTGTTTTCAAAGTATGATCCTACAAAAGGACTGTATGAAATGTGGGCTTTGAATTACAACTTTTTCTCAGTTAATTGGTCAAATTTCATTTGGCTCATAAGGGGAAAAATGGTTTTCTTCTGTGTCTAGATGTAGTGGTAGCCTTTTTCCTCAGAGTCTGCTACTGGAGTAGCAGATTGTGTTTTGTAGATTCTCAACTGTGTCCATGGAATTCATGGCTTTTCAGTGCAATTTTTTATTGGACACTACCAAAGGTGACTCTTTAATTGTGACTATATAGTATTAATCATAGTAATTTTCCTTTTTTTTTCCCAAAGCCTAAAAATCTCATTTTTATTACTTTCTTCCCTATTACCTTGCTCAAGAGTCTCTTTTTATTTTTTTGTCTTCCAAAGATAATAAGGTAGTACACGTGCAAAGTGGAGGTGACTGCACCATAGTTTTGATTCATTTCCATATAATAATGAAAATGTTTTTCTTTCAGAGTTTGAACTTAGAGGTACATTAAGTTCTATATTAATGTATTTTATAAAGCGTATAGCATACTAACCTAGTATATTTCTGTTTACTGGAGAATTTTCTTACAAAGATACAATATTTCTTGGTGGTTTTTTTAAAACTCTATTTCCATGTAGAAATAAATTGAATATGTTTTTTTAAAGTGATGTTTTTATATGTTGATAAGAAAGCATTACTTGGCTTTTAAGTCTTGTATGGTGTTTTCTTATCAAAATCCCTGAGAATGCATGCACTGTTTAGTCTCATTCATCACTCATCAGAGCCTTACTCTGCCCAATACAGGACAAAGACTTTACCATTACATGCATATAAACTGTTTTAGCATAGATTCCACAAACTGTGCTACAGAGAGAGCTTTTTCTTCCAAGGGCTTAATATAAATACTTTGGGGCTTTGCTGATGTAAGTCTGACTTCCACTATTTTTGGCTGATGAGTCTTTTGTTAGCTTCAGTGTTTTGGCTCCTCTTGAACATAAATGTAATTCATAGATGAGAATTTTCCCATAAGTCTTCATAAGAATCTTTTAATTCTTGGCCGTAGTCATGTCTATATTTAACTAGCAGAGAGCAAAAGGTCTCGTGTCTCCTATCCTTGAGAGTAACTCCATGCAGAGGAAATTAAAGGTGGTACTTAGCATATGAAGGACGCTTCTTATGCAGGGAGTGCACAATACATGGAAGAATATGTAAAACCCCTTTGTTTGCCAGTTATTTTTCCAAGGAAAGATATGGGGGGGAGGGGTGTGGGGGATGTTTTTGTGTTGGATTTGTTTTTGTTGTTGTTTTTCTAATGCTGCCAGAATTATGCAAAGGGACCCTTAGAGAATCTTCTGCTTGTGCTTGACTTCGGTTAGCTCTGGCCAGACGGTCCAGGCTGGAGACAGAGGTCAGGAAGTCCTTTGATATCTGGTCATAGGCTCGTTATCACGGCACCAGATCACAAATTACTAAGAACTCACAAATAACCTCCTTACACTGTAAGAAGCTGAGCTTTTGATTTTGGACTTATTTTGGTGACCTAAGATGGAAAACAAGTTGTGCCAAAGATGTTGTTCAACTTGATTCTTTTGCTGCAGTTTTTCATGTTCAAAGATTACCATGACATCTTTATAGTTATTCCCGGGCATTGGGGCTGTGTGGCAGGAGATAATGCCAGAGCAAAAGCCTCGCTGGAGCTCACTTATGAGCTGACATAGAGATGGGGTGCAGTTCTGTACCTGTCGACTGCCTGCGTCAGGGAAACTACTGAATTGTGGTAGCGGAACAGATCTGTTGTGTGGGTGCTTTTCGTGGGCTTTTTTGCCTGTTCATTGTTTTGGTTTGTTTGGTTTTTTTTAAATCTGAATCAGAATTTACCAGAAACATAGATGATAAGGTAATCTTCCACTCTCTTCTCTCCTTTCTGTTTCTCCTCTGTTGTAATTTTTCATTTGATAGAAGCTGTTTTAATGGACAGTAGTCTGTTGTTAACAGACAAAATTGCCCTTAATCAGTCCTCTGGTGTTGAAGTACTTTTTTCTTTTTCTTTTTTTTCCCTGACACATGATGTCAACAGATGTGAACCACATGGTGCCAGGGCTTTGGTATTGGCAGAAGAAGCTGAACAAACTATTAGAAATCTTTCCAAAATGGTCATCGTGACAGAGTCCAGGCTTGGTGTTTGCCTACCTTGCAGGAGTCCAACCAGTAGTTCAGAGTCTCTCCCACTTTTGAGCAGCTGTCATTCTGTCCTTATAAAAGAACTTCTTTGATATATTGTAATATAATTATGAAGTGTCTTTGCAGAAAATGAAATTTCAGCCTTTAATTGATTACTCTGGTGCTAACATATGATTAAATGGGTATACGGTTGTTAACTAAGCATGGGGTGGGGCTGGGTCCCCTTTAAGAATGAAACCATACAGTCTTGCTTTGTAAAATCTGAAACTTGGAATTGATCTATTGCCATTTTTGAGATGAGTGTTGTTTTGTTTTGGAAAGGCACGTTTCTGAAAAGCACACAGAAATCATAATTTGTATCCACTTGAACAGGCTCAACAGAGAGCAAGCTTTCCAAGAAATCAAGAGGGGACATATTTATTACTTCTGAGGCATCTGTATCCAACTTCTCCTGGCCCTCCCAGAATCTCCACTTTTTTTTTAATTGAAAACTAACTAAATGGGAGACTTGCCATTGTTTCCTCCCGAACATTGGGCCTTGATGATTAGTTGCTGAAGGCTGGATCAGTTCATTATTTCTTTTCTTAGCAGACATAATGATATTCATTCAAAAAGCCTTTTATGTATTTTAGAATTTCGACTGCATTACCTTCTGGTGACAACCATTGTTACAAACTTTTGTGTTGCACTGTGTCAGGATTTTCTGGGATCTGGGGACCCCAAAGACACAAAGATGCTAATAAAAAAACAAGCAGATTGGGCCAAGAATATCAATGAACCAAAAGCAGCAGTGGAGATGTACCTGTCTGCAGGCGAGCACATGAAGGCCATAGAAATCAGCGGGGACCACGGCTGGGTTGATGTGTAAGTTTTAGTTCCATCTCAGACATAATGTAATAACTCACTCAAGTTTTTATTATATGAATTCTGCATAATTTTAAAATAAGACCAAACTGGTTTGATATATGCCTTTGTTTATATCAAATTGAGTATTTGAAGCACATCTACAATTTAAAATGTTTTAAAAGTTGCTTTTATTTAGAGGGTAGGGACATAAATATGTTACAAAAACAAATGCATTAAAACAATGAGAGTCTGAATGGGCTCTTCTGTACTATGAGACTGTCTTCTGAAATATGCATGCCTTAAGCTTTTCAGAGTAATCACCACAGCAGTGCTTATATGCGAGAGCCTAATTCGGTTCTTTTAAGCTGCTAAGGGTAATCATCTAGTGGGTGGAGAAGACAAACTGGAGCACAGAATCCCTAGAATTTCTGTGGCTGCTACTGGCACTGGTCAGATTCTCCTTGATTTGCAGTGGGTGGCACTATGGGTTGTTTGCTGAGCTGTCACATCTGGGACAGGTCACTCAGCCCTCCCTTGCCTTGGTTTTGCTGTGTGGCAAAGTGGAGTGATGTTTGTTCAGGAGCCTTTTGTTCAGCTTGGGGTTGAGGAAGTGTGTCCCGTGTCATGTAGCACCTACTCCCTCCCTCTGTCTTCATGACTGTGCAAGGAGTCTGAGACATGGAATTGCAGTATGAGGGAAGGTTGAAGGAATGGGTTTCAAGTTTGTAAAAGGGCGGGGGAAAAAAAAAAAAGAATTTGGAATGTTTACTGAAAACTGTTTAAACAGTGTTGCATGGTACTACTATTATGACATTTATTAAATAATAACTGATTAAAGGTGAAGTTATTACAATAATTAAACAAAAGGCAAAACAAGGCAGAGCCTGAAACTTCTGGCTTTCTTTTTTTACTGGGTCTAGGTTAATTGAAATTGCTCGAAAACTGGATAAAGCTGAGCGTGAGCCTTTGTCAAAATGTGCCTTCTATTTTAAGAAACTTGATAACCCTGGCTATGCAGCAGAAACCTACATCAAGGTTGGTGACCTGAAAGCGTTGGTCCATCTCCACGTGGAGACTCATCGCTGGGAAGAAGTAAGCGTGCCCTTGATTTGGGTGTTTAAAACCACTGCTGCTTACTGTCTGGTTGCAGGACAGGGAGAGAAACATCTGGCTGCTCCACCGCTCTAGCGAAGGGAGAGGCTTCTGTAGAATGGGATGCAGAGTATTTAACTTAATTTTGTGTGCTCAGTGTTTGTTTGGTGGTGGTTTTGGTTTTGGTCGTTTGTTGTTGGGGGGTTTTTTGTTGTGGTTTTTTTTTTCATTTATTTATTTTATTTAGTTTCCTGGCTGACTATTTCTCGGTCTCACTTCCAAGCATCTTTTTTTGCCTGTTGAGTTATAGTTGCCCACTTCCTATGGTAATCCATGGGATGCTTCTAGCCCAATAGAAAGAATAAATAGTAATTATATCATGGGAAATTCTGTTTTGAACTGTATTATTTATAATTTGGACATACCCGGGTGAGAATACCGTATACATAATTTAGATCTGATGAATGTGTGCTGTGCTTGTGTGGACCCCAGTCTATAACTGGATTTATGCTTCTGATTAGGTAAAGTTCTGACTTCGCTGTTGGGTTTTTTTCCATAAAAATATGGGTCTGCCAGTACCACACACTTCACGACTGGGGTCACCATTAATTTTGTTCTTGTTTCTTCACATGAAGTTTTTGATAGGTGTAGTTTCTTCAGGAAATGTTTTCGAAGTGCTGCTGGAATTGACAAACCCCCTCCCTCAGTTATAGAAAATTGCAGACTTGGTCCTCTATTGACTAGTTAGTGAGTTTAGAAAGTGAATCTAAACTGCAATTATAGTGTTCCTTCAATTTCTTTAGAAGATATATTCAGTAAAAATAAAAATATTGTTTGTCTCTTGCTGTGAAATCTACTACATTTCATAGACAAGCACTAGCAAGTTTCCCTGTTTCAATAACCAGACTGTTACTATGCTTAGCTTCTTTTCTTTTGCTGTTGGTTGCTTTTTATTTTAAAACACATTAATTTCATACTGGAGAAAATATGGATTGCACTCTCCATTCTAGTTACATATGTTTATTGTGAATTTACTTAGAGCTGAAGGATTGATCCCATGGAATATTCTAAACCCTTTAACTGTTTAAATCATGCAGTATTCTAAAAATGATTTTTTTTACCTCAGGCATTTGCTTTGAGTGAAAAGCATCCTGAATTCAAAGATGATGTCTATGTCCCTTATGCTCAGTGGCTAGCAGAGAATGATAGATTTGAAGAAGCCCAAAAAGGTAAAAATGTCACTGACAGATCACTGGTCAGTCGAAATTTACTCCGTACTTTTCCAATACAGAATTATGCAGTCTCTGCCCTGGAGAGTTTTTTGTCAGTGGGATTCAAAACCAAATAGAATCCGTGTTTTCATACTGGTCTTAAAGTAGCTGGAAGGCTCCTTATTTGATAAGAAAATGTGATTGATCTATCAAAAATGATGGCATCTATATATAGGTCCAGATTTTCTATCGTATTGTATATGTGAGTGTGGCATGTGGCAACAGCATATAATCTGAACTGTCTTTATTAATATTTTTCTCACAATAGGATTCAAAATATGGCAGCCACCTTTTAAACCTGAGTGGAAAGCATAGTCTTTACTTATATTTAGGTAATGTTGGGTTTGTACATTCCTGGATCTTTAAGAATTTTCATGTATTTTGTTAGACTTATAAAATTACCTTTAAAGAGAACTGTCAACCTTCCATCATGTGGACAGCCTGCAAAACTGAATTCATGAACTGTTCCAGGAACAAGGAGATGTCGAAGCAAGCTCCGTGTGGAGCCAGCATGCTTTTGGTATAGTTCCTTTTTCTCAGGTGTAGCTCCATGTGACTGTTGCATCTGCTGTTTCCAGAGCCAGCTCAGATCCAAGTGTGTAACTGCGGTTGCTGTAAGGGCCAAGATAGTGAACGTGCCAGACGTGATCTGTCGCCACACAAAACTCATTTGCGTGTCTCACCACCAAACCTTTGAGCACTTGGTGTTAGGGCAGTTTGGTAGTTTGCGCATAGAACTTGAGTGCATGGATATGGGTGCGTTGTCCCCGCTCTGTTCCACAAAGCTCTGTGCTGCTGCGGCTCAGCAAATGCCCCAGCATGGGGTGAGCTGGAGGTGGTCGTGTTGCTGTGTGAGAGTTTGGTTTACCTGGGGCAGTTGCGCTGTGGTGTTGGGTGTTTTGGGGCTGGTTCCCCCTCCATCCCCCTTACCCTGTATGAAGACTGCGTTTGCCAAATGCGTGTTTACCAAGTGAGAATTCATGATCTTACTTTATACTGGCTTCTGAGCATCAGATAAAGAAATGCTATTAATAAATGATACAAGGATAGAGTAAATGCTGTACTCTTTCAAAATATTCAGCATTAAAAAACAGAGTACTAACTTCAAACACTAATTTATTGTAGTTTTTAATGAAGTTGTGACTTGCAGTGTTCAGAGATTGCCTTTGCTTGTAGAGAGATCTAATCATCATAGTTGTTTTTTCTCTTTTCTATATTTTAAAAAAAGCAACCACTGTTGTTCAAAATTTGTGAGCTCAAGAGCTGCTGAGACAGCGCAGAAGCCACAAAATGCCTACAGATGCTTCTCATGTTCCATTAGTGTCACTGCTTTCAAGGAGAAAAATACCAGCGTATAATCCTTTTTATCCTGCTGTGGATAGACTATTTGATATTGGCTGAATAGACTGCTCTTAATTTAAAAACATTAATTTCAGTTAATTGATATAATCGCACTGTAAAATCCTCTTTGTTTTGGCCTTCTGTGTAGCATTTCACAAGGCTGGCAGGCAGAGTGAAGCTGTAAGAGTGCTGGAGCAGCTAACGCACAATGCTGTTGTTGAAAGCCGATTTAACGATGCAGCCTATTATTACTGGATGCTTTCCATGCAGTGTTTAGATATAGCCCAAGGTGAGTAACTGAAAGGAAGTTTATATTTGTTACCTTCTTGTGCATGTAGACAAACAATTACTGAATTGCAATAGCATTGCTGCAACTACTTCACTGTTGGGTGCCTTTGGTTTTGGTTTGTTTTTTGTTTTGTTTTGTTTTTTTAATGCTGTCTGTAACTCTGGCTTGTGCTATTTTTGTAGTCCCACTGGTTTTCCCATGTGCTTATTTAAAACAAATAACCAAAACAGCAACATCAGCATGCGTAAGCCTCCTTTTTGAAATCTGACTGGAATCAAAATCCTGTCTCTTGGGACCCTGTATCCTCATGCACCTTCCCACAGCACACTTTAGCTGGAGAAATGATTGGAGGGTTAATGTACCAGGAAATAAAAGATGATCTTGGAGTGTAAGGTACATCTAGTATTGGAACATAGGTTGGAGAGGTACTTCACAGATTACTTCTGCCAACAGAGATAAAACTAATTTTTTGTTAGCTATCATTTTGTCTTCTGAATGTATTTCACTGGGACAGAGGTGGAGCCAGTAGTTAATAGGTGTAGTTTAGTAACAATGAATACAGAAGATTGATAATACTGCCTTTTGCATGGTGCTTTAAGTACCTTTTCTTTGCAGTTTAGCTGATGCATGATAGTGCTGATCCGTTACCCCTCAGGTATTTTATAGAGATGCAGACTTTTCCAGTTGGCATAGTAATATAGTTAATATTTATGAAACAAATGTTTCAAAACTCATTTTATTTGTAAACTATGAAGTTATGGATGAGGTTTCCAGTGATGCACACTTACTACTTTCTACCTCTAGCTATGCTATAGCCTCCAGCTATGTTAAAATCATTGCATCAACTGTTTTGTGTTTTACCATGCTTGGTTTAGACCAGAAATTTGCTCAGAAAAATGTCAAGTCTGGATAATGTGTGGTTTGCACAGGTAGATGGGGCACACTTGAACTGGTACATACCTTTTTTGGAAGTGCTAGCATTAAAATGATAATATGCTCTCTTCTTCCAACTGAGTCTCATAAAGTCATCTTGGAGACTTACACTAATGCCTTTGCCTCCCACAGAGAATGAACAACAGAAGACTGAAATGTTACAGAAGTTTCATCACTTCCAGCGTTTGGCAGAAATTTACCATGTCTATCACTCTATTCAAAGATACACTGTAAGATATTCACTTTAGAAGTTGTGTATTTATGCTTCCTGAGCATTTTTCTCTAGGGAGTCCAGAAATAACCAGGAATAAGTAATAACTTTTCAGGCAAATAAAATACTGAGCGTAGATTAGTGATACTGTATCACAACTTTATTTCTTTGCCTTCTGCTGTACTGTACAAGAACTTCTGTTGTCTTAGTTCCTAAAAACTGCAGTGGGCTTGTCTCAGTGTGGGTAGACGATACGATGGTGGCTGACTTCCCACCTCCAGCCCTTTTTTGCTGGCTCTGTCGGTTTGGTTCCACAGTGACCTGAGCCTCTGGTCCTACAGGGGCTACAGCTGGCTTTTCCTTTAATCACGGGGAAAACAAGATTGGACAGAAGAAGGCACCCTAGCTTAGGGATTCCCACAACGTGGGATGTGTATCAGTAGTGGTGTGTGTAAACTACTGCAGAACGCTAAGCTGTCATGAGTGAGGAGCTTCTGCTACTCCCAGCAATTACAGTAATGCTGCCGCCACGGTTGGTGAAAATATCCTTTGTAAAACATTTGAGAACCCTTGATCCATGCTGTTGCCCCGAAGAAGGGGTTGTGCTATGGAGGTCTTTGCTGGCCACACTACTCCAGGCCTTGCCGTGGTGGAGACTGCACTATCTGCCCTCATTTTTAAATGGCCAGCTGAAGATGCTGGTTTAGCTATGTGTATCTCCTTCTCGCTTTTTCTGCCTGTAGCAGGTATCAGCTTTGGTGATAAAGACATGCAAAATCCACTTGCTATATTCTGTCAGCACCTCCTCTTTTTGCAACTGTATGAAAGAAGCACAGTACTTAAGACGCCTAGTGCTGTGATGCTTAGTGATAGGAGTTGTTGGTTTTCCAGCTTAGCAATATGTGTCTGTATTTTTAATACTGCAGGAGGAGCCTTTCAGTTTCCACTTGCCTGAAACCCTCTTCAATATTTCCAGGTTTCTGCTTCACAGCTTAACAAAGGAGACTCCTTTGGGGATCTCAAAAGTGTATCCTTCCAATACAGTACAAAATCTAGAAGTTATTTTGTGAGATACATGAATAATTGATGTTCACCCACAATGTAGAGATCTCCTGTACGGTGTCTTCAGTTTCAGCTGTTGGTTATAGTTAATGGAAAATTACTTTTGTCCCTAAGGAAATAATCAGCATCTTCAAACCATTGTGTGTTTAACTGCACGCTTTTTTTTTTAAGGTAGTTTTGGAGAGCTGCACAAATCAAATAACATGTGATTCTCCGAACCACCCACCCAGTCTGGTGTATCACCTTTGTCAGAGAAGCGAGTTCTCGGGCAGCAGTCGCTGCAGCAGGGTGTTGTCAGGATTCAGAGCCAGCGTTGTTGCAAGGAGACTGCCCTGCGATGGGGGCGGGGTGGGGGGGCGGAGGTCTTGCTTGGCATGAGGCTGGGGGGGCGGTGTGGTGTCTGCCAGGCGAAGGGTTGCGCAGCTTCGTCAGTGCGTGTGGCATCTTTGGGGAGTTCTTCAGGAACAGTCTGTGTGAACCCTGTGGAAATGCACCTGTCTGTAAAAGATAACAGGAGGGGTCACTGGGTGCCACAGGGAGGCTGGATTTTCTTCTTTTCACTTAATTTATGGCTTTGGGTAGGATGTTAGCTTTCCTTGTCATAACTTCCTCACTTATAAATGTATAATCTCTCATAAAGTCATTCATAACATGCCTTGTGATCAGTAGCTTTCTAAGCAGCAGTTACTGTTACGCACTGATGAAGGGGAAAGAGAACCTTTGGTCAATGACACAGAGCATATGCTTTATTTCCAATAAGATCATGTGTATTTAGTTGGTGTCAGTGGGTTGCTGGTGTTGTAAGATTTTTATTTAGTTTATTTTTTTTTTGCCTGGGGAAAAATCCATTCACCCTAAAATTGCTGAAATTCTGTAAAAGGAGTCAGGATATTTAACCAAAGCAATTCCTTACCTTGCTAATAATTGCCCGCAGACGTTTTGATAGACCTTTCACACTTGTTTTTAAATGAAATTATGTAAATAGATTTCTCTTGTTAAAGCCTGTTTAAAGTACCGGTGTTGGATATGCTTCATTGCATAACTTCCCTGATTAGAAAGAGTATTGCATTTTTCCTAAGTGCCATATGTATTTTTATTCCTTAACTAAATTATAGCAATACATTATTTGCCCTGGCAAAACAGAGTAAAGCTCTTGGTGCATATAAGCTGGCTCGTCACGCCTACGACAGGTTACAGGGACTGCAGATCCCAGCTAGGTTCCAGAAATCAATTGAGCTGGGCAGCCTGACAATCCGATCCAAGCCATTCCATGACAGTGAAGTAAGTTGTAATGTGTTTCATGTTAATCGTTAATATGCGGCCTAATCCAAGAGTCTGAGTTGCTGTGTGCACGAAAAAATCTGAAATATATTATGCATAGCTCTGTGATATAATTATAGTTCTGATGGAAACGCAGTCCTCTTATTGTTATTCTTCAGGTCAGGCTTCCTTTTGCTCCTGAGAACAAATTAAAATCAGTCCTTTCTTCATGGGCAGCTTCCATCCTCCCTCTCCTGTCTTGCATCTCCCTTCCTCTCTGCCTATTAATTCTGTCAAGCCTTTTTCTCTCCGATCCACATGCAATTACTCCACAGTCTTTGTCTCCCTCTCCAGCTGGAGGTCACTTTCATTTGTCCCACTCCTAGCCCTCCTTCCCTCCTTCCCGTATCCCTTGAATGACCTTCCTTCCTTCAGTCTTATTTTAACACCTTTTCTTCTTTAACTGAAGTCTAACTTTCTGCAGCGCTCCATAAAGCTGTGTCTCATGGAGTACTCACTAAAAATAAATTGTATTGTGCCAGTGAACATGCACCTGGCCACCTGAAATAATAGAAACACAGTCTTAAGAACTGCCTAAAATAACTGTGCTCTTGAGGAGAGATGAATTAATTGGAGAACTTGAATTTGACCAAACCTTAGGGCAAAAAACTTTGCTTCAGTAACCTTCCTTTTGAGTTCTTTTGTCACTGTGTATTTGATGCAGAATTCTGCTTCTGGTACTGCAAAGGCAAGGTGGAAATTTAATTGTTAGAATGGTGAAGACAGCTATTTTTAATGTGAAAACTTGCTGGTTTATTAAAAAGGGAAAGCATTTTCAGATGTTAAAGGATTTGATTTCACAGCGGTATTTCTCCAGATTAGCGCTGATGTAATATCAGTGGTGTAAACCTAAGGAGCCCGCATTTAATTGAAAACAAAGAGTTCAGGCTGTGCTGTTCTGTGATTACCGTGCTCTGTACGTGTCTTTGCAGGAGCTTGTGCCCTTGTGTTATAGGTGCTCTACCAACAACCCTTTGCTAAATAACTTGGGGAACGTCTGCATTAACTGCAGACAGCCTTTCGTCTTCTCCGCTTCCTCCTATGGTAAGTTGGAATATCACATTTGCGCTTTTCAAGTAGATAAATGTTAACTGAACAGAGTAGGCTAGTACTTCATTGGTTCTTTCCGCAATGTTATTTGGGCAAACAAATCTGTCCTTTTCATGTTAGATTTCACTAAGTGGCTGCCTCTTGTCCCGGGGATTGTTGGATTTCATTGCAGCAGCAGTAAAGCATTGCTTTATTATGGGACGCTGAATGTATAAAGTGTTTCATTAACACAGATGCAATCCTTGGAGAAGATGAGGGGTTTGGGGTTTGTTTTAATTTTGTATAACAGAAGCCAGAGGGTGTTCATTTCTTAAGGGGCACAGTATCTTCTAGGAGGTGTTTTCTGAGTTCTTGCACGTCAAATGCTCCTTGCTTCTCCCACCGCTTTAGAAGTGCTGCATCTGGTCGAGTTCTATTTGGAAGATGGCATCACGGATGAAGAAGCTGTAGCTCTCATTGATCTTGAAGCTCCAAGATTGAATAAAAGAGAGAACAAATGGCAAGAGATGATGAGTGACAGTATCTTTTTGATTAAAACTGGTTTCTGGTCCCTTTCTTAGGGGGGAAAAAAGCAACAATCTTGAAATTTCCCCGCCCCCAGGTTTAAAATTTTGTCATATGACTGATGTAAGTACAATTGCATCGTGTTTCCTTTTCAAGTTAGTACAACCACCAAAGTGATGCTTTAAGTAAATATAATATTTTATAAAGCTTTTTCATCCGGAAAATTTGTTTCTAATCATGTAAAATATTTCTTTTTAACAGTGGAATGCCATGCTTTACTCATTCTGTTTTAACTGCTTTCTGTAAAGAATGGGGAGAATCTGAAGTGTGTTATTCGCGTCCTTTAACAGCTTACTTTAGAGGCTGCCATCTCTTAGCCGAGGGGAACCAGCACGGACTTCCTTCATAACCATTCCTGTTGGAATCTGGTGTGTAATGCCTTGGCATCCAGAGCTCCCAGTTGCTGTGGGGGCCATATAATATTAGGTACAGAGAAATGTGCAAGAAAACACAGTCACTGACTAAAGCTGCTCAAAAATGTAATTTAAATAGGTTACTTCACTTTTTGTCACATCAGAAGAGGGCAGAGAGGGAAAGGAGGCAGAGCTGATGCCATACTGGTTTGTGGTCAATTCTGCCGTTCCACAGCGGCTGCAGTGATAAATTTCCCTAGTCACCGTGAATCACAGTAAGCGCTTCTCTAGTGCTTTCTGTAATAACTGAGGCACTGTAGCAGTTTGAGAATACTCTGGAGCAACAAGAATACCAGTCCTGCTGGTATGCTTTCATACTTATTCTGTGAGGACAGCTCATTTCGTGGGAACTCTTTTTTTTCCTTAACAAACGCATCTAGATGCACAGAGTTTGAGGCTCGATGACAGCACAGATATTATTGAAGACAATGATCCCTTTACAGCAAAACTGAGCTTTGAGGTAAGAACCTTACTTGTATCTTCCAGTTGTTTCTTTCTTGCTACCAACAGAAATTAATAGAAAATGTTCACTACAATCCTTGCTGCTCTTCGGTTGTGGATGTGTTACAAAAACTACCACAGGAGAGACACAAAGCAGGGGACTGGGAGAGAGGGGTGGCACTTGAGAGGGAAAGGGATTTACCAGTTAACTCCTCTCTTAAAATCAAACAAACAAAAGGCCCAAACCCAGAAAACAACAAAGATCTTAAAGTAAATGTTCCTGGAATTTGTTTTTACCATCGTACAATGATGGACTGGGGCTGTCCCCTAGGGTACTTGTGTGTCTAGGCAGTACCCCTATAAACCACTTGTTACTGTGAGGTTGTAGTAAAGGCTGTGGGCACGGCTGTTATTTCAAAGGAAATGTAAATTACAAGGAAATGAATAATGGAAGCTCACTGAGGCCACGTTAGAGATGTGGCTGGATGCTGCTGTCACTGAAGGTACTGACGAAACTGACAGTGAGTGTGGTGGGGACTAGACTCAGGGCAATTCTGTATTAGCTTTTTCTACTGAATTTTACTTTGCTTCTTACAACAATTAACCCTCAAAGGGCTTTGCAGTTGGTAACAGTAATTCTTTCTAAACCTGCTCTCCTGCAGCAAGGAGGCTCAGAATTTGTTCCAGTGATTGTGAATCGTGCTGTTCTCCAGTCAATGAGCCGGAGGGACGTCCTGATTAAACGCTGGCCAAAGCCATTGCGGTGGCAGTACTACCGTTCCCTGCTACCAGATGCCTCCATTACCATGTGTCCATCGTGTTTTCAGGTAACGTTTACATGAAGAGGTTTAAAAAACAGAAACAAAAAACCCTACTGAGAACCATATGGTTGAAACAATTCTAATAATTGAAACCTCATACTTTAAAATGTATTCAAGAAATTCCTGAATGATGTAGAGACAGAGAAGGCCATGAAACCCAAAAACTAAGCTGTGTGGTGCACAGAGGAGCAGCTGCCTTCTGAAAACTTTGAGGTAGCTGAATTTGAGAAGTTGCACTGACAGCAAATCAGAGCCTCTCGAGCAAACCTTGGCTGAACAGCAAGTGCTGATTTGTGTTTATTTCTTTTTGCTCTGTCTCTCGGACTTTCAGCCTGGTCTAGCAGGGAGAATCAGTCAGTAACTAAGTTAGCTTGTGGTTCCGTCCCTCTCCTTCCCCTCTCGGGAATGGCTTTTTGAAATACTGGAATTCAGTCATGTTTGCTTACACAGAAACTGTCTAATTTTTGTCCTTCCTTCTGCAAAAGTAATTAATTGGTTTGTACCTCTTCAGCAACATTGGCAGTGGCCTGTGAAATGCTTGCTGCTCCATTCCGGGTTATAGTGCTCTCAAGCAATGGAAAGAGGACCGATTCTCTGGTGATGGCAGCTTCAGAATGTCTGTGCCGTAGAGAAGCTGCTGAGCTCAGTTTGCATTTTCTTTCAGCTAGTCATAGGCTAACTTGTCCCTAAATCTGTTTCTAATTAACAGATGTTTCACACAGAAGACTATGAGCTTCTCGTACTCCAGCATAATTGTTGTCCGTTCTGTCGCCGGCGAATAGATGAGTCAAACCAATGAAGAAAAACAGTCTTATACCTCAACTGACAGACTCCCCTGTTGGCTTAGCAAAACAGTTTTTAGATTTGCAGAGTTTTCCTAACAGCTTAGTTAAGTCATCTTGTTCCATTTTTTTACATAAGAGTAGAACTGTGTTGAAGAAATGTAACTATTTTTTTTAAATGAAAATGTCTCTTTGTGACTGTCCTCTACGTTTCCCAGGCAAGCAGCTGAAGTGCCACAGATTTTTACAGGAATGTTTCTAGAGTCAAGTTCAGCCTTGAAGTAATCGTTGTTTTTATTCCAGCTTGTGTTAGGACTTGATTTGCTCCTTAGTATGTACCCATTAGTGACAAATCTTCAAATAAACGGGACTATCTTTCCCTATTCTTTGTCTTGGAATTTGCTATAATGCTGCTGCTTCTGAGCTTCTATTTTTTTTTTCCTCTTTCTATTCTGTTTATGCAAGAACAGCATTAGAGTTTAGACCTCTTAAAATGTGATCTTAAGAGTTACCCTGATCTTGGCATCGAGGGCCACCTCACAGGCACACTGCTGAGGGGGGCAGTGGTGAAGCTTTTCATCTGTGTAGAATTCACCCTTGTTAAAAAGCAGAGCACCGGGCTGTGTGTGGAAGTGTGCCTTTCACACTAAGCAGCCTACCCTGGCGTAAGCGCCTTAGCTGCCCGCTGCCGCCTCTCATCCCAGTACAGCAGCCTGTTTCCTGCTAATGAAGGGAACCCACTGGCCCGATGGGCTAAACTGGATCTGTTTGCACACTTCTAAATAGGTGCCCGTCAGGAACCCAAAGCAGGCGAGGGCTCAGCCAGCCAGTGGTTTCCCACGCACTTCTGTGCCCAGGAGAGGCGGGTTCTTCACTGCTGGGAAGATCCTCAGTGACGCAGCCTGCTGGGGTGCTGGGATCCTGGGACAGGGATAGGTCCTACAGCTCCTGGCCTCCTATCAATTCTTGTGGCGTCTGATCCCAGCGTACCTTTGTGGTGGGCACAGGCGCCTGTCCCAGCTCTGCAGGTCCCTTGCCTGCCATGCTGCACAGCGCAGGGATGTGCCACAGGAGTGGCTCTGAGCAGCGTTTCCCAGCAGTGGCTCAGTCCAGAGCCATGAGAGGAGATGGACCTGCCACCTTCCGCTGCAGCCTCTGGCTGAGGAGAATTTAGTGATGCGGCTGCTCGACCAAACGCTGTGGCTCGGTCCCAGGCAGCACTTCAGCCCCCACGCCGTGATTTACTCACTCCCCCCTGGCTCCTCGCAGGACTGAGGGGAAAATCAGAAGAGCAAAAGCTCATGGGTTGAGATAAAGGCAGTTTAATAAGTGAAGCAAAGCTGTGTGTGCAAGCAAAGCAATAAGGAATTTATTCACTGCTTCCCTGTGGCAGGTAGATGTCCAGCCTGCTTCCTGGAGAGCAGGGCCTCGGCACCGGTAACAGTTACACCACAAACACAACACCCTCCTTTCCCTGAGCTCTTACTGCTGAGCACATCATCTGGTGTGGAACGGAATGCCCCTTCGGCCAGCTGTCCCCGCTCTGTCCTCTCCCCACTTCTCCCCCAGCGCTGGCCTATAGCTGGGTGAAACGGGAGCGGGGGAAAAGAAAATGTCAGCACTGTGCAAGTGCTGCCCAGCTACGGCCACACCACTGGTGCGTTCCCAGCACTACTCTGCTGCGAGGGAAGCTCCTGCCAGCCCCAGCCTGCTGCTGGGCAGCTCGGTCTCTCGAGGCCGGTCACCAGCAGTTCCCCAGCAGCAGGAGGATTTGTGTAGGCCCCTGGCTGGGCTGGAGCTGGGAAGCGGTAGGTCTCTTGACTTCAATCCAGTATAAATCGTGCCCATGTTACCATGAGCTCTATTGTTATGACATCCCGTCTGTCACAGCCTCCCTTTGTTTTGAGTGGGAGATGATTTTCTACTTTCTTGTCTTAAGCTACTGGCTGAGGCTGTGGGTGCTGGTGAAGCAGCTGCCGTGTAAACAGCACTTTGCACGTGAAACGGGTGATGGCTCCGTATCTGCTTGAGTTCCTCTCCAAAGTGACACCCTGCAGTGCCACTACAGGGCTTCCCAGTCCCTCGATGGTTCCTGACCAAGTTTGCTTAATTTACCGCTTTAAAAACATTCTGTTCTAATTACTGCTCGTCTGCTTTTTGACTCATCTGTCACTGTTTGCAATGAAGACTTCGCTATTGACATGGATAAACAATGCTGTTTGAGAGCTGAGCCAGAATGGAATTCGGCTTGTTCTCCCGGAACTGAGCTGGCTTTGCAGAGCTAGTGGGAATGAAAAATTATAAAAATAAATAGATAGGGTTTGCGTTGACGCAGAGGCAAAATGGATCAAGCGGGGAAGCTTTATTCTTTTTTTTAAACCAACTCTGTGAACACAGTCTAGGTTTGAAAAGCGTATTGGGCTTTTCCCGGCAAAACCACACTGGACACATCGCGTACATTGTGAAGCTGTTCCGGTTCCAGGGGCTGCTTTGTGCCACTGAAACTCCCGGGTAACGTCATGGGAAGGACTCCCCGGGTGTGTGAGAAGTCCCACCGTGGCGCTGTGGGCTGAAACTCTTGTGAGAGCTTGACCAACTGTTTTCTAAGATTCGCACCGTTCTTCTGCCCCATTAGTGCTTGCCTGTCCCACGGCCACGCTCCAGCGGTGACGCACGCTGGGCCCTAAGCTCTGAGCAGCAGCTGCTGACCTCAGCAGTGGCTTTTGCATCAGAGCTTAAGGTGGCATATTTGTGTATTGGGAAGATAAACCCTTAATCCTTCTTGTGTGCCCAGGTACAGGCCTGAACAGCTGCATTTGCAATGAGGTAGTGGCGCTGCTCTGGCCTTGGCAACACGTGTGAAAAGTTAATTGGGAGGGCCTTAGGATGAGGGACGTGAGTGTGAGGACGTGGTGTTTTCACGTTAACGTGAAGGAAGACTGGCCAGAGTGATCGTGGCCTGCCTTTGGCTGCAGCTACCCAGCTCTTCCTTTGCCCATGGTGTCAGCACTTGAGGTCCTTTAGACCTACCCGGCTTCAAGTGAAGGTTTCCCAGCTTAGTCTCTTCTTTAAAGAGGGCACAGAGCTTTGTGCTTTCTTCCTTTAAGCATTTTCCATGTGCTGAACTATCCCACAGGGAACACTGGTAAAAACTAGGCCAGGACTGAAGGAAGTTTATTAAGGCCAGGAGGAGGTGAGCTGCTGCCCACCTCGCACCTGTGGGCTCCAGCAGCTCCGGCACATCCTCCTCTGCTGCTGAGGTGCTCCCGGTCCCCCCTCCTCTGCTCCTGGCTGCGAGGAGCACTTGGCTCAGCCCCCACTGCAGCCAGACCAGCAAGGGGGGGTGCTCGGGCTCCCTCCAGCCTGTCCCTGGCGCGGGGCAGCGCAGGCAGCCCTTGCCTGGCCTCCCCGGGGAACCCGCTGGTACCTGCCAGCTGGAACCTCACTGAGTGCTGATGGGAAAGTTGATAAACAGCGGGTGGAAAAAAACAGAAGAGATGGGGAAAATAGCTTTGGAGCTTAAAAGATTAATCATAATGGTGCGAACTGTAAGGAACCACCTTCTGCAGAAGAGAGATCCTCTGCAGGTGGCTTTATTGTGCTCACGCTGCTGTATGTGTTGTCCCGCTGCCTCTGAAAAATTAAGGAAAGGTCTAATCGGTTGCTGGCTGGCACAGAGAACATTCCAAGCACAACGGAGTGCATCAAGTAGGGAGGCAGAGAGACACGGAGGACATGGGAGGCTCCAACGACGGCTTCCCCTGTGGAATTTGATGATTCTGCGAGGTTTCGGGGAGGCCGAAGATGTCTGTCAGCCAGCATGTGGCGTGGAGTGTTGGCTTCAGCTCAGAACCTCCCTTCAGTGCTCTTGTCCAGCAGCCGACTCAGCACCAGTGCAGAATGATACCAGTCCAGGATAGATGACTAGGTTATTTATTAGGTGTTACCAATGTAATTAGCATGGCCCAAACCACATACAAAGCCAGGCACAGCGGAGATGGTACAACTGGAAACCTGCCAGCGGGGTCAGTGTTTCCCTGTGGCGTCCCAACCTCCCCAGCCAAATCCTGTAGCAGAAAAAGAGGTGGCTGAGAGCATGTGGAAGAACGGTTGGTGATGTTTGTGCTGCCCGAAGAGTACTCTTCTGCAGCCTCCCATGGGGAATGGCGGTTGTGGCGGGGATGGCTCTCCAGGGGGGACTTCAAACTTCCCTCCTGGTTGGCAGGGGATGGAGAGGAGCTGCTGTTTGTTGGCGAGTGCCAAAAAGCGCTCTCAGCCCGGGAGCACTGAGAAAGCACAACCAAGGGCAGGATCCCTGGGGGCCTTCTCTTTCCATGGCACCCTCCTGGCACCCCGATGGTAATGCAGCCTGTTGCTGGTACCTCTCCCTGGGGAAGGGTGGGCAGCGTACCCCTGAGTGCCCGTGGGGGTGGACTGGGGACCTTGAGGGAAGCGAGTGCCTCTCCCTGGGCAATGGCAGCATGAGCTGAGGACGCCCAGTTCTGGATTGTGGGGTGCAATTGCTGCCATGGGTGCAGGGCCCACCCCAAACCCTTGCTCCCTGGGGAGCGGCGCAGCCGTGCTGAGGAGTGGGGCAGTGTGAGTGGAGCTGCTGTCTGATTTGGGCCCCCCCAAATGAAAGGTGCAGTGCAGAGTTATCTCTTTATATATGACCATGAGCCGTGGTCTCCAACAATGACAATGCAGGGCAGAAACAGGTGTCACCTTAATACCTTCCCAAGAAAGCCAATTACCCCTGGATGATTATGATTAATAATTCTCTAAGCCCTAATCGCGCTGACAGCAGTGCCTGAGGCTTACCCCAGGGGGCACTTTATAAGGGCTGCCCCGCAGAGGTGAGCGTAGCCACTTCTCCTCGGGGTGACGGCCAAGGCTGAGAGGTGGCGGGAGCCCCACTTCAGAGGCGATCCCCCTGCACTCTGAAAACACCCCTCAGTAAAAGCAAAAGGCACCTCACGAACCGCAACCATGAACGGGACAGAAGGCCAAGACTTCTACGTGCCCATGTCCAACAAGACTGGGGTGGTGCGGAGCCCCTTCGAGTACCCCCAGTACTACCTGGCTGAGCCCTGGAAGTTCTCGGCGCTGGCTGCCTACATGTTCATGCTGATCCTGCTTGGCTTCCCCGTCAACTTCCTCACGCTGTACGTCACCATCCAGCACAAGAAGCTCCGGACGCCTCTAAACTACATCCTTCTGAACCTGGCAGTCGCTGACCTCTTCATGGTCTTTGGAGGCTTCACGACCACCATGTACACTTCGATGAATGGGTACTTTGTCTTTGGAGTAACAGGGTGCTATGTCGAAGGCTTCTTTGCTACTCTGGGTGGTGAGTTTTCCAAATATTCAAAAATCCTCTGCCAGGAATTGCCCCAGATTTTAGGAGGGGAAAGGGGGACGCCCAGATGACTTTGGGAAAATGTGGTATCTGGAAGGTCCTTGGCATGCTGCTGCTGTGGGCCAAGGCAGTCACAGTGTTTCAGGGTGGGAGGTGAAGAAAGTGACAACTGACACTTTCTTCTTTTTTTCTTTGACCTTATTTTGGTAGCCACCTGCTCAGTATCCTGAGAACAACAGCACAGCAATGAAAAGCAACCAGTAGCAGATTTTGCAGTTGTTGGATTTGCACATCTTTTTGGCTTGCTTTCTGACTTGGGAGATGACAAATTTGTTCCTCCTGTGCTGTGGGGCTGTCTGTCATTGGCTCTGATGTGGTGCATGGTGGCACAGGCTAGCAAAGCTGGCTCTGCTCCCCGTGCCTGCCAGGCTTTGACCGAAACAGATGTTAAATAAAAATTGTGTGTCTAAAAATGCCCTCCTTCGTTCAGCTCGTCCCTCAGCCACAGGCAACTGTTCTACTGGTTTGGTCCTTGTGGCACAAGTTTCCAGGGAAGCTGTGGTTAAGGAGGGGAAATCCTGGGATGACGGGCACTCGCTGCATCCCGGAGTGGGACTATAGGCTTGCAGGGTCAGGTGCTGTCTGGGGTGAGTGGTAGGATCCTGGCATGGATCTCAGAGCACAGCAGCAAAGCGGTTACAGTGGGTCAGCAGCGCAGTGAGGAGGTGTCTTCTCATGCCTTCCTACTGCATCTGCACTTGGCCTTTGGTCAGTTCTCTTTCCAAACCCTTGCTGGAGATTTACCTGAGGCCAGGGGTCTTCCTGGGGCACAACAGTCTGAGGAGGCCTCATGCTGGCACCAGTGTGTTTTTCTCCTCCTGTTGCTCAAGGTCCCCGTGTCCCCATCCCTCTCTCCCTGGTGCAGGTGAAATTGCTCTCTGGTCACTGGTTGTCCTGGCTATCGAGAGATACGTAGTCGTCTGCAAGCCCATGAGCAACTTCCGCTTTGGGGAGAACCATGCCATCATGGGCGTTGCCTTCTCCTGGATCATGGCCTTGGCGTGTGCAGCTCCCCCTCTCTTTGGCTGGTCCAGGTAGGGAGGGCTGTGCCTGGTGCCTGGGGCCGCGGGAGCCTGCCTCGTGACAGCTCGGCCGTGGCTTCCAGCTGGTGTCCTCTGCTGGGCGCTGACCGCCCTGGCTCACCTTGCAGGTACATCCCCGAGGGCATGCAGTGCTCGTGCGGGATTGACTACTACACTCTGAAGCCAGAGGTCAACAACGAATCTTTCGTCATCTACATGTTTGTGGTTCACTTCATGATCCCGCTGATGGTCATTTTCTTCTGCTATGGGAACCTGGTTTGCACTGTCAAGGAGGTGGGTACCTGCCAGTAGTGATGGGCTGGGGACCACCCCATGCTGGGAAGGGTCCCACGCCAGGCTCCAGTCTGGTGACAGAAAGGGCCCTCGGGGGGCCAGGCTGACCCTCCACAAAGATGAATCCGCAAATTCCAGATGTGCAGCTCAACTACCCCAATCCCTGACGCCTGTCCCATGCTGGTGCAGCCCTCCCCAGCTCCATCACACCTCTCTTCCCTTCTGCCCACAGGCTGCTGCCCAGCAGCAGGAGTCCGCCACCACCCAGAAGGCAGAGAAAGAAGTGACCCGCATGGTCATCATCATGGTCATCGCCTTCCTGATCTGCTGGGTTCCCTACGCCAGTGTCGCTTTCTACATCTTCACCAACCAGGGGTCAGACTTCGGGCCCATCTTCATGACCATCCCGGCTTTCTTTGCCAAGAGCTCCGCCATCTACAACCCCGTGATTTACATCGTAATGAACAAACAGGTAACTGGCCGGGGGCCAGGCAATCTCCTTTTTTGTGTTTCACTCTAACAGCTTGCAGAGAGTTACAGCACCTCAAGGTACAGGTGGGCTGGGAGGGGGGGTTCTTTCCAGGTGATCTTGTTCCAGCACGAAGGAAGGTGACTGCAGCTCATCCTTGGCGTTGCACAAATCTCATAAACACAAGCCCGTCCCATCTGAAGTGACCCACGCGCTGGCTTGGTGAAAGAGCTGGGGCTGCATCTGGGCCAGCCCTGAGCGGTGGGCAGGGCGGGCAGCAGGCAGCGTGGGCAGCGGGTAGGGTGGGCAGGGGGTTTCCAAGCCGCTCTGCCGGGCTCGGAGGCAGCCCTGCCGCCAGAGCCACCCTGGTCTCCCCAGCCTCACCCCAGCCATCCCTCTCTTCCAGTTCCGTAACTGCATGATCACAACCCTCTGCTGCGGCAAGAACCCACTGGGTGACGAGGACACATCTGCTGGCAAGACAGAGACCTCCTCCGTCTCCACCAGCCAGGTCTCTCCTGCGTAGGCCCCCTGGAGCGGCCGGTCCTCGGGGCGCGCCTTGCCGCCCCGGGAGCAGGAACCTGGCCCTGCCGCTGCCGCCCGCCCCGCCGCACCACGGCCCCGGCCCCGCGGGGCAGGCTCCTCTCCTGGCACTAGGAACCCTGGGAACAAGGCTGTAAATGTGTACACACGTTTTGTAATTAAAATGCAAAGGCTTAGCTCCTCCACTGGCGTAAATCCGTGCTTTTCTGTTGACTTGCTGCGAGCTGGTGTCCCGAGGGCAGACCCCTGGACCTGACCCCCACCATGGCAGAGCTGTCCTCGTCCCACTTGGCCCTGCCACGCTCCAGCTGCCCGGGGCTTTGGCTGCTGCGGGGTGTCCCTAGCCCTGCCCGGTGCTCCCAGCTCCAGCCCTGCCCCAGCCCTGCCCCGGGAGCTGCCGTGACCCCTCCGGCAGGGATGGGCCGAGGTGCCGCTGCACGTGGGCCCCTCCGTACCGCAGAGGCGATGGCTGCAGATCCTGCATGGCAAGCAAGTGGCCCCGAGGGGGCCCAGTGGCACAGCCCAGCATGGCACAGCCGTGTGCGGCATGTGCTTGGGGAGGGCTCGGAGCTTGCTCCAGCGGTGCAGCAGCGTGTGCCCGGTGTTCGCAGCCTCAGCAGCCCCCCTGATGCCCCCCTGCAGGGAGCACCCCCTCCCCGCAGAACTGCTGTTCCTCCATGGGCATCGCCGGGCCCTCGGTGGCCCGGGGCCGTGCCCCGAGACACGCTCCTCCCAGCCCCCCCACACCTCCCTGTTTCAGCTGCAATTGGTTTGGCATCAGCCCGAGTAGGAGGTTTTGGCCAGTGCTTGTGCTTTTGAGGAGTGATCGGTGCATCGCTAAGCTTCCCTCCGCGCTGTAGCAGGCAAGACATGGGAGCATATGGCTCAGAGACGTCGACATATGTTTTAAGCACTACAAGATGGCATATTGCAATTGTAGCAGTGTTCTTCATTTTTATTTTTAGCTCAGTTATACAAATAAGATGTTTTTCTCGCTGTTCAGTGTTATCAACATTTGAAACTATTTTTGTACATTATTATCCTCTCTGATTTCTAATCCGATGCAGCTTTGCAAGGTCTAATAGGGAACATATAGAACCCATGCAAGTTAAACCTTTAATAAAGAGCAATTTGCAAGTACAATTCTCTCATTATTTTTTTTTATCGATACTTCTGCATATTCAGTGAAATCTGAAGATTAGAGGTTTATGAATAATTCAGTGTTTAGGCTGATGTCTGATTCATGTACTTCAAATCCGGGAGCTGGTTTTGGAGGGAAGCAGAGGAAGGATTTGGTGTTTATTTGCTGTCCGTGAGGCTGTGCTCCAGGGGAGCCGTGCTACGCTCGGCGCTGCAGCTTTCCCGCCCGTGCCGGACTGGCCCCGGCACATGCCAGTGACATCCTGTCCCCGAGCCCGCAGGCTGCATCCCCCTGCGATGGCTGCTGCTGGCGGTGGCAGGGGCAAGTGAGGCTTGGGACCCCCCTGCCAGCCCAGGCAGGTGCCAGATGCATCACAGAGCTGCCGGAGAGGTGATGGCCAGATCCAGGAGGAGACGGTTGGAAGCGATGTACCCATGCCTGCTGTGGTGCCAGCCCCTGCAGCCCTCCAGTGTCCCCACTGGCCCCTTGCCAGGGAATTCAGAAATGGGCTGGAAATGGAGGCTGGTGGTGCCGGTCTGGGGGGAGCCGGGCATGTGGGGCCCGGGCACTGGGTGCCTCTCCCAGCTCCTTGCTCCAGACCCAGCTCCAGCTGGCACCTCAGTTCCCTGCCAGGATCCATCCCTGGGCCCAGCAGGTGGGCGCAGACCTTGACGAAGGTCTTTCTGGGCAGCAGTTTGCACGTACATTGGTACGGTAACGTGTCCGCTGAGTCGGGCCGTGGACGTAATCCTGGCCCTTCTTCAGGCTTGCAGCTCCCTCATGGTGTTGACAGATGATGCGCGTGAAAGCCTCGTGACTCTTGCGTAAAGAGGAAGGGACCGATGCCGTGCTGAGGAGAAACACAGCGGTCCCTGAGGTGGGGACATTCGTGCTGTTCCTGCACCAAAGAGCAGTTAATGAATTTCTCAGGCTTGCCTCACAAGCACAGGCAGAACAGCAAGTAGCACAAATATCCTACCCCACAGGAACAGCAAGGAAAGTGTCCATAGGATCACAGGAGGACTTATTTTTAACATGGCCATGACACAGAAGTAGGGAACTTTGGGGGCCATCTTGGGGACCCCAGATGGCCAAGGGCCCAGCTCACACCTGGCCCATGGGATGATGATGTCCTCGATGAGGGGCGGTTGCTGAGCCAGGAGCCAGCACAGAGGGGACATGGAGAGGCTACCAACGTGTGGGGCTGGCAGTGCTCTCTCCTGAGCACGGTGGGATTCGGCAGGCAGGGAGCAGGGGTCCTGCTCGCAAGTGCACACCTGGGGCTGCTGTCAGAGCGTCGCTTCTCCTGCCTTCACTGGCCAACTAAGCAGCTCTCCATTTTCCTCTTCTCGTTTGTGGGATTGTTTTTCCCACCTGTTATTATGGCCCCCTGGCAGTGCAGCCCCCCACTTCCCAGTGGGGCCATCGCGGGCAAAGGGAGCCAGCACATCACACAACGCAGCGGGCCCCACGTCGCGGGCTGCCTCCCCGTCAGCACGCAGCGATGCCAGCACCCCCCACCCACCGAGCAGCCCATGGGCGCCTTTCACCCGCATGTTCAGGACGACCACCCTGCGCCCGCTCTGTCCCTCACCCCTCTCCAAACCCTCTGCTCGGACATACCCCTATTCCCTCCAGCCCCTCACAAAGCCTTGGCAAAGGGACTAATTTTCCCAGCCACCTGCTCCCACTGGGGCGGCAACCAGGGCAATTAGCAGCTGCTAACCAGCCCCTGCAGTTAGGGTGCTAATCAGATAAATTAGCTGGAGGTGAGCTGAGTCTGTGAGTAAGGGTGGTGCTGCTGCCACTGCCAGTGGAGCTGGGGTTGCCTGGGCCTGAGGTTTTAGTGGGGTGTGGATGTGTGCTGCCATGGAGCCGCAGCTGGGTAAGGGGTTTGATGAATGCTGTGCGGTCCTGGCAGAGCTGTGGCTGCTGTGGGGCCGGGACTCTGCTCGGGCTGTGGTGGCCATGATCCCTGTAAGGCGGCAGAGCTGAACAGGGTGGTGGCTGCTCAGCTTCTGGGGGGGTTGCAGTGGTGTGAGTGGGGTGTGAGTGCTGTGGGGCTGGGCTTGGGTCCCAAGAGGTGCCTCTTGCCTCTCCCAGCAGCTGAAGCTGCCGGCACAGCTCAGCTCCCACGTCCGCTGGCCCGGGGCTGGTGTGCCTCCCACCCTTCCACCCTCCACATGGTCATTGAGGCGCTACGGGCCCAGGATGAGAAGAAGGGCACCTCTGTGGTTGCCATCAAGCGGTTCATCCTGGCCAAGTACCCCACTGTAGACCCCATCCGCCTCAAGTACCTGCTGAAGCAGGCACTGAGCAGGGGGCTGAGCCGGGGGGACCTGGTGCGGCCCCGCAACTCCTCTGCCGTGGGGGCCACCGGCCGCTTCAAGGTGAGCAGGGGGCTGCTGGCCCCGAAATGGTGGGGCTGGGGGCCATGGTGCCACCTGGCCCCACTTCCACCCTTCTCTTGCTCCCAGTTAGCCCCCAAGAACCTGCAGAACAACCAGCCACCAGGCCAGGCAGATCCCGATGGAGGACAGGCTCCGAAGCCGGGACGGAAAAGGACCACCAAGCCCGCCAGGGCCCCAGCAGCAGGTGCATGGCAGTGAGGTGAAAGGCTGGTGGTGCCATGAGCCACCCTGGGGCTGCCCTGGCCCCATGGAGAGGTCCCTGCTTGGGCTCATCCACCACCCCCTCTCCCACAGGCACGGTGAAGGAGAAGCCAACAGTGAAAGCAGCAAAGGAGAAGGTGACAGCAGCAAAGGCACAGGAGAAGCTGGCAGCATCAAAGCAGAAACCGACAGTGGCGAAGGCGAAGCCCAGAGCAGTAAAGGAGAAGGCAGCGCAGGAAAAGCAGACAGCAGCGAAAGAGAAGGTGAGGGCGAAGCCCGTGGGTGCGAGCATGGCCCAGTGGTGAGGCTGGGTGGCTCTGGGCATGGCGGCAGCCTGAGGTGCTCTCTTCCCTCCAGGCCCAGCCACCAGCAACAGCGAAGCCCAGGAGAGATAGAGGGAAGCCCCTGCAGGCTGCCAACCGCCCTGGCAAAGGACATTCACAGCCCGCCGTGGCTCTGGCTGCTGAGGATGCAGGAGGAGGCGATGGCCACAGCCTTGCGGGTGCTGGGGCAAAGGGAGCCCGAAAGGCCCCAGTGGGAAAGAGCAAGGGGAAGGCGCCTAAGGGGGAACAGCAAGATGTCCCCAAGGTGCAGGGGGGTCAAGGCAAGGCAAGGAAGCCCCGGGCGGCCCCAGGAGCCGGCCAAGGGGAGGCCGGGCTGCGGAAGGCAGCCCCCCTGGCAGCAGGCAGGAAGGCACCATAGGGGACCCAGGTGGCCCCGCTCCTTGTGGGAGCCCAGCCCTGCTTCCAGCCCTCGGGGTCCAGTTTGGTTTTAGTCCCCAGGACAGGTTTTAGCAAGAGGTGAACACAGAGTTAATAAAGTTTTTTCACTCCCCTCATGAAATGGTGTGACTGCTGCCCTGCTTGTGGGTCTCTGCCCCCGCACTCCCAGCACCCAAGTCCCCCACCCCTGGCCTCGTCCCCCATGCCGGTGAGCTGGTGCTGCAGGCAGCCGCCTGACATGCCTGCTGTCACAGAGAGGTGCCCTGTCTGTCCCCACGTGTCCCCAGCTTCTGGCTGCAGTGGCACACCTGGCCAGCCAGCATGCTAGGCTCTGGGGGCTGTGTGTGCGTGCAGGCTGGCAGTGAGCCCATCGTGGCCTGGGCCGGGGGCCCTGGGACCCATGGAACACAGCACAGTGGCATCCCTGGGCACTGCGAAGCTCAGGCTTCGCCAGTCCTGCAGGTGTTGGGCCGTGGCACCTGCAGCGTCAGTGTGGGGTAGGTGTCCGGCCCTCTGCCCTCCTGGTTGCCCTTGTGCTAATGCCTGGCTGAGCTGGGATTACAGCAGTGCCGGGGCAGCGGGTGTGGGGGCATGCCATGGGAAGGGTCCCTAGCGCCGGGAGAAACTGCCTGTGCTCTGACCACAGTAAGAGGAAGACAGAAGTGTTTTTAGGGCTCAGAAAAAGAGTTTGGGGTGTTTGCTGTAGGCTACAGCATTGCTTGTGCTCCTGTTATCTGTCTGTGGCACAGTGCCCACCTCTAAACCTGTTTTGCTAGCTCCCGTGGGTCAATGTATGAATACTTTCTTTTAATAGCTTCAAATGCCTGAATTTCTCTTGCTCCACAGAGAACAGAGCCCTTCTGAAGGTCAGCCTGATAATGCAAAGGGTTACAGCCCTCCTGGGCAGGAGAAAATAAGTGGAAGTAAAACTCTCTTCCTAAAGAGGATTTTGCTAATCTTCAGCTGGCCTTGCCAATGCCCTCCAAGGCTCCTGGCCTTGCTTCGGGGCTTAAGCAAGAGCTGAGCAAACTAACTTCTCTTTAAACTTCAGCCTTGGCCATGTTGATCCATCTTTAATGGAGCTGAAACTTGTGTGCCCCCCGGGACAGGGTGGGCAATGCCACAGTAATAACTAAGCAGAGCTCACCAGGCCCTTCGATGATGGTTAGCCTCGCAATGCACTGCTCTCTCGCATGGAAATGTCCTGTTACAACCGGGCAGGAGCTGCGTCCTCTTTCACCAGGCACCCAGTGTGAAACATGAGGCTCCCTTTGAGAGAGACCAAATCATTTAATGGTTGGATTTAGCTTTACTAGGAATCAACTTTCCAGCAGGGAAAGAAAATCCCTCGGGTGTCTGGAAAGAGCAGGTTTTGCTGGGGGAGGTGGAAGAGAGAGGATTTAGCAATGCCATGGTTATTAAGAACTATGGGCTGCAGCGGGTGTCACAGCGCTGAAGCCAGAAGCCTCGAGGGCTGGTGGCAGCGATAGTGCAGAGGCAGGCATTGGGCTTCCCAGGGCTGGGAGAAGACGCTGTCTCGTGGGACAATGGCACCTGGCAGAGGTAAGGGTGCCCAGCCCTGGGCACTGCTGTGGTGTTACTCGTCTCCATGTGCGCAGCACAGCATGCGGCCATGTCCTCACATAGATCTTTCCCTCCCGCACCAGCTCCCGCTCTGGCAGCGGCCGCGGTACTGGGTAGCAGGAGCGGTGCGTGGCTGCAGCGTGCTCTGCAGCCCGGAGGGGTAACACCCCATCTCGTATGGAAACAAGGTGGTTATGAGCTGAGCTGCCAACCCCGAGCACGGTACATCTGGTACATGCAAAACTTGCTGTGCCCCCCTGTGAGCCGGTGCCTTCCTCCTGCTTCCGTGCTGGATGAGCGCGGTGGCCGGCAGGACGGGGCTGTGGGAGGAGAGGGACCCTGTCCTTGGGCAGGCACAGCAGCCTGACCGCAGGGGGGTGACAGGTGTCTTTCACCATGTTGTGTGTCCTCTGTATGCACGGGGGCAGGAACTTCACTACGCAGGGTTCAGCACCTTGTTTTATTACAAAGATAGGCTTTTCCGAGAGTCTGCCACTTCCACTACACAGCAGGTAAGGGCACTACACCCACAACACGTGCCAAAGTTTAAAAACATGTTACAAAGGGCTCGGGGGTTCAAGCCAACACTACAAACCCTCAAGCTTCTGCTCCATTGAAGTTGTTCCTTTAAAACGGTTGTAGCAACTACTTTTTTTTTTTTTTTTTTTTTTGCTTTGGAAAAAATTAAATAATAAAGCAATAGGCCCCAATACATGGCCCAGTCACATCACCTGAAGGCAAACTATACTATTGGCTCACCTGTATTCTTTCCTTGTAACAACATGGGGCTATTGCTCCATGGCCCTTTCCCCACCTGCAGCCAAGCTCAACGTTCTCTGCTACCTTGATCCTTCTCACCATTGCCTTCCCTGTGCTGGGCCTGCCTACATCTCTGGCAGCTATTCACAGTTTCTAAAAGAAAAAAAAAAACCTCAAGATTTTTTTTGTGAAATCACTTTCAAAATAAAATGTAGCCCAGCTACATTCTTAGAATTTCTATTCCGAAGCCACATCCTCAGCAAAGACATCGAAAACTCCACAGTGTATGTACTTTTTCTGTAGTTATCTTCTTTTAAAAAAACAAACCTCTGCTCTTCCCCTTTCCCTCCCTCCCCTCCCCTCCCCACCCCCCTTTTAACATACTGGATAAAGTCTATCATTTGTTTTAAAATAGATATCTATATACACATACAGGATTCTGATGTTCCAATTTTTGACAAATGTGGCATTCCTGGAAACAATGGGATGGAGGCCACCTGTCCATGGCAGTGAGTCACCCAGGAGGAGTTTTGGTGGACCAAAGTCATCTAATACCAGGTTGCATCCTTGCCAGCTGGATGAGTAACAGAGGCTCACCTTAGACCCTGCCTGGAGTGAGGTAGTAACTTTTTTTTCTTTTTCTCTTCTTTCTTTAATATTTGGCAGTTTGAAAATGTGGTGGCTACAGCTGGGTTTAGCTTTCATGGGCAGGTTGTCTTTGCCTGCATGTGAGTGCTGGCTTCAAGCATGTGGTGCTGGCTGTGGTCCAGCCTCTACAGAGGCGCCTGGGTGATGCTGAAGACCAGAGCGGTCACAGCTCCCCTAGCTGCAGAAAGGACGAAGGTGCCATCAGAAAGGAGAACAGGCCACCAAGCTGGGACAGGGGACTTGCCCCAGCGTGGATGCCACGGGTTGGCAGTGAAGTTTCTAGGTCTGCGCAAGTGAGTCCCTGCTTGCTGACCCCAGCGTAAGGAGGTGGGGGACACTTTCTGTCTTTGCGGCTTGGGGTGCCGGAGCTGCTCTGCTGGCCTACGTGAGCGAGAGCATTGTGCTGCCAGGGCGATGGGGTCCAGTCCTCTGCCTTTATAGGCCAAAAAAAGGACTGGACACGCAGCAAAACTGTGCTCTCTTGGCTGCTCTCAGGTGACAACTGTGGTGGGCTGGGTCCGAAGCAAGCAGAACAAGCTGCTTTAGGAAGACACCTCTGTAGCACTGACTTTGTTTTTGGTGATGATATCAGGGAGATGCTGGAGCACGTGGGGCAGGGGGAGGGAAAATGCTACCTGGTGTTTTGCCCTACACACGGCTCACGTCTGCTCTGTCAGGGGGCTGTCAGCAGGAGCTAACCCCCGTTGGTGTTACCGGGGCTGAGCTGGGGCAGTGCCATAGATGTGTGCGCAGCCAGCACGGCGGGGAGACTGGGGTGCGAGGCAGAAGTCCTGCCTCTCACCTACTACCTCTGGTCTTCTGCTTCTAGGCAGAAGCCGTGCCTGTGACAGCTGGCTGAAAGGTGGGTCGTGAGGGGATATTTCCCTACACACTGCAACTCCAGCTCACTGTGCGTGCAGATCTGGGAACCCGGGGAAGGGGGAGCAGCCCTTCCCACACTAACATGTTAACATGCTCCCTCTGGCTCTGTAACAGCTGTCTCCGTTAGGGGATAAAGTGCTTTCACCATGCCTTAGCAACTTAGGAAGCAACTGCTTTGTCTCAGCCCCGAGTTCCCCACATTGCCCAAGTCTCAGATGGAGGAGTGGTTATGTTTACACATACAGTACAAAAATTAAAAGGCACAAAAATACACAGAATGCAGCAGATAGTGAACAGTTGATAGAGTCTCCGGTGTTGGAAAAACAAGGATGTCAGAGGGATGGTGTGGAAGGGAGCTCAGGCGTTGCTCCGATGGCCTTTGCCGTCTCCACTAGTAACTCCCTGAGGCTACCCTTTTGCTTTGTGTCTATTGTTACAGCTTGTGCAGCCCCATCTCTTGTCCTGAGGAACCACAAACAGGGATGCGTGGAGCCTCCGACCACCCGGGTGCTGATCAGAGGGAAGTGGTGAATTGAGCTTGCCACAAGCGTCACGTCTCCATTTCTGGCTGGCAACAGCAAATAAATTATGGGTGCCACAGTGCAGACCAGAGGGGTTTTGAGCTGCTCTGAAAGGTGTCTTGTGGCTTCTTGTTAGGCGAGGGAGGCCTTCAGCTGCAGGCCAGGCCCACCCCCACCACAAGGCTGGTTTGAGTGACTCTGGCAGAGGCGATCCACGGTGTATCCATGGATGAAGGCAGGTTCCCAATGGCACTGCACTGTGGAGAAAGTCACTTCCAGGGCTGCAGTCAGCCTAGGCTTCACTGCAGCACTCATAGATGTTATCCTCCATGAGTGCAATCACTTGCTCAAACTTGTGCTGGAGCTGGGTGCGCTTCGTCGTGGGGTTGGCATCCAGGGCAGC
The DNA here is from genome assembly GCF_963924245.1 of Chroicocephalus ridibundus. Classification (NCBI taxonomy): domain Eukaryota; kingdom Metazoa; phylum Chordata; class Aves; order Charadriiformes; family Laridae; genus Chroicocephalus; species Chroicocephalus ridibundus. The sequence continues at coordinate 9,094,372 of NC_086293.1, read as the reverse complement.
CACGATCTGCAGGAGACACGGGTGCGTGGGTGACTGAGGCAGTGCTGGGTAGGGGTGCCCACCCGCCAGCCCTGTTGAGCCCCAATGCCAGCTGGACCTGCACCAGGGGAGCCCACCCTGCCCCGCAGCCCCAGCGCCCGCTGGCTGCTCCAGGGCACAGCCAAGCCCCTGGGCAGGGGGTGGGAGAGGAGGGGAATGCAACGGAGACTCATTGCAATAAAGTAGCTCCCAGCGTAGAGGCAGCCCCGCAGCGAGGGAGGGCAGGGGCAGGAGCCAGCCAGGGCCGGCGCCTCAGCTGGGGCGGCGGGTGGCAGGTTATTCTGCATGTGGACTGCATCAGCGTGCTCTGCCCTGCTGAAAGCATCTCTGGGTCTACACACTGGGCAGCCCCCCTTCAGTCCAGCCCAGCCAAATGCCGCTAAAATCAGCCAGGAATAGCTGGCCTTCTCTTCCAAGTCGTCAGCCAAGGGATAGGAGAGCAGGTGCATCTCTGTGTGCATATATTACATATGTGCGTGGGATTATGCAAAAAATGATAATCCCTTTTCTGTGGGACTGGATGTGGGTGTGTGACTGCTCGGTTACAACATATCGCTTGTTATTCCCTCCACAGGTACGCTGGGGCCTGAGCGCAGCTGAACCCACTTACCTGGGTGCGATATCTCTTGGCGTATTTGTATATCTCAGCCATGGCGACATTGGTGTTGAATTCGTTCCGGTATTTCTTTATAAAGACAGAACAAAGAGGGAAGGAATATTAACGTGATGCAGCAAGTGAGTTCGAGCTCAATCAGCAGGCATTAACTAGATTAAAAGAAGGTTTTTGCCTGGGTATTTTTGTTACTGTTGCATTGATGCGCCAGGCTTTTGACTTACTCCTTTAAGGAAGGTGTATTTGCTTACATCAGAAACAGTCTCGATCTTTTTAAAGCCAGCCTTAAATGCCCATGCTTGATCGCCCTGTTTACCCCTCAGTACTCAAAGCCATTTCAAAGGATGGGGCAGTATGACAGCTGGGCAGAAGAACGCTGATGGAAAAAACCCGCTCGGTGGCTGAAGCTAAAGCGCTGCAGGGACATCGTTTGATTTTGAGGAAGCTGTGGCGTATCACTGGCAGGACTTAGAGCTGGAGCATGGCTGCCAGCTCCCATAGCTGGTACCAGGGCCGGCATCCTGCACCCAGGCTGGCTGCCAGGGCTGGCTGCCAACAGGCTGCCGGGGACTCGGGGCCGGCGCTGGCAGTGGGCGCCTGGGGCCAGCTGGCCAGGGGTCTGTGGGGCTGCAGAGATCCTTTTCCAAACTTCCTGGCTCTTTGGCACCGAATTTCGCTTTCAACTCCCAGTGGTGCCAGAGCTAGTTAGGTTCAAACTAACTCGTGGGTGTTTATTGCAGCTCCAGCAGTAATTGAAGATACTTGGAATTAGGTCAGATCAAGTTTGTGCCTGGAAGTTTGAGGCAAAATATCCTTTATTGTTTGTTCCTTCCAGCATCGAAGCGCTAGCTGATTGCAGCCTATCTGCATTCCCTGCCGCTCCCCAAGTCCTGCTGTCAGCCAGAGCAGAGCAGGCTCAGTGTGTCTCGCTCCATCAGGGCACCGAGCCCATCCCCAGTGCAGGGTGTGCACCAGCCCAGCCCCCCTCTGCCCACCGCAGCCCAGCACGCCTTACCCGCGACTCCTCTGCGAGGTGGGCGTTCATTTCCTGCTCGCTGAGCGGGGGCATGTCATGGATTTGCTTGTAGTATCGCTGCACTATCTTCCTATACTCAGGGATCTCCTTGGCGTACAGTAGTTTATTGGTCGGGGAGTCCTAGAGCGAGGGCGAGACACCAAAATCAGACACCGTATTGTTCCTGGCTGAAAACTTTTCATCCTGTTTGTCTGACCGAAGTGCTAACCATCAGACACCGACTTCAGCTACAGCTGGGTTCAGGAAACAGCTACATCTTTGTTCCTGGCTTTGCACAGATGGGAGCCTGGTGGGACGGCACCGAGGCACAGAACAGCTAATGGCAGAGGCGCTTGCTCAAACACATCAAGGTGCTGCGGACAGGTACCACCCGCCTGCGGAGCCGCAGCACCGGCCCTCTGCCCCTCCTCCTAGCGTGGGCGAAACACTTGTTAGCTACAATGCCAGGGACGGTGGTCTATGTGAATGTGTTTTAATTTGCAGCAAGGGCAGGCTAAAAAGCGTGCACGAGGTCAGGCGAAGTGGCTTGCTGCCAGGTGATGCTCTGCAGATGAGTGTACCACAACTGTTAGATAAAACACTTGTGCTCCATGGCTCTGCGTGTGGAAATTGGTAACAAGGGAAGAGCTTCTGCATGCGTTCACTCGGGTCTCTCGAGCAGCCAGCTTGATTTAAACTGAAGAACAAAGCTCTCTTACAAGCTGAACTCTGTCAGTTGAAATGTTGCTCTTGGATTTTTCATGTAGCTTTGATTTATTTTGCATTGGCTAACCCAGCCTGCCTGGCCTATATTGAGTGCATGTAAAGTAATTAACAGAAAATTCTGAGTTCTCTTGATTAATGTCAGCTTAGACAAAGAAGTCTTAACCTCCCAGCCACGCAATCGGGTTGTATCAGTGAAGGCATAACCCTGCCTGCACTCCTTGCAAACACAAGCATGAATGATTTTAACCTCAAGGCAATCCTGCCCCGCTGATATCATTACCCCGGGAATGAACTTGGCTGACTGGCCTAGCGTTGCATCCCGAAGGGAAACGGCCCTAGGCTCAGGGACGCAGAGGGGAGTGAGATCAGCGCGTCCCGGCACTGGGGTGGGGGACTGGTCCCTGGTGCTCTGACAGGTGGAGAGGGGAGGGAGGATCAGAGGAGAGGAGTGCGATGGGGCTCTAGCATGGAGGCAGCATCTTCAGCTGGATTGGGCAGTAAATAAGGAAGCCCGGGGTAATTGCAATCTGCTGCCGCAATATGTAGCGTGGCTAATGCTGCAGGGGAAATGGGCACCAGGCTGCGGCACCAGATCCCACAGCAGTTTATTTTCAAACCCATTGACAAGGCATTACAGGAATATAGCCAAGTTACAGAGCCTGCTCACAACATATTTTTTTTTTTCCCTTAGAAACATGAAAGATACCCATGCTGACTCTTTTTTGAGTTATTTTCTGATTTATGTTTTTGTCCACTCTGTATTATGAAGAGATGGGTACTGGTTTATTAACTGCTTGGGCACAGAGTCTGAGTCTGCTCTCACATTTGCAGTATCAAGAGCAACACGCTGAAACCAGGGGAAGAATCCAGCCTGGAAAACATTCAGCGATATACTGCCTGTATATGCAAGCTGATTTTTGTGCTGAGGATTTATTCTTCCCACATTACTCAACAATTCCTTCACTTATGCTATTGTATTCCTGAAAAACGTTTCCATCTGCTGTCTGACTCCAGCTGACCCCTCTTCCCCTCACCCACAGCTTGACAAGGACAAATTGTAGGTGTTTCGTAATGCATGCAAAAAAAAAAAGATCCAAACCCAAACAAACAAAAAATCAAGCGCTCATTAGATCTTCCTCCAGCATTAACCTCTCCCAGCAAGGGCTTCCTGCCCGTCTCCCGCCCCTCTCTCCGTAGGGTCCCCTCTACGTCACGCTCTGTGCTGCCGCCAGCCCTGGGGCGGGGGGGGGGGGCAGCGGGGGACGATTTACAGCACTTCTTAATAAAACTTATTTATGTCGGGAAGTTTCAAATGTCAACACCGTACTCAGCCAAGCCAGTGGGAGAGCGGGGAACATGCGCGTGGGCCGCCTCGCTGCCTGCCCGCCCCGCGGGATGGTGCGTGGGAGCCCGTGGGCGGGAAGAGGAGACCTGGCCCTCGCGTTTGTCGGAGCGCTGAGCTCCCTGGGCGGGTGAGCTGAGCCTGCTGGGCTCTGACCACATGCCCGAGGTGGCCAGCGTGGCACTGAGATGCTGCCACCGGAGGGGAGCACCAAGCATTCACAGGCAGGGCTGCGGCAGCACCCACCAAGCGCAACCCACATACTGAGGGATGGTGTCAAGGAGATGGCCCTGGTGTGTCCCCACAGCTCCCCGTGGGCCAGGCTGGGGCTCTGCTGCCCGGGCAGGCGCAGCCCGTGTTCCTGAAGGCTCGGCTCCCCACTGAGCTTCTCATGGCTCTCCCAGGTGAGAGGCTGTGCAGAAACCACTGACAGCAATGAGCGAAGCTTTACCTGAAGCTACATCCTTTTCCATCCTGCCGCTGCGAGTTTACATCATCCCTCAGCTGCTGTTATGGGATTGGTATGCCAATGATGTCCCCTAAACCAGCTCTGACTGAGGGAGCCAGGCGCCCGTGCCCGTGCCCCAGGCAGAGCTGACACCACCGTGCTCCCCTTGGTACGGTACACCCCTGCCTGAGCCAACAACAGAGAATATTGGTTTGCTCACACACCAGCACAGCCCTGTCAGGAAGTGTTCCAGACACTGTGCTAAACTGGGTGCTCTCCTGGGACCGCGGGACAACTCATACTGCCACTGGGTAACACTGAGCACACAAGCCAGTGGCTGGGTCTCTCTCCATCCTCTGAGCCCTCCAGGCTGGCGCTTTGCCCTTTGGTCCTCCTGCCTGTGACGGTGTGTTCCCAGTCCCTGACAGCTGTTTGTGACAGAGGGGGTGCAAACTTCGAGTTCAAGCCTGACCAAAGTGGTGGGGAAGGGAGGGGGAGAAATCATCCTTGCAGTCAGCCAAAACTCATCTGCATGAACCTGAGCAAGTGGCTCCCAGCCAGCCCCGCTGCTGGGGGAGGCTGGACTGGGTGACCTCCGACAGTCCCTTCCCACCCCTATGCCTGCCCGAGCTGCAGCGAGATGATGTCCTCTCTGGAGGGTACCTTGCCCAGCTGCAGGTCAGAGAGGGAGCAGGCGTCAATGAAGGCCTGGGCTATCACAGAGAGACAGGCATCGATGTGGTCCGTCTTGTCAATGTCAAAGACGAACTGGGGGTTCTTCAGGATGTTGACCCAAAACCTCAGAGGTAGGCTGCAAAAGAAACAAGCCAGGAACACACACCGGGTGAACTCTTGTACTCCAGAGGGAGAGGGGAGGAAATGCAGGAAAGATGATGATAGAAAGTGAATAGTAGAGAGGAAAAAGAATGAGGAGCCAGGTTCTGCTATTTAGTCACTTCCTGGTAGCATACGGCCCTCTGCCTTGCTAGAGGGGCAGGCGCATGTCTTCACCCTGAAGAGACACTTCTTCAGGCTGAAGCAGGCATCACGGACAGGAGACTTCGCGTACAGCCTGCCTAGGTGAGCGCATACCCCTGCTCCTTCAGCAGCTCCCTGCGCAGCGTGGCCCAGCAGAGGCGCTGGCAGGTCTGCCCGCATGGGGCTGTGCAATCAAGCTTCCCCACTTGCTGATTTCTGTAGCAATGGTGTCAGCTCCTTTGCCTTCTTCCTCAACAGTAACCGTCATCTGGTTCTGATGGTAAGCCTGGCCCCGTGAAATGCATTTCATGTGTCTCTTTTTCTGCCCTCTCATCATTTTCTCCTCCAGTTATTTCACTGCTCATTTGGCCACAACAGTTTCAGTATATCGCTCGCCCTTCCCACCATCCCTCCTCAGCAGATGAAGAGTGAAAGTTGCTGTAAGTCTTTGCTCTACTGGCAATTAAAGGTAATGAAGGGTAGGCAAATCTGCAGCCCAATGATTGCGTCTGCATGCCTGCTATCCCAGCCAAATTTGTTTTTAATTTTCACATGTTGGGCTGGAAACAGTTACTGTTCCTACAGTCTCAGAAGCACTGAGCCTCCTTCCAAGCTCCCTGCTCTTCCCGGTCCAATCTTCTGGTTTCTCCCCTGCTCTATTTCCCCCCTTCACTCTGGCTCCCCCACCCCATTCCTGCTGCTCATCACGTCCCTCAGCACTGCTCCCGGCGGGTCCCCGGAGCTGCAGTGCCCGACAGCACCCTCCTGTCACAACGCCAGCTCCTGGAGTCCTGTGAATGCCCTGGAGTCTCAGCTTGGTTACAGAGATAAGTTGGGTAAAGTGCCCCCGAGGGCTGAAAAGCCAGAAAGCAAATGAAAAGGAGCCAAATGTGTTGGTTTTAAAACCTCCATGATGTTCTAAGACCTGACATGATTTTGGACTGTTTCAGATCTCCAGCGCTTGGAGCTAACACCACTGCTATCTCCCCTCGTCCGGTCCCTCTTCCATTTCTGCTTTAATTATTTTTATTCATGTGCCAGTTTGATCTGCCCTTTATCTGCCTACGCCTCCTCTTCCAGCTCGCTGCTCCCCTGAGCTCTGTGTTTGTTCAAAGCTCTCCAAGCCTGTGTTTGGCCTCGTCTTTAGCTGCCCCCTCCGCCACCCCTCCTGTTTTCCAAGTCCCTCTTCTACTTTTAGCAACCTAATGATTAGTCCAGGACACCAAGGCTTTGCAGCTGCTGCTCCTGAGAGATGGAAGGAAGGAAAGAAAGAAGAGATTTCCTCTTCCAAACCTGTTGGTCTTCCAGATGTGCATAGTGTCAGGGTCTGTGATCCCTCTTTTCTCTGCTTGCTCCTCTAGGAAGTCAAAGAAATACTTCACGGCCACAGGTGGTTTATCATCTCGGATACTGAGAATGGCTTTGAACAAGTCATCCAGGAACTTCTGCAGCGTGCCCTGCAGGACAAGCGCACACGATGGGGACTGGGGACAGCAGCAGCACTCGAGCCCAGGAAAACAGCGTGAGGGGCTGCGACTGCTGCGCACAAGGGGAAATCCTTTGCTGCCAGTTGGATAAATCAGAAGAGAAAGGGGATGCCGAAGCAGGGAGGGAAAGGTTTGTTTGTGCATAGCGATATAATTAGCTTGCATTTGGGTTTAATTTCTTTTGGCATCAAGATTTTCTTTCTTACTGCTAGGATCTCACATCTGTGACTGTTCTGTACAGCAAATACAAAGACGACTAGAAACTGCTGGCCATTCTTGTGATCTCTGCTCCAGTGAGGCATCATGCTGGGATTAAAGATGGGCTTGGAGCCCAACTGCTGGAGCTGAGCACTCACAGCGAGTGGGGAAGTTCAAATCTGAATTAAGTTCGCACAGACATTCCCCCTGCTCCCAGAGCTCAGCATCTCCATCTCCCTTCCCGCCAGGATCTCTCGCTGGGGAGATGGGTTCGGGTCTAAACTGTGCACCATGAGCCCTGCGGCAGTCAGCATCCCTTTCATGTGCACAGACCCCAGGCCAGCCAAGGAGATCATGTGGGGCTTCACGCAGCAGCGCTGCTGCTCCGAGGGCGATCTGGGAAGCTGGAGGGAACCCAAGGAGCCGGTGGTGCCCGGCAGCCTCGCTCAGCACGCTCCAGCCTCGCTCAACACTCCAGAAGAGTCCCACCGCCTCTCGAGGGCAGCCGGCCCCGCCGCGCTCCTTCCCTAGAGCAGGCTTCTCGCTACGGACCACAAACAGCAATCCCAGGTGCCGCGAAGGAGGGCATCCTGTCCCTTACCTTTGTGGAGAGCAGCCTGGTCAGGTAGATCTCTGGTAGGACTTTCTTCCTATGGCTCTGTCTGTGGGACTTCTTATGTTCAACGGATTCATCGGTTGGGAGAACCTGGTCCGATATAAAACACATGTTCAGAGCGCTCCTCTCTGGAAGCATCACACTAAATATTCCTTTAAGTATAGAATTTCAACTGCATATAAAATTCAATTAAAAAGTAGTTACTACGTTATAAATACACCCTTATACGGCTTTAAAAAAGAGATTCATAATACTCGGTTTTTCTGACATTTGTTTCTCTTGCGCTCTTTATTGCCTCTCTCAAGCTAGACAAAGAAAATGAAACAATCAATCTCACTTTGCATGTTGGTCTGCTCGCCTTCCTGCTCCCTGTGCAGTACTCCTGTGTGGCTGCAGCTCAGGCTCCCAGAAGCAACGCACAAGGCTTCTGCGGAAAGCAGCTTTTCATAGATTTGGGAAAAGTGCACAAACGATCAGCCAATATTCCTACCCTGCCCTTTTTAAAAGCAAAAATAAATATTCCAGCAGTCAGGTCAGTTAATTACTGCTCTATAATGACCTAGTAAGCCATTTAAGTCCATCTTGGCATCATTTCACATGCGCACATTCAGTTTCCCATCCCTTCTCCCTCCTTGCGCTGCGTGTACACGTGCATGCGTGCATTGTGTGTTTGTCCTCTATTTGAGCATGGAAACTTTAGCAGAGAAAAAAAAAATAATAATCAGGCTATAAAATATTGTTGTTGTCCATAACACTTTTTTTCATAACAGCTTTTAGCAACGTTTAGCACTTCGTACTTCCAGCGTGGCGCACAAGCAGGAACTAATAAATCTCCCCAGGCTGGGAGCGGGCGGCGTGCCAGGGGCTGCCGGGAGGTGACCGGACCAAGGCTGCGCGGGTGCTACCGGCGGTGCTGCGCCGTGCTCCCACCGCGCTCCCCATCTCTCGGTGCCTGCTGACAGCCAGATCAGGCACAACAATTACTTTGCCATCCTGGTAATTTTTTATGATGTCCCATAGTACTAAAGCTTGTCTACAGATAACCTTTCTGCGCCTCTTTGAGCCTCTCGGAAGAAAACTAACGAGCCCTGATCCAGCTTGTTCATCACATCTGACATTCCAGCCCACGGAGATGAATTAAGTTAATATCAGCAAGGCTGAGAAGATTTTCTCCTCTTTCATCACATACACTGAAAAACCAGGACCCAGAGCCTTCAGTGCAGGAGAGGGGAGGGATCGCTGCGCACACAGCCTGACTGCGCACCCCTTTGCTCCCAGCCCTTTCCAGGCTGCTGCCTCTCGGGGGGACGTCTCCCCGAAAGCCAGCCTGGCAGCAGAGGACAACCTGACCCCTGCCTGGCTGAGGGCTCACCACAGCCCAACACGGCTGCTGCCAGAGATGAAATGGCACCCGCTGGCAGGGATGAAAGCAACGGCTTCCCCTGTCTGCGACCAGGCAGCCATCATAAAGGTGACATATGTCAAAATGTGCAGGAGATTAGATGGGCTCCCCTCCACTGCCGCAAGGAGCCCGCAGGCACTCTGACATCGTCCCCCACTGTCACGGTGGCAGGAGAGGTCTGGGGGAGCAGAGCCACCACTGTGACCTGTCCCCCCGCGTGGCGGTGCCGCGCTGCGGAGCGGGCGTCCTGCAGCCAGGGCCCTGCACCCAGCAGCGCTCCCCTGGGAGGGCACAGGGCAGAGCCCCCCGATCCCCCCCACCCAGCCACCAGCCTCCGCAGCTGAGAGCAGGGTACTCACCAAGTGGAAGTACTTCTCGGTGTCCAAATCCTTCACTGTGAAGAAGAGAGAGACACAGCGGCTCAGTCAGAGGACCCAAACCGAAACCCGCCTCCGCAGACACCCTCCATGGCAGGAGGTGTTGGCTTTCCCCAAGAATCTCCGCATGGAGCTGGCCTTCCCACCCCAAGTGACCTCAGCGTTTTTCTTTGTTTTGGGGTTGTTTATTGCCTTCTGGGGCACGTGGCAAGTACCTCAGGAGGTACTTTAAAGAGGACTTGAGGTCTCCCAAGTGGTATTTTAAAAGGGACCCAAGAGGGCACGAGAAGAGAATCAGCACAGGGACGCTCCTGCGTCGCGATGCTCTGCGATGCCCTGTTATGCCCCACTGTACCCTGCTGCGTCCTGCGGTGCCCCACGCTGCCCCGCACGCCCTGGGCCATCTCCCAGCCTCGTCATCGGGGCCACCACAGCCCGCAGCAGCTCCTCGCTCCAGCAGATGAAAGGGCCCCCACTGCGGAGACAGGCTCAGTGCGAGCAGCCTGCAGATGGGGTTTGAAACTCCTTGTTCAATGTGAATTTTTGTCTCCCTTGGTCTGTTTTGACTCTCTGCACACCCTGAAACCTAGAAATACGCTGGCAAGAAACCGAACATGTGTAATCAGGAGGGAAAGGGCTTTTCCAATCAAGGGGTTTCAGATCATTCCTTTTTTTCACTTTGTTCGCACGGATTGAATGAAAATCCCTAATGAGGACGGGAAACAAAAGGTGCCCTCTATCTTAAGGGCTGGGAAAGCACTCAGCACCCCAGCAAGTGGAGAGAGGAGGATATCGGATAACACGTTTTCAAAGCAAAACCACAAGCATGACACTCGCATCTCCGACAATGCGTACAACAGAAATGTATACTTCCCAGACCTTCTTCATTTCTCCTACAGAAGGAAAAGCGGGCACAAACCCCCACATTTGCAAGTAACATAGACAAGCCTTAAAGTTCGAAGGGGTGTGGAAGCCGCCCACTCTCCAGGCTCAGTCCCACACTCTCGGGGATCTGTGACCTCTCCAGTGGCCACTGCAGCTTTGACCTGGGCGAACCCTCAACCTCTTCACCGGAACTGCCCACGCTTTGCAGAAGCCCCGCTCCCAGCTCCCCGCGCTCCCTTCCCCCCGCCCCGGGGTGCTGGCTGCGGTTCAGGCAATGCCACCACACACGGCAGTCATTACAGCGCTAAGTGTCTCCATTCTGCCTGTCTGTCTCGCCATCGGTCCCACCTGGGACGGTCACACTGCCACTGCCTGCATGGCAGGACTCAGATCTGCATCCCCCGGGGGAGCAGGGGCGCCTTGCTCAGCCATGGCAGGGGGGAACCCCATGGGAAGGAGGGATGTACATCTCTTGCAGCTCCACGGCTGCCCCAAACGTACGCCACAGGGTGGGTGAAGGGGGTTTGCAGGAGAGCAGTGGAGACCCCCCAGTGGAGACCCGGGAGATCAGGACCCGGAGGGCTTCCTGAGCGTGTCCCAGCTGCCGGCTGGCCAGCTTGCGCAGCGGTGGCAGTCCCAGACCATGCTCAGTGTCTTCCCAGGCACAAAGCTGGCCCCACCGATGCCCAGCTCTGCCCAATGCGCCACTACAAAAGGGTGCCCCATGAGTGCTGGCCCCAGAGCCAGCCCCGCGCAGGCTAACACCACACCCCAACGTCCAGACAAAGGGCTGGCAACTAGATCTCAGCATCCCTGGCCAGAGACACCCTTCCAGAAACACCAGTATTTCTGCCCGGTCACCAGCAACAGGGGAAGAGAGGGGAGACATTACCTCTGCTCAGCGTGGTGTCCTTCTTGTCCGACAAACTCATGGCCAGTGATGCACCTTCAGGGATCTGCGGAGGAAGGGAAGAGCAGATGTCAATGATGCGAACCTTAATGCTGTCTCCCATGGAGCCGGGAAGGGCCCTGGGGAGATCCCGGGAGCTGAGGGATGCTGGTGCAATCGCTGCTCTGCCACAAACGTCCTCTGCGCCTGCCATGCCCCAGCTCCCCGGCTTGGAAACCCGCGGTAACAGCACTGCCCTACATGGAAAGGGTTTTTTAAATGCAAATGCAAGACAGTGAGGTTCTCAAATCCGATGGGAATAAGGCAAATACACGTATCCAAGAAACAGTTTTGGATGTTGACACCAGGTGATTGTAAGGGGAAAGAGTGTTAACGCGATGCAGATGCCATTTTGCCTTTCCCTGGAAGGGCAGAAGGAACCCGGCCACAGCCCGGAGCCGCAGGGCCGGTACCACCTCTCTGCGCTGCGGGGCACCGTGCCAGCAGTGGGGCTCTGCGGCACGGCTGTTACACAAATAATAAGCACTCAGCTCCGTTTTTGATTTTCCATGCACTGTTACAGACCAGCGAGGATTATGCTCCCAGGCATACCAGGGAATATGGAAATCATATAAGAATTTCTGGTTTCATTTAATTTTAAAAGGAAAAATGGTCAAGAAAACAATTTGATTTGCCACATTTCCCCACCCTTTTGGCCTCCGCTCCTCGATGGCATCCCCGGCCCCTGCTCTCAGGGCAGGCAGCGACAATTGTGCCAGTGATTTCAGCAGGAGCACGGATCAAGAGCAGAGTGATACTAATCAGCCAAGCTGGTGGCCGTTGGGAATAGGAGCTTTTTTTCCTCCTCTTTCTGTTGTCAGTAATAACTTGTTTTGCATGAAGAGTGTTTAATTAGTTTCAGTGTGTTGCAATATTAACGAGCTTCTCGCCAGGGCAGATGTCTATTCCCCGGAAGCTCTCACGGAGCTATGGCAACCTCCCTGCTTGTTCCTGATAATCCTGTTTTTGGAGGGGGAACCGCAGCTCGCCCCTGAGGCCAGGCAGGCTCCGAGGAGGCAAAGCTTTCCTGCAGCGTGGCAGGTTTACCTTGTAATGTGCTAATGTGTTGAGTTTCTTCCTGCCGTCCTCCACCACCGAGGTGTCATCAAGGTCCCGGAGGATGTAGCTGTCGGTGCTGGTGGCGAACCACTCTGGGCACAGAGAGGGGAGAGGTGAGACACCAGCCCGAAGGAGGCACGCGCAGCAGGGCCTGAGGCTCCGGGGACTGGCCACGCAGCACTCGGGGCTGCACAGCCCCACTGTCAAGGCCACATGGGCTCTGAGAAACCAGAGCAGATGTTTAGCAATGGCCTCCAGGGTTAGCCCCTGGAGTGGGGCTTTCCAGACTAGAGCAGACCTGGATGGAGCTGGGAGAGGTGACAGAGGCTCTGCTGGGAGAGACAGGGAGGGGCACATCTCCCCCTTCCCCTCTCCCCATCTCACCCCTGGGGTCTGTGTGGGACCTGCCTCATGGAGCACCAGGCAGATGAGATGCTGCGTGGCCTGCACATGGCCACTGAAGGTTGGTGGTGCCTCCTCACAGGGCAGAGCTGGTCATGTATCTGTGAACGGGGACATGCCACGTGCACCAGCTAAGAGAAGCAGGGCCCCGTCACTGCTCCTGCCCAGGGCGTTTTTCTATGGAGACTCCCCCTGGCCCTGACCCCACTGAATGTCACGCCTTGCGATTGTGGCCAGCCAGGGTGCATCTCCACAGCCCGCTGCGTGGCATGGAGACACCACAGACAGTGTGGGTTTCTCTTACTAGCATTGTCCCTGGATCCTTCGTAAATGTTGGGAGGAGGAACTGGCCACTGGATAGACAAATGACAGACCCATGGCGGGACAGGAGTCCATGGGCTCATTACAGCTGCTTTATTCCTGCCCACCAGTATCTGGTCTCATCACTCATTCCTGAAGACCATCCTCAGGAAAGGGCTGCTCTAATGTCTGCCCTCTGTCAGTGCTGCATTGCCCACTGCCTTCTGGTAGATGCCAAGAGCTACCATGCGACACCAGGCGCTTCATCTGGTTTCAAGGACTGAGTGGTCCCATGCACCTAGTCCTTACCGAGGTCAACGTCTTCCACCCTTGGCCATTGGGAGTAGGGGACGTTCTTGCAGAAGGCCTCCAGAATCTTCTCCTTCACTTGGCTGAGCGTGTCCGTGTCCATGGCCCTGACGCTCAGGGAGTCCATCCCGCAGCCTTGGAAGGAGACGTTGAGGTTCTGCAGGCAGAGGCTGAGTTAGGGGTGACCTGCCCAGTTCTGTGGCTACCAAGGATGCGTGGAGGCGCCTGCAGAGCTCTGGTGTGCTCTGGGCCCTGTGCTGCTGGAAATCAGGCTGAACAAATGCGGTCATCGAGGCTTTACCGCTAGTGAGAGGTGCTGATTTATAGCCGCCGGAGGCTGAAGGCCCCGTTTGTTGACGGAGCCAGGGAGCGACACTGCAACCTCCTCTCATGCTGCCTTGCTAATGGGCCTTAGCCCTGACGCACAGAGACCACCTTGGGGGCGGGAGGAAAGGTCAGCCCCCATAACCAGTCATGTCCTCAGCTTCTCGGCTCCGATGGGTGACTAATGGGACCGCCAAGGCTCATTGCTCAGCCTCTCCCTGACGCAATGGGCCGAGCTCCTTTGTTTAAACAAGCTTTAAGCACGCTGCAGGCTGGGTCTGCTGCAGCCCTGGAGCCCACCACCAGCGTCACCCAGCAACCTGCTCGAGAGCCTACCGAACAGCGGGACAAGCAGCTGCAAGGGGCCACCAGAAACAGCAGCTCAGACCTCAGGGAGGCACAGCTGCTGCTACAGCCGCAGCAGAAAGCGGCAGGGCAATGAGAGAGACTTTCTTCCTATAAAAAACCCTCTCCACCCAGGGGCTTCGCTCTGGGATGGCCTCAGCTCTGCCTCTGCTTGTGTCCTCCGCTCCTTGGCGCGCCTGAACCAGAGGGCAACGCTGCGCCTTCGCTTTGCAACCTAGAGGTTCCTTTGCAAATACTGCTTTTCAGTAGCAGCATACAGAGCCAGCATCCTTGACTATGAGAACAACGTGAATGCACAGGTGAAGTCCAACTCTCTCCATGGCATTAAATGAAGACGTTATTTCACTTTGTATACTATGCAGGTTTTCTCTGAAGCAGAGGTTCAGTTACCAGCAATGTGGGGGATTGCCAGTGAGTTAGCACTAACCCTGCAGTTGCTCTCCTTCCTCCGACATACCCTGTTCATACTCTTCTTTCTCTTCTAGCAAAGTAGGAAGCAGCCGCACTTCCCCTGCTCAGACTTATGAAGTTACCATTTCTGCCGAGAAAGCTAATACTTTGCGCCCTGCTGCCAACCCCTCTCGGTCTGCACTGTAAATTTACAGGTCAATTGGTAACAGGAATCCGCAGAGGATGTGGAGCTCGAACCTGCTCTGAGTTACAGTGATGCACATCTGGGGTAACCCACTGTCTTCAGTGAAGCTGCTCCAGATTTATGCCAGGTAATTGAAAGCAGGATTTGACCCGGGCTCTGGAAAGGCGTTTGCTGAATTCTGTGTCAGGCGCTGGAGGGAAGCGAGCCCTTCACACGCACAGCCCTCGTCTGCCCTGTCCCTGCAGGAGGCATTTTGCAGAGCCGCTTTGCAGCACCAGCCCCGTGACAGCCTGGGCAAAGCCCTCACGCCGGGACTCGGGGTCACAGCCGGCACCTTCCCACGGCTAGTGAAGATGCTCTTTTGCTGGGAATGGTAAACCTGTTACTTTAACTCTCTGAATACAGCAGAACAAACTTTCTTACCTCCCTCCACCCCTAATCTGAGCCCACCGCGGGACAGTCATGAAAACAAACTGTCATCGCGCGCCTTGTTCTGTAGCTGTGAGCTTAGGCAGCAGCAAGGTGCCTGTGCAGGTGTATAATTTACATGGTTATCACGCCTGCATGGGCACCAAATCATCCTCTTGCACAGCTACCCCCACAGGGCACGCGCCCGTCAGACCCCTGGGGTGTACGTACTCACCCTCGGCTTTGCCTCGATGTTCTCCCTCAGGAGCCACTCCTCGTTGAGGGTGTACCTGGCTTTCCCCGTAATGGCGTCGATGGACCCTTTGTTAATCTGCTGTTTGATGGCACAGATCAACAGGAAGAAGGGCTCTCCGACCGTCTCCTGGGGAAAGGAAAGAAGACCAAGTAAGCACACCGGACCTGGTGGTGGTAACTCCTTCCCGCGGCATGGTGGCGACAGGCTCTGCACGGACACTGAAGTTGCCTCTGCTCATCAGGGAGCTGGACTGATCCACCGCAAGCGCTGCAAATGGCTGGTGGGTGCTCGGAGCCATTGCCCCCCCGGGCCGACTCCCACCAGCATCTCTCTGAGGCTGCTCAGAAGTTTTCAGACTTGTGGCAACGTGACAGCACAGATGGGGAAGAGCACATAACAGCCGACAACAGCCGCAGGCAACTTTCGGGGAGGGTGAGCTGTGATTGTCAGCATCAACATACCCCATCCAACTTCTCCAGCAAGTACCGCGGGGCCGTGGATTGCCACCAACAGGCTGTGCCAGCATTTGCTGTCTCACGGGCAGAGCGCTCGGGTACCGCTCAGAAGGTAGGGGCATATGCATCGCTGTGCTGAGTGGGTACGTGCATGCACGATGCTCAGCAAAATACAAATGTGCATGAATTTACATGTGAAATTACACACGAACTTCAGGGAGAATCTGGCACACTCCAGTACAGAGATGTTTCTTGCAATCTGACAGGGCGCAGACTGTACAACGTACTGCGCTCAGCAGGACCAGGATGGAGCTGACGTGCACAAAAATCCAGGTCTACAGAGATACTTGGGCGCCCAGCTTTCTCTCTTTTCCCCTCTTTGCACTGCCTGGTTTGCCATTGAAATCCATGGAATTGAGCCCACGGCATGTGCCTGTGGCTCTGGGAACCAGTGTTCATACTTCTCATACCACAGCAGAGCCCTGATCACAGCAAAACAGAAAGGATCAGGGTCAACAAGCTGTTCCCATGCGACAGCAAGCAAACACATCATTTAACTCCTTACATTCATCAAACTTCGTCTTACAGGAGAGAGGTGAATTGTGACACTGCTGCAATGAAAACAAAAAACATAACAGGGAGCAGCTATTTGCGATGCGGTTCAGCTACATGGTTTAATGCCAGATTTCTGATCCACTTCTGTCTGCTACGCTGATGTGCAAGTAAAACACTAGCTATTTTCTTAAGGAACTTTTCAGTACTGGAGTACATCCCATTCTCCCTAATGTTCATGTGCAATTTCCTTCCAATGAGGCAAGTGCAAATTATTGCACATTTATGTACGTTCTGAGCATCACACACCCCCCACACAAACATTCCTGCCATCTGAAATCCTACTCAAGACAACAGATATCGAATGATTTTGATATTTCTCAGCTAGGAGCTGCTAAATCCTGTTCAATCTGCTTCTTAATTAAGACTTGGTGGATCTTTTATTCTAATTGCCCTATAATTGCTAAAGCAATTAGTTTGATGTCAATTTTGATTGGGCTGTGTTTGGCGCAGTTGTCGATAAGACACTACAGCAGGGCCGTAGGTGGGCATGCACCATCTGTGCCAATGGTGCACCCGCTTGATTTTCTGAGGGCAACTTTTTTATGAACACAGGGAAGCTCCTTGGGCCTTCTGCTGGGGTTTAATGACTTCCTGCAATGCTCCTTCTGAGCACGCAGCATGAAATGGGCTCGGGAGAAGAGCTGCCGGTGCTGGAAATGGAGGAAGGCACGGCTTCCAGAAAGCGGAGAAAGATGTGAAGTTCTGGGGACGCGGAGAAGTTGAGGATCATGAACAGAGTAGGGAAAGTGTCAGAAGCCATAAAGAAGAGTTAGTTTCTGAGAGAAAGGTGGGAGTACGAGATAGCAAGCAAGAGGCTGACACCGGCACGGGGACATCCCCTGGCTGCGGTACCTGCCTTCCCCACACTGCGAACGGAGGAGCGTGGCCAAGCTGACCCCACGCAAGTGCCGACAGATCCCGATGCTGGCCCTGCTACGAAGAGGAACTCTGTTTATGTCGCGTGTGCGCGAGCCCACAGCAGGGACGAACGCGGGGCTAACATCAGTGCCGGGGTTTGGACCCTGCCCCGTGTTCCCCATGGGAAGCTCTGGCCCTGTCTGCGGCTACAGAGAGACACGAGGAGCTGCCAACAGCTACGCGGCTGCCTCCAAAACCATCAAAAATTGTGAGTCCTGCTGATGCAGGAGCTCTTTACAGCTTGAAACCGTCACAGGCTGCAGGGGTCGGGGCTGACCGTGGGGCACTGGGAAGCGGAGGAGCGGCGTTCGGACCCGCCGCAGCGTGCGTGAGCAGGACTGGCCTCATGGGAAGGAACGACAGCGCTCTGCCGGAGAGATACTATTTCTGTTTTGGCTTTTTGGCTTTCAGGCTCAGGAACTGTGGGATGTTATGGAAATCTGCAAAAGTGCTAATCAGACAGCAAATTTCAAAGAGGGGAAAGCAGGGCTGGCAGGCAGGGACTAGAGATAAAATGGCAAACTTGGAAACCTCAAGCGCTGTTCAGAAAACTCATCTGGAAACGAATCAAAACTGTCTTTGGACTTGGCTAGTTGGGAGAAAGGAAGTTTAACTAGAAGAGATCAGTGCTGATTCAGGACAAAAAAGTACTTAAAAAAACACAGTCTGGGGCCTTTTTCCTCCTATTGTGAATGTATTTTAATGAGACTTCATTTTCATTTTTGACTGAACTGTTACGGGCTCTTAAAGCTACCCAGGGCACTGAAATAACTTTGCAGTAATGGAAAGCACAGTTCAAGGCTGGCATTACTTGAACAGTTTCACGCACCGTGAGTGTGGGAGGGCTTGGGTTTTATATGCTTGGGAAAAAAAAAAGGGTTTAGAGCACAGACTGGATTCACATGTTGCTGCCCTATTAACAAGGCTGACAAGTCATTAGAGATGTCCTCCCAGGAACACGTTACAGCCATTTCCAAAATGTCTTGGTGAGGCTGGGGTGGGAAAAGCACAGAAAACAGCTGCTTATCCCGAGTGCCTGCTAATTTTGGGACGATTATCTATTTGCATTCTGTGAAGAACCAACCCTCAGCTCCATCCCATATGCAAAACTTTGGGAAGCTTGGACCCAGACCTAAAAGCTGAATTCCAGGACCTTAATTTTCCTTTAATTCCCAGTCCCCTGATCCTGTTAGGAGTCAGGCACAATGGTACCACGGTATCTCATGGGGAAGGCTTTCTTTCCAGCATTTTCCACCAAAGCTGTAGCAGAAAGTAGAAACATGGACCATTTTATCTACAATTCTCACTCAGTTCTGCAGAAACAGAAGTCTGCATCGATTCTGCAAATGCTGCAAGTTTCCTCTGAATCTGGTCGCGAGCAGCAAGCCTCCTGCTAGTTCTCCATCACATCTCCTGCACGCACCCAGCCAAACCTCCCCCGTCGGAGGGGTGGCTCCATCGCCTTCAGGTGCCCTCCACATGTTCAGACCACTAGTGACTGTGGCCTGCGACTCCTTCCCAGTTGAAGACAGCTTCTTCAAATCATTTTCCCCCAAAACACAAATGGACGGACTGTTAGGCAGAACATTAATACAAAACAAATGTTTCGAGCATGTAGCGTTGACTTACAAGGGAAAATACAAGCACTTGGAATTTTTCCACTGCACAACGGCAGGGACCTTTGCAGCAGCTGTTTCAAATAGACGTTGTGATTAATGGGGATAATTCAGGAATGAAAACCAGACCCATCGTCACACGTCTGACAGACCAGTGCTACAGGCAGGCGGGCAGCCTCTTTTTTTAACCAAGAAATGCCTCTCTGAAGGCAACAGAGTTTGATCCAGAGGAAAGCAAGGCACATGGGAGGCGTTTGACTATTGCTAGTATTTAAATCACAGCCCTGAGCTGACACCAGCCCGCGTGTGAGGAGATGCCGTCTGTCTGACGGCAGTGGCTCCGTGCTCATTTGCGCGGCAGGGAAGGCCCCGGCTCTGCTGACCTGGACCGAGACCTCCCATCCCTTTGCTGAGCCCATGTCCACCTGCGACAGTCAAAGGGCCTCTCCGGACATTTCTGTCTGATCAGTTCTCCTCCTCCTCCATATTTCGGCAGGCAGCGTGGTTTCTCCTCTAATCAGGTCCCCCACCTTCACTGTGGGGCACATGTGATGTGAATGTCTCTTGGAAATCAACTCTTTATTGCACTCTAGCATTTGCTTTTAAGAAATGCGAAATAGGCTGCGGTACAAAGTGCCACGATGGTTTGCACTGCCATGGCACACGAAGCGAGGAGGGGACTGCAAACCCAGCGTGCTACGTTAGCCCCTGCTGAGGACCCATCCGCAGACGGATGGAAATGCAGGTTCAGCTGGTGGTCCATCACTCTGCTAAGGGCCCCCGCCGCCCTGCAGGCCTGCTCCCGTCCATACCTTGTCCTTCCTCCTCCCTCCGTGGGGCGGGCCAGGGCTGCACGGCACGGGAAAGCCAGCTCACAGCTCACGCTGGTATCACCTCAGCCGCAGGACAGCCACCGGCCCCGACACAGACTCTGGCCAAGCCCATGGTGATGGGCACCTCCACGCCAGGCGCCCCAGGAGAGGGCGGTGGGCCAGCACTCCCAAGTCCCTCGCCATTAATTAGCTATATAACGTGCCCAAGTCTTCAGGCCCGCGTGATAAGACTCAACTTTCCTCTTCCCCCCCCCTCCCCGAGAAAGCCTTCTTGCACAATGTCCATTTTTAGCACAAACTGGCGTTGGATCAGATGCCTCACATGTGGTCTCCACTCTCCAAAAGGAGAGATCAGCACTTTTTTTCTCCAATGGTTTAACTATAGGCACAAAAACTGAAGCTTAAAAAAAAATGTCATGAATTCACTCTTTTCTGCTCTTACAGGCTGGATAGTCACGCTGCATCAGCACAGACATCCTAATTCGGTCCTGTAACTTTTCTTTCATTATACTGGCTAACTATTTGAACTAAAATTAAAGATTATGAGTTACAAAAGCATAGGCTTTAGGACAAAAAGTGGTCATCAGCTGGGATCAGAAGACATTATGATACGCATGAGGACAATACAGCATTGCTTATGTGGCTATAGCAAACACTTCGGGAAAAGAGATTTTTCAAAGGCTTTTTCAAGACTCTCCCCTGTGGGTATAATGGGGTGTCCTCCAATTAACTGCCATGGAATCAATTAAGTTATTGCTCAATTCTTCTGGGAAATTCCAACCAGAACTGGCAAATGTTGGAGATAAAGCACTGAGCAGATGGACTGCTGATGTGCTCCGAGATGCCAAATATATTCCTTTTCGTTACCATCGGAAGACAGTCAGGCTTCTGGGACAGGAATCCCTCCTCTCCTGCTAAGATCTGTCTGGCCAGTATGGAACCACGAGGACTCCTCCCACATAAGAAGCCCCACATACCCCCAGGCACTGGCACGGAGCAGCCTCCAGCCCCGGTGCCACCGCGGCTCCCGACAGCCGGGGCTCTCGTGCTCAAGACAGACAATGCTGAACTGGCTGCGTGAGCTGGTCAGAGAAAACAACAAATAACTGGAACGGTTTCCAAAACCTCAAGCCATTCTGGTTATTTTTCAACCCCCCTACGGCTCTCTTCTCAAGCATGGTGAAAACGTTACTTTGTGCTCTGGCCTTAGGAAAGGTCTGCCACGAAGTCTGATCTCACCAAATCCCCAGGCAGAAGTGGAGAAGCAACTGAACTTACGGTTGCTTTTCCACACTTGAACCTTTCGATACTCTGGAGTTTGTCAACCATTAGTGCCTGTTCAAGTGGCAACGCTGGCAGGTCCTCAGCTGTGCCGCGCACCCCTCGCTGCCGCGGCATGCAGTGCTGAGCTCACACCCACAACAGCAGTCATCTGGTTCTCTTACTCTGAGATAGCTGTACATGCAGATGGACATCCAGTTGGTGAGCATCTTCTCCACCACAGATTCTGTTCTCCTCAGCATCAGCTTGGGGTTTTTGGAAGCTGAAGCATCTATTAGATCCACCAAGAGGTCCTTCATGATGCTGGTGTAATACTCCAGTTTCCCATGCAATGCAATAGTAAGCAGGGAGGCCAGGTTACATCTGAAACACAGAGCTGTGTAAGACTCAAGGACCAATACAACAAGACTAAACTGCTGACTGGCATAAAAAAGCCCCAAAACACACAGGCAGCATTTCAGACAATTTTCATGAGCCTTCTCAACCGTGTTAAAACTTCAAACCCTCTTCCAGTGCTGCAGGACCTTGGGTCAGCTCACACCCTCTTACCGGTAAACCAAGTGTTCAGGGATACAAACACTCATGAGTGAGTCACTCACTGTACCTTTCAGTGCTCTTCAGACTAACAGAGGTTTATGGTCGCCTGTTTCTAATAGGAAAGTGGGAGGCAAGTGTAACTCAACCTTCAGCTGAAACACACGGCTCCGGTCACGGGCTGGATTGCTTACAGGTTAGGAATAAATCATTCTCCTCCAGCTGCCAGGTCTTTTGTTCTGAAGCTCATACCTGTCTCTAACAGCGAAATCCTTCTGTTGCTCGAGAGCATGGACGAACACGATGAGAAAGTGCTTGTTGTTGAGTAAGGTGGAGAACAGCGAGATTCCTTCTTCCATATTGGGTCTGCAGTTTTCAGGGATCTAAAGAGAAATTTAGAAAGCAGAGTGAGAAAAACCCTTCTGCTTGTTTTCCTCCAGCTTTTATCATTCCCGACTGCAAGGATGTCCCTGCTGAACGCAGAGGTGCTGAGCTGAAGGCTCAGGTCAGCAGCACGCTTTACTGGCAGGGGCACGACTGCCTCCGGGGCTGTATCAGAAGCAGCTCGGCCAGCGGGACAGGGGCAGTGGCCATTCCTCTCTGCTCAGCGCTTGTGAGGCTACTGGAGTACTGTGGCCAGTTTTGGGCTACCCGCTATGAGACAGATGTTGGCAAATGGGAGCAAGTGCAGCTTAGGGCTGCCAAAACAATTAGTGGGCGTACGAGGAGAGCTGGAGAGGGCTGGGTTTGGTCAGCCTTAAGAAGAAGCGATAAGGGGAGATCTTACTGCAGTCTTCAGCTGCCCCACTGGCAGGGGGGAGGGCGGAGAAGACAGAGCCAGGCTCTTCTCTGCTGGCACAGTGCTAGGACGAGAGGCAAGGGACACCAGATAGAGCATGGGACACTGATTAAATGTAAGGAAGGAAATTTTCACCTTTCAGGTGGTCAGTCAATGGAACTGGGGGACTTCCATCCTTGAAGACATTTGTCGCAGCTGGACAAGGCCCTCAGCAACCTCATCTAGTTGGAGCTGCTTTAAGCAGATCTCCCTTCCAACCTAAGTGACTGATTCTTCAGTTCCTCCTTCTTGCCCACATGAAACCCAGCTCTGGGACAACAGCTTTTACCAAGCCCCTGCTTGGGAGAAATCTCCTTTATGATGAACTGCGGACTGAGGTGACGTACAATGTGATACACCCAGGAAGAAAAACCCACACTGGAGCAGGGGAGAATCTCGGGACAGAGCTCCGTGTGAGAGCAGATCCACAGATCTGCCGTCTCCAATCAGCCAAAGCTGATTTGAAGCTGGTATGTGTTAATTGTTTTCAGTGATTAAGCATCCCCCACGCACCACAAGAAAGCACGCAGCATTGTCAACACACGCGAGTATGGCTTGCAACCACTCAGGAGTGTTTGTTTTGTTACTGGGTTACTCACTTTCCATTCCCCCACCAGGAGTGGATGAGTTTCCTGGACCTGGGAGCCCACCTGGGAGCTGAGCTGCTGGGACGGCAGGATGTAGCACTCCTCGTAGAGCGAGGAACACTGCAAGCAAGCATAGCGTTAGCGGAGGGCGGCTGCACCCCGCCAGGGACATCCTCCTTCGCCGCGCACCGCAAGGGAACGAGATGGAGAGACATGTCATCGGGACTGAAGACCACCCATTAGGAAGAAATGCATGGGTATGGTTTACAAACCCTTTAACACTTTGCAAGAGGCTCTTGAATGAGCAAACACCACAAGAATGGGGGGAGGCAGATGTCTGCACAGACACGAGGCCGTTAGGGTAGGGAGACTGCAAATAGACTAATTTGACAGCTAGAAAAATCCCAGAAGAGAACGCATTATAGAAGACTAAGTCAAAATAGAGGAGTACTGTGTGTTTTAACATATGTAACTTTTGAAACAGATGGGAAAAATGTTTAAATCTCCAACATTCATATAGCAGACGGATTCTTAAAGACTCTAGCGTGCAGATATATAGAGATTGGATAACTTAAAAACCTGAGTAATAACTACTAATGAAACACTCTGCAGTCATAAATCATCATCTCGCTCCTCACCACTGAAATGCAATTGCCTCAGGGGTGAAATACAGCCGCTGTTAAGGGCCCACAGCGACACAGCGGAGCAGCCGGTGACGGGAATTATGGCACCGGCGCGTCTGGTGCGGCCCTGGAGGAGGATGCTGGGCAGACAGACTGGGACTGGGAGCACAAGGGGCGTCTTACTGGGAGCGCCATGCACCCAGCCTTTGCCGGAGAGGAGAGAAAGAGGGAGATGGAGACATCCAACGAGCTCCTAAGGACCGGCAGAGGAGCTGGGGATGCTGGGTAGAAGAAAAAGCCCCCTCTCCCTGAACGTCGCCAGCAGCTACGCCCTTCAGCCGCCCTTCAGCCACCCTTCAGCCTCAGCCCCCACCGAACAGAGTGGGGTGACACTGGAGCCCCTGGGGAGAAGGGGGAGTCCCCAGCACTTTCTGCTCACGGGAGAGAGTGCTTTCGGAAGAGGGTGTCCAACGGCATCAACCGGGCGAGCCAGAGCGACTGTGAAGACGGTGCCGCCGCTGGGCTCCTATCGTGTGCGAGCGAGCCTGACCCTACTTCACACCCCAGGAGCTACAGCTCAACTTTTGATGATAATTGAGGCTGAAATACGTGACAACTAAATATATAACAGTGGAATGATTTTGTTACACTATAATGACGCTTTAGAAGGGGGAAAGCACAGCCCTGATCTGGTTAGGAGGGACCTGGGAGCGATTAGGTGCCCGTGACACGCTTATCACCTTACTTTGGGGAAGAACGTCCGGGTGACAAAGTGCTTGTACTCCAGGAACGGGATTCCCTGGCTGCGGTTTAACTCCTTGGTCAGGTCTGTCATGTCTGTCTGCAGTTCCGCAAAACCTTACACAAAGAGACCCGCAGATGGTAAGAGCTGCTATACTCCACCAGCTGAGACAGTAAGCAGGCTGGCACGGCAATACGTGGCACGTCTCATCTCTGCCTCCTCGAGCCTTTCCCTCGAGTGGGCTGAAGCAGGGCTTCTCGAGGAGCAGCCGATTGCGTCGGGGTCTAACCATCAGCATCCCGCAGTGCTGATGGAGGGAATGGGTCCCCTGCCTCCAGGAGAGCAGCCCCCAGCGGGTTCTGCAGGAGGAGGACCTCAGCCCGCACAGCAGAGTCACGGGCCGCGGGGACAGCAGATGCAGATGCTTGCATTGCCTTCTCCCATTGCTCTAGCAGGAGTGTGCCGCGATTTCTGTTGCACTCGACGGTAAAGCACAGTACAGGTTAGTGTGGCCTTCAAGCAACCCTGTGACATGGCCAAGGGACGTTAAACGAGGACAGGTAAACCAGTGGCACTGAAGGTCAGTGGTTTGCCTGAGCCAGGCAGCAAGACAGCGGCACAGCCACACTTCCAGCCGCTGAGCCACATTCACAAACCCTGCCGATGCTCGAAGGCAATGACAGAAATTCTCCTGTAAATAATTCTACAAACTTCTACAGAGTAGAAGGCGAATGGCTTCAACCCTGCTATTCTGGCGTCTCCCTCCCAGTCCTGGCTCCTCCTTGGCGCCCAGCACGGTGACTTACCTTTGCGGATTTCCTCCCGGATCTGTGACTCCATCTCCTCCATCTGGAGCAGGGTTTTCTGCCAGTAGCGCTCTGCTCTGCGGCTCTTTGTGCAAAACACAAAGAGAGCTGGAAAAGAGGAAGGGAACGAGCCTTTTGGACTAGGGCTTAGGAGCAGCTGCAGCTGGGATCAGAGCGGTCCTCCGCTGACACGGGTGCAGAAAGCTAAACTCAGTCTTGGTTTAACACCTACAACAAGACTGGTATCTGATCAGTCAGTTGTCAATTATCTGTAAATAAGTAAAACCAGATGGAATTTAATGATCGTGCTGTAACTGTCATATTCGGTTTAGGTCTGGGCTGTTTATATTCAGCTTAACTGTATATTAATGTATTCCAGCTGATTAATGAACACAGATTTTAAAGACATTTACCACCTG
This sequence comes from Chroicocephalus ridibundus, assembly GCF_963924245.1. Lineage (NCBI taxonomy): Eukaryota > Metazoa > Chordata > Aves > Charadriiformes > Laridae > Chroicocephalus > Chroicocephalus ridibundus. The sequence goes on along the minus strand of NC_086293.1, from coordinate 9,069,011 downwards.
TATTACACTGTTCATGTCTGACAGTCTTCCCATGCCTCCAGAAATATGTTTCTAATGACGGGTGGTGCATTTAATAAATTGTGTGCATTATAACCTTTATTAAAAATAAATTAAGTCCCTATTAGAAACACCTGATTTGCTGTGAACTGACAGGTTTCTTGCTGCACAGTCATTCTGGACATGCGATGAGAAGATACCCTAGCCAAAGGACACAGGTGTGTTGCACAGCTTCCAGTGAGGTTAGCAAACTGTTGTGTCTGCTCCAGATCTGCAGCTAAGGACGCTCGCTCTCTTCTTCATGCTCTTCGCCAGGCGCCTGTCACTGGCTGTTATTGATGACAGGACCTCGGGCTTGGTGGGCCTTTGGGATGGTCTGGGACAGTCATGCCTGTGAGCGAGCCCTGTTCAAGTGAGTCCAGTCCAAGACCAGTTTCTCACGCCTTTCTCTATTTTGTATTACAGTAGCTACTAAGTTACTATAGAATTACTATACACTAAGTATATAGTACACTATATACTAAGTATTTGGAGGAAAAGGGTAAAGTTATAAATACCACAGGCTCAAGTAACAGAGCTGAACTATGAATGCAGCCAGCAAATGCCCCACACTGCAGGAAGCTTCGATCCTGGGTGCTGGCTTGGTCCCATACAAAGAAGAGTGGCTGCTTGCTGCACCCAGACCAGTGTCAGATACCGCACAACAGCAGCACTCAGAGGTTTCCTAACGTGTGAGTAAGTCACCTTCACCTCTCCACATCTAACGAGAAAAAACGTGGAAACTCATTGCTCTGTTCCCTTACCTACGACGGAGAGGACCAGCAAGATGCTGCAGATGACAATGGAGACGATGATCGCGGTCTCTCCTCCCCCAAGGTGCAGCATCGCAATTGTGTAGTTGAATTTTCCAACTTGGATCTAGAGAGGGAGAAGGAGGGTGGAAATGCAGGAGCTGAGCAGCCCGTTGCCAAGCGGCTCAAAGGTGGAGCAAGGAGGGACTACGGGGCAGTGCCCAGCAGACCTTCGCCCAAGGACGTACTGACCACGCTGGCTCAGCCCACCGGGCTTCGTGGGGAAGCGCGCTGTGCCTTTCACTGCTGGATCTCGGGGACTTCGTGTGTCTCAAAAGAGCCCAATTCCCTTCCTGTGTGCTCTGGTGGAAAGCCGAGGCTGGCTCACAGCAGGCTGCAGTACCACAGTGGTGCCCATCCCCGGGCCACCACAGGGCTTCGGCGGCAGAGCCGCAGGCTCTAGCGCACATCATGGCCCCGCCGTACCCACCCCAGAGCACGAGACAACCCCTTCTTAGAGAGTTCACCTCACCATATAGTACTGCCTGTACTATTTTTACTAGAAAACCACTTCCACTAATCTGACTTTGTTACGCCTCTGAATGGCCTTTGAATCCCAGCTGAACTCTCCTTTCTCCTCCAAAAGCAGAGCTGCTGCCACTCAGGAGAAGGAGGGCAAAGAAACTTCAAAGTCTTTGAAATATAAATAAAGTAAGGAAATAAAAATAAACACAATGAGACCAGAGACAAGTAATGATCTTGCGGCTAAAGCAGTGAACTGGGTGTCAGGAGGTGCTGGCTCTGCTCCCGGCCCGTATTTCTTGTGACATCAAGCACAAACCACTTGAGCTCAGTCCTTCGGTCTCCTGATCACCAGAAGGGAAGAAGCCAACACACATCACAGGCAGGCTGGCGAGTTTGCTCAGCGCTGTTTATAAACGGCGCTCTAGGCCTCTGGGATGAAAGGACTCAACAGCATCATCTGATAAGGAAGACTCATGACCACACAAGTCTTTCACTTCTGGAAATGCAAGTTTCACTTCTCTCAAGGAATGAGAAGCGAGAGAAACTTGAGCAAAAAACCTGAAATGAGGTAGGGAAGAGGTGGAATAATCTTATGATTACACCTGTGTCACGGAGCACCTCCAGCAAAGGTGCACACTGTGTTTAAATTACAGTCACCTCTCAGCAGCTGGGCCGAAGTAGTGCCACAAGCGGGGCCTTCCCACCACGTCCATGCACCAAACATCGCGTAGCTCACAGGTCCATGCCCATCAGGAAATCCAAGCAGTGAGGGCAACTGGTGAGGGCACTGGAGGCATCCAGACAAGCCCAGAGCTCTGCCCCTGTGCTGCTCCCACCACAGGCAAGAGAGGAAGGACCACCCTGCCGCAGACAACACCAGCTGCCGTCACCCAGGGTCAGGAAAACTTTCAGCACCTCCAACCATCAGTGCTGGACCACACGGCCAGGCTCCCGCGGCTCCAAGCCCCAGTGTGCCCTTGTATCAGCCCTCAGATGGACTCTGGCGCTGGTGGGTTCTGGGATGCTGCCTCTGGGCAGCATCCAACACTAAGAGCTTTTGTCTCTACCCTGGTGTGTGCTGGTGGGGTGCTGAGATGCGGGATGGGGACAGGGAGCCACAAGCACCGCACAAGCATCTACAGAGGTTCGTTTCACAGTCTGCGCAGCACCCTGCCTAGCCTCAAGATTTCCACCTCTTTTGTCTGAAATGCTGCAATGAGGCAAGTCCTCGATGTGTTTTGAGTCTTTTTTTTCCCCACCAACTCAACCTTTTGCATTTGCCAGAGGAGAAATCCCACGCTTGCTGTTTAATTCAGTGTTTAAACAGTTTGGTCATGAACAAAAATGGGTTTGAAGGCCTCGGCAAGCTTCTCTTGTTTATTTGTATTGCTCTACTCAATACATTTTTTTGTAAGGGCAATTAGTTAGGCTGCAGGTTAAATGACAACATTTTCTGTCACCAGCATGTGGTGGGGTGCAGAAGGGGCCAGCGGACACCCTGCTCCCAGGAAAAGCTGTCGGGATGGCAGGACTCCTGGGGCACGGGGCTGCCTCAGGGGTCACCGCGAACTGCGCTCCAGCCCACCTAAGGCGCTCCCAAAAGAGCTACTTGAAAGTGACCCCCAAAACACAGGGAGGCTCAGGACCCCCATCTTCATCACCTACAGACAGCTCCTGCTGCCCCAGGTGACTTGCTAACATGGACCTGGCCTGAGAACACCTTCACAGAGCAGGCATCCCCAAAATCATGGCCAGAATTAAGATCAACAGTGGGACACGTTTTAAAGGGCTGCATCCTGTGCTCCAATCACTGCAGATACGAGCTCTGCCATCTAAACAAGAACAAACTGGGCAGTCACGACAACAGGCATCTCGGCTTGCCAGAAGAGAGACCTTGCACCAGCAGGCGAGGCTTCCGCAGCCCCCCACAGCTGTCCTTGACGCAGACCAGGTAGGGACCCCTGCGCAAGCCAGGCCCCGTGTGATCAAAGCCATCACAAGAATTTTACAAAGGCAGCTGTTGCCGACGAAATGGCCAGCGGGCGATAACTCAAACCACGTACGAAGGCTTAGTAAGTGCGCGCAGACGTGAATACAAGTTGATTATTTAGCTGCACTCTCACTGCTGGTACACTCTTAACAGCTATGTGATGCTTTAGGGCTGGGTATTCTCCTGCTTCCTAGGAACCTACTAGGGCATTGTCCTGAATGTTTTTTATAAAACCAAGACTAGCAAACTCATAAATTCCTTTTCTTCCCCAATGGGATTTCCCTGTTTCTCAGTTCTCACTAAAACCAAAATTACCCTATTCAAAATTTCCATTAAAATGACTTGGGAAATTCTGCTACTTCTGCATTTCCATACTTCCAGTTTGCCACAGAATTTCATACACCACAGGCTGTAACCAGGAAACCGGACAACCCTGCCAGTGAACTGGTGGTGCATCTTTGCGCCTTCTGGGCAGCACAAGTCCACAGCCTCGTCACCTCCCGTCGCAGCCGTCCTCCTCCTCCCTGCCCACACCGCAGGCTCCCACCATTCACTGTTAACATGGGGACTGGGAAGGGGCTGCAGGGTCTCAGACCACGGCGAGGGAGGCGTTTTCTCCGCAGATACGAACAGCCATAGTCACATCCCTGCCTGTCACTGGGCTGCATGTGACATGAGGGAAACTGAGGGCAAGAGGAAGAGTTATGTCAAGCCCTCTGTGGAAGAAAGGACAGTAACAAAGTATTGCGAATTTTGCAGACGCGAAGATGAACAGTCCTCAACGCTGAGCTCCTTGTGGTGACAAAATGTCAGCCCCTGGGAAGCAACACAGAACTTTCCAGCCCTGTGCACTTCTCTTGCCCTGCCCGGTCACAGGCGGGGACCCATCTCCAGTGGCTCATTGCAGCTCGGTGAGGGTCACGTTCTCATGCCCACTTGCAGCTCTCTGCTGCTGGCAGGAGGCAGCCAGCTGACCAAAAACTGTATGGAAATCCCCAAATGCATCTCATGAGGGGCAGGAAAGACAATTACCGCAAGTGACAAAAACTCACATGCCTGGGATTTCACAGCGCCTTACAAGAACTGACAAAATCTTCCTGCCCCCAGCTTACAGCACGGTCAGTTCAGCGGCAGCCCCTCTCCGTGACCCAGGGCAGCCCTAGCACTGCATACGCACAGTGTGTTTTGCCCACCCGTCCGTGCAAGGCAGCCCGTGAGCGTTCCTGGCCAGTGCCTGCGCCCACAGCGGGCTCCTTCGCACTCAGGGTTTGCAACAGGGACCCCTTCTGCCCCGTGTGCTTGGAGCATGGAGGCTCCTGGCACTCACCGTCACTGGTAACTGTCTTTCCGAGGTGCTCAGCGACTCGTTGACAGAGCAGTGGATGACTTTGTCTGAAACAATCTGGATCTCGCACGAGATAAGGCCGATTTTCACTTGGTACTCGTTGCTTTCCAGGCCCAGGCTGTCAGGCTCTTTCTAAGGACAAAAATAGAATCAGGATGTCAGTCTTTAGAGTAGCAGTTGGAATTGCAATGGATTTTCCTACTTTACTTTCCATATTCCCTGCTGTTTTTCAGACCTGGGAGGACTCTCCCTCACCAAGGACATTTTTCCGTCACTCCACAGGAAACCCAGAACCAAGCCATTCCCCATTTTCCTGTTTCCCATTCCTCGCTCAGCATGGGGCATGGGATGAGCAAGCCCCTCGTGGAACCTGGAAAAATCTGCTTTTGATCTGTCCTGGCTGTGCACCGCAGATAAGGATCTAAGCGCCCACCTGGGAGGGGGGAAGGATGTACAACAGAGGAGATAGCCAGGAGATGCGTCTGCAGAGCCTGAGAAAGGGGGAGTGCGTTTCTCAAGCACGTTGCAAGCAGTGAGGATATCCTGCAGCGAACAATGGCCTTTGAATTACTATTGCGCATTGTCCAAGCCACCCAACTGCTGTATCCCAACTTCCTTGTTAACTGAGCTGAATTCAGTAGCCAAAGGAGAAGAATGCATGACCTGATTCTGCAGGAATAAATATCTATTGTCAGGACCTTCTGGAGTACCTGCCTGATTTCAGGCCAGGTTCTTTTTCATATGTGCAGTATTTTATTTAGCTTCTTGCTATTACATCCTTCAAACGCAGCTCTGTCAACATGCCTCAAAGGGCATCCTCAGGTCACGCTGCATCTCCCAGTGAAGACTGATGCAGGGACAACAGACTGAGCTAGAACTGCCTGCTCCTGCCTCTCCCGTCCTCATCCGCCCTCCTTCTCTCTCCTGCCTTTGTGAACACCACTGTGCTGGCACTCCAGATTGAAGAGCTTCCCAGTGGGGAGCAGCAACGCCCCAAAAGAAGCAGAGCTGTAAATGCCACTCTCTTACGTGTATAACCAGAGTTAAGGGCTCGCCAGGATGGTGCTTGATCCACTTCTCCTTCTTGGCTGTGAAGAACTGGGGGTCGGCATAGTACTCCAGGCTGAACTTGCTGATGTGCAAGGCCTCCTCGGGGTACATCTCCTCATCCAGAGCCGGACGGTCGTCCGCATAGAGGCGACCGTTGAGATAGAAATCAACGGGAGCGGGCTTGCTCCCCACAGTGATGTTGGAGGCAGCTGGAGAGGGGCAGGTGATCACAGTGTCGGTGTGAACCTTACAGCTCTGAAAGCAGGAGAGAGCATGTACATCAAAAACCCGACATCCTGAGTGCTCCCACCCAGCCTTGCTCCAGCCCGATCCGTAGCATGGGCTAAAGCCTCAGCTTCACACCCCAAACGTCTTCAGGCACCGGGCACGCAGCCCTGATCCCAGTTACCAGGCGATACCCAGCAGGGACACCCACCGTTTGCTCTCTGCCGATGCCACGGACCACCATGGACACATTCTGGACCAGCTCAAAGCCTCTTCCTTCCAGGGTGATGATCCTGCCCCCACTTCAAGGAGAAGGGAAGAAAGAGGGTGATCACAGAGGACAACACAGAGCAGCGAGGTGCAATGGCTGGGTGTCACCTGATGTCATTTTCTCAGGGATGCTTCCTGGTTGCTTGAGCAGAAAACGTGACCCAACAGCCAAAGTCTTCCTCCTACTTGCAGCAAGCACCCACACTGCTAGCAAGATATCAGGGAGGGGAGGAGGAGCAGCAGAGTCGCTGTGGTGGAACGGGGGGACCTTTTCCCGCAGCAGAAAACTGTCCCCCTTTCTCCCACTCCCCAGAGGAGCAGCCTGCCTCTGCACCCAGGGGTACGCGGCAGGTCACCCAGGCCACCAGTGGTGTAAGACGTGAACCTCCAACCCCTCAAAGCAAAGACCAGGAGATATTCCCTGCTCCTGCCCCGCGGCGACCCAGAGAACTGTAAGTCTTGGAGAGGGAGAAGACCCCTTTATGGTTGACAGGGATCCCACATCTCCCAGACACTTCTGATTTAGATCAAAATGTGAAAGTTGTTTTGTGTTTTGGATCTGCTGCCTGGGGAATGCGAAACATGGGCCTCTCAATGTGCAGTCAATTAACGACAGTAACGAGGGCCCTGATGCACACAAGGCAGAGCAAGGGAAGGAGAACCAGCACGGCTTGCCTGCTCTGGGCAGCAGAAGCTATACCCTGTGTTTACCTTCCCCTTCCTCTGTATCACAGCTGGTCTGTTTGGAGCATCTGTCAGGAACAGTCAGGACTTAGAAATCCCGTTATCTCAAGGCCACTCCAGACACAGTGACTTTGGGTCCAAGGCCCTGAAAGTCAGGTCGTCTGAAGTCTTTTACAACGCTGTAGATATTATCACGTAGTTATGATCCAAGTTTCTAACTAAGAGCCTGCAGACTAGTTCACAACTTCTGTTTTGTTTTAAATTTTGCTTACACAGATTATTTTAGCAATATGATAAGACAAATCAGATCCAGCTAAATTTCTACAGAAGTTATTGACCCCCTCATGGTCGACAGCCCAGCAAAGCACCAGAGCAGTCGGACTACACAAGCCACCAAGCAGTCTGAAGAGAGGGACTGCCGTCACCTTCTCAGCCATCTGAAATTTGGAAACTGCTCTAAGTACTAAGCAGCAGACTAAGGTGACGGAGGAATACCCTGGTGGTTTCCCTTGTGAATATGGGCAGTGACTTTCTTGCACTGTCTCTGTGCTGAGATGCCGCTCTCGCCACTCGGCATAGTTCGCAAGCCGGCTAGGAGCTGGGGTTGGCTGAGTCACTGCTGCGCCTTGTCATTAACTTTCCCACAGCCTGCATCTTTGGCACGGCACTTGGGAATGCCGAGGCACAGCTTTGCTCCAGGGGGATCAGCCCGCCAGAGCCTGCGGCGTGCCTGCGCCGGATTCAGCGTGGTCCTGCAGGCACAGGCGCTGGACTCTCAGATTTCTTGGTCAGCCCTGGGTTTTCCCGCCTCCACAGCCAAGAAAGGTGGGGTTTCACCACAGTATCCAAAGGAACAGGAGCCTGAGAGCTCCACAGAGAGACATGAAATTAAAAGCAACACGCTTTAAAAATGAAATACTGTGACCTCAGGGAAGTTTGAAATCCAAAATTACAAATTTCAGCTTATCCTCCAGCAGTTTTACTGCCAAGAAAAATCCTCAGGGTCTCATAGAGGCCTGAGACCTGAACCTAAAGCACCCACCAGGTGTACACAGTACAGTTACCAAGGCTGACTTTTTTCCATTTCTTAAATGCACTGAAATGAGCTATGGACAGTCCTGGTGTGTGAGACCTCTTCCACTCCAGTGCTGGGGTACCTGAAGCGCCCCAAGAGCACTCTACGGTGCCCGCTTTGTCCCTGTCTGCAAGGCAAGGTGTCAGACCCCAGGGCTGAGAAAGCCCCTTTCTCCCTGCAGGACCCTCTCCCACCAGCCCGGAGCCGTCCCCCTCTGTTGCAGGAAGATGCAGACACGTGCCAGCTCTGAAATGGAAGTCATGATGCTACAACAGCCTGTCACAGGCCCCGACACCATGCCCTGCCTCTGCCTGTGCTTCTGTGACTCCTGGGCTCCTGACATAGGGTTTGCTCGGGATCTACTCCGCCTCCGGATGGCACAGACAGGGTGCGTGAGCGTTGCCTGCAGCAGGCTACACCAGGGTACTCCAATTAGCTCTGTACTTTGATGGGAGAGCACTCTTCACTTTTGCATTCGGCAAAAATTAAGAGGCTGATCTCAACAAAGGCCACAAATCCTGGCAGACCTGGCTGTCCCCGGTAGGGGAGGGATCTCACCTGATCTGGCTCTTTTTGGGGTTGATGTCTGATATAATCGGGTTCTTCTCATACTTGAACGTGATGTTGTAGCTGGCACAAGACTTGTTCTCAAACTGGACACAGACTCGCACGGCCGTGGTGAGCTCCGCGGACGGCATGGTGCAGGTGATGGTGCTGTCGTTGCGGCTGTGCAGGGAGAGGCAGGGTAAGTGCCGAAAGCCACGGCAGACAGAGCAGCCGGAGCCAGGCACCGCGGACCTGAGCCCCGCCATGAAGCGAGGCGTCAGCAGAGCAGGCAAGAAGGAGCTTCCAGTCACATCCCAATCCCCTGTTAATTACATTGCCTACTAACAAGCAATTCTGAGCATATACCATCCCAGGCTGCCAGACTGATTTCCCATACAGCCAAAGGAAAAGGGCAGGCTCCTACTTTTTCCCGCTGATGAGATGGGGACATAGAGGATGAGAGGTTTGCAAACTGCCATGGGAGCGGGACCCTGGGTGTGCAGGTGCCTTCTGCCTCCAGCAGATCTGGGAACGAAGCCCACGTCTGCTTCACTCCCAGCGTTTTGGTCCTGGTCCCAGCGCCCCCAAGACGCCCGGCAGCGTCCTGCGAACGGTGCGCGAGAAGCACTTCATTTGCTGCTGGTCACCATCACCACATCACGGCAAGACCAACGCCATCGCTTTGCCAGAGAAACCCGCCCCATCCTGGTGTCAGGCACCCGCACCGCAGCTCTGCCGCACCGCGCCAGGGACAGCAGGCTGACGGGGCGCTGGACATGGGGCAGGCGGCAGCCAGGAGGGATCCCAGTGGGGATGCCATGATGGCTCCAAGGCTAGCAGCAGTGTGCACTGGTGGCCCCCATCCAAACCCCAGCTCTTCCTGAACTCCTGGGGAACAGTATCATCCTTCCTTATGCTTTGGTACTTGTCACTAGTTCAGTGCCAGCCCCCAGACCCAGTCCCACCTGAGGTCAGTGCACTGCTTGGAGGTATTGACAAGGACACGGAGCTCGGAGCCGACATCCAGCCTGCTGCCTCTGATGGTCACTCTGGTTCCTCCAGCCTTCGGGCCATTCAGGGGATATATGGACTGCACCATGGGAAGCTAAAAACAAAGGGTAAATCTGTTTTCTAGCCTGGTAAATTCATATTTGGATACCCCACACTGCATGTAGGAATTGCGTCGGTAAATCTAAGTATTCAGTAATGTAAGACTCTGAAACAGCAGCACAGCAAAAGCTTTCACCGGCAGGGTTTCAGAACAAGGAGAAAGGTACATGTGCTGAGGAGCGAGATCATGTAAAACCTCTGTGACTCTCTGCAGTCCCTAAATTCTGGCAATAAATGAGACACGAGTCCAAACTGGAGCCCAGGATCCCACCAGTCCCTTGAGATCTCCCACAGAGGGTCCCGAGCTGGCGACAGCTCAAGGTCCATCAACAAAAGGAGATTTCTCATTCATTCCGGCTCCCACCATCTCCGCCCTTCCAGATCCATTTCCTCCTGAATGTGAAGCTAATGCTAGAGCCCCACTGGATGATGGCCTTGAGATCTGTGAGCAAAGCCACCTGGGTCGAGAAAATTGAATATCAAACTCCTTCTTAAGGAAGCTTCAAACCTGAATCTCCTGAGGCGACAGGAACTAAGGGGGAAGTTACTTTGCCTCTCGCCATTTTCAGCAGAAATTAGCACGTATGTTATCTGCATTTGCAGCCCCTGGAAATCTTCCTGAGATTTCATGAGCTTGAGGCTTTGATAACTAATGCAGCGCTGAACCCTCATGCCTGCGACACAGAGCGCCCCAGGAGAGTCTGCTGGGCAACTTCCCCACTCCGGTTTGAATAAGACACCAAGGGCAGAGCAAATAATTATTTCAAGACCCTTCCACAAGGCACTCGGTAATTCCCTGTCAAACGCTGCAAACCCCGGAGGCGGGAGGCCCGCCGGGCTGCGGAGGTTGGCTGCTGCCCGCTCACCGCCGCAGCCCGTCCCTCGCCGCAGCCGCAGAGCGAAGCCGCGCCGAGGCGAAGAACACGGGCTGCTCCGTACCGCCCGCTGCCAATGCCCTTCCCTGTCAATCCCAGGCACACAAACATGCTTATTAATAGCTATCCTTGCCCTTGTCCTACACTCAGACTGCTTTATTTCTCTGCAGCCATTTCCTCTGTTGTTTCTGATCGTTACCCTTTTCCACAGGATTCATTTTCTTAATTTGTATTTCTCTGAGTGTCTGCAGGCAGCTGTCTCCTGCCCTTCACCCCTAACCTCTGCATTCAAATCTGCAGTTACAACAGCAGAGAGGATTATTCATGTTCCCCAAAGCCCTCCAGCTCTTCCCCTCAGCAAAAGACAGTGGCTACTGCTCTCCGTGCATTGCCAGCACTGATCGCCTCCATCACAACTTTTGCAAAATCAGCTCATTTGGCAAATTCAGCTCATCCATAGCCTGCTATAATATCCTGGAGAAGCCCCTCAATCACGTCCCTCCTTCTCAGCAGAATTACAGCTGAATACTGTCTCTTTTAGATACATCTAACAGGGACTTTGAAAGGTGTAGCACACAACAATATCTGGTAATTTACAAAGGGCTTTCTTTGGAAGGGCAGTTCCAAAAGTCTTTTAGACTTTTCCAGGTAAACTGCTAACAATGCTCAAGCTGAGGTCTCACCAAGACCAGCCTTGCATGGTGTAGTCTGCTCCATCTTCATGCCATTGTGTGTGAGAGGAGGATCAAGAAAACTAAACGGCATTGCTGCGTTTGCAAATGGTGCAGAAGCCACTTATGGTGTGGAACACAGCAGCAGCTACACATCGTGCAGCTTCACTCCCTGACACGCGCATGCACAGAACAGGGCACCGTCTCACCCCTCCTCCAAACTTTACTGAGACAGACACAAGACAGGTTTCTGCTGTGCCACCCGAGCAGAAAACAGCTCCTCTCCCTCTCCCGGGAGCACAGCCTTTGCCATAAGCCCGCTCAGGAGCTGCCAGCATAGAGCTGTCATGGACCCAGTCTCGGTTCATCGACTGGCTTTTGCTCCTCTTGCTTTGTTTAGCACTGGTGCTTTTACAGGTGTTTCCTGAGAGGGCTTTTCCTTGCACTCCGAAAGCCAGCAAAGAAGCCGCCCAGCCCTTTCCCACTCTTCGGGCCCTTCTCCTCTTTGTCCAGAAGACAATCGGCCCGACAGCGGGTGATGTGGCCGAGTCAGCACACACATCCTGATGGCAATGCTCCAGAAATCCCAAACCCAAGGTCTGATACTGGGTCGCACCCCAGCTGCACCTTGCTCCCCTCCAGACTGCTGGATCTCTAAGACATTTTGGATGTGAACATGGATGCCTGGAAACGATGGGAATGGGTCCCAGCACAAACGCCCCCCTGGGAAGTAGCGCTGAGCCAAGCCTGGCAGAGCCCTGGCGTCACCGGTCCCCTCCTTGTGCGCTCCAGGCCTGGCTCTGCTGCGGGACACTGGGATGTGCCCTGCCTGTGCCAGCTGCCTGCTGGAGAAACCTCCCTGAAATACATGCCTAGCACACCACCAGGTACAGGATAGGGGATCACAATCTGTGATCCTGCCCTAAATTCCTCACAATGGCTACCAGGAGTCATTTCCGGGCTCAAGTCCTCCCTCAAGCCACTCGACTGCAGCACAGTCGATCCTCCCCCAGCCCTTGGCCCCCACCCTGCTGTGTTTGCCCTGGACGCCCAGGAACAGCCTCTAGCCAGGGACCAGGGTGCTTGTGGGAAAGAGAAGAAATGCACGGATTTCCTTCAGGTTTATAGAGATGAAAGTTATCTTTGTGAGATGGTACAGTACAGAGCTATAAAGGGCTTTTCTTTGTATAATGACAACGGGGGTTAGCTCAAGTCTAATCCCTACACATTATTCTCATGCAAAAACTAAGACAATCTCTGCAGCAAAAAATACCAGTTCTAAATAATGTGAGTCTATGGTATGTAACTTCCATAGCACAAAGAGAGTTTGCAAGACTCAAAAAAATCTCACAGGCTGTAATGGCATTTTAGCAAAAGAGGAGGAAGAAAAGTGAGCCCCTTTTTATAGCAGGAGCAATGATGACCCAGCCAGGGTAAGGGACAAAGCCCTGCAGGAGCTGTGACCGGGGTGGGGTTGCGCATGACACCCCAGTGGCAGTCCCCGGCCTTGCCAGACCTCGCTCAGGGGAGGGAACAGGCCAGCTGCTCCTCGAAGACCCCGACGCTTTCTGTCGTAGACCCTCCTTCTGGGGGTGCGGGGCTGCAGCCTTCTTCTAAGGGGTGCAGGGAACCTCAGTGTGAGAATCACCGAAGAAACATCCCGGAGCGGCCACTCACCACGTAAGAGTATCGCTCCCTGGACCTCCCTTCCCGGCTCACGTTGACCGTCACCACATCAGAAAACGCCTCCTGAGCCTCTCCGGTCTGGCAGACAATCCTGCAGACGGGAAACGGGAGGTTGATGGTCATGCCACCCCCACCAGAGCCCACAGCCGCTGCCTCCTCCTCCTCCGTGCGCTGCCTGGCGCCGGCTGCGGCACAGTCCCTGGCGCAGGGCACCCACGTCCCACCCAGGCCAGGCCAGCGCCCCGCTCCTGCCCGGGGACCCAGCGCGGGGACAGGCACAGGGGACACCAGAGGACAGGGACGTCCTCCCCAGCTCCCCCCCCTACTCACGCCTCGGAGACGACGTATCTGTGGGGCAGCGGCGTGCACTGCACACTGCCTATCCGGACGGCGCCCAGGACGTCGCTGAAACGTCGGCCCAAGTTCCTCCCGCGGATGGTCAGCAGGGTGCCCCCCTCCAGCGGTCCACGCAGCGGCTCAATCTGCAGGAAAGGTCGTTGGAGAACCACCAGGAAGCTTCTGGCCTTCATCCCTGAGCCTGTGCCTGTATCCATGTCCCACTTGGCCCCCCGTGAAGAAGACCAAATGGCTCCTCACACTCCTGCTCCCCCGACAGTGTGCCTGCCGCCACGCTACCCTTGCTGCCGCTTTGCAAATGAGAAGCCAAAGAGTAGATTTAGGTTGGATATCAGGAAGACATCTTTCACTATGAGGGTGGTGAGCCCCTGGCCCAGGTTGCCCAGAGAAGCTGTGGCTGCCTCATCCCTGGAGCTTGGACCGGGCTTTGAGCAGCCCGATCCAGTGGGAGGTGTCCCTCCCCGGGGCAGGGGGTGGAATGAGATGAGCTTTAAGGTCCCTTCCAACCCAAACCATTCTGTGATTCTGTGCTGGGTTTGGTCAGGGATTACTCCAGCTGCAAATGCATCTGGGGTGAAGTGTCACTCCTTCCACACCACCGGTCCAAATGGAGTTGGGGCAGAGACAAACCCAGAGGAGGGATGCTAGTGTGCTGGGAAGACAGAATCCTGCCACCACGTTTTTAAGGGCAGTCCCGAACACAGCGGGGCTCTTCAGGACAAAAACAAGACAAAAAGTGTTCTGATGCACGGAGCGTGGCCAGGACACCAGGACTGTGGCAACCCGGGGTGGAGGATGAGTCCGGTGCCTTGGGAGGAGAAGCCTGTTCCCCATCCATCTCCTACACCACTGGGTTTTCATCTGGCAGCTGCTGACTCCACCGCTGCGAGTGGACAGGGTGCTGAGCGTGATGCTCTTCCACCGCGTGAGGGGTGTCCCTGGCCGGGGCAACCGCATCATTCAGCGGGCGAGACAAATCCCTTCAATTCAGAAATGTCTCTTTTCCCTTTGCAAAGGCAATGGCACACAAAGCCAGCACAACATGGCTGGTGGCACCAGCTGGCCAAGCCAGCCAGGGCTGGTCAGGACCCACCACTAGGCTGGGTGTCCTTTGCCTGCTGCATTGCTCCCCCATCCAGGAGGGCTCTGTGAGGGCTTGTTTGCTCATGCGACTACGGAGGATTTGGATTTACCAGATACTGTTTGCTAAGGAAACAGTGACAGAGTCCTGTGACGCTCTGCGACCTGAATGGTGATTTCCTTCCATTATTTTCTGGCGAGGTGCTGATAACACTTGACGTGTGCTGGGGAAGGAGAGGCTCGGGGGGAGCACCCCCCTCCCATGGTGACGAGAGGGAAGGGGCAGGTGATGGGGATCCTGCAGCCCCTCCATGCAGTGTTACAGCACCTGGACTTTAAGCAGCTATCGTTACACGCACCCCTAAGAACAGAAATCCCATATCCTTGCCAATTTTGATGTTCCTATTAGCTGTTTTGCCTCTCCAGCTTCTCCTTTCCTAGGGAGCTCATTTTAAGATTTGCTACTTGTCAGGGACAAATTTGTTGGCTCATACCATACCTCTATGCAGAACCCCAGATCCAAATGCCCCCAACAAACATTCATTCAACTACAATTTAAATAAAACTCATTTCAAAATGCATAATGCCAAAAGGTCCCTCTGCCACTCTTAATCTCAGCTGAACTGCAGAGCACATGTGCCTGGAGATAGGGCTCACGTTCACACTTCAGCCATGCTCCATTAAACGCTATTCCTGATAAGAATCCTCCAGCCAACCCTACAAATCTTTCTCGCTTTTACCAACCCCGGGAACTCTGGGACATTTTGATTGTGCTGCTGTTTTTCCCACTAATATTGGATGAAGACTGGATCTCATCACTAGCAAAGATGTCCTTGCCATCAGGTGATTCAACAGCATAGAAAGTCAGTGAATAATTCAGCGCTGGGCCGGACCCTGTCCTGTGCCAGGGACAATGTGCGGTTCCTGTGTTGCTCCCAGCCAGGGATAGCAGCCGGTTTCAGCCCTCGGCACCGCCTGCCATGTCACACGCACCCACCGCGCCGCGTTCGGGTCTTACCTTCCGAATGTCCGGCGGTGGGCAGGCGTCCGAGACGTGGGGGGGCTCGCTGTGCAGCCTGCAGCTGGAGCTGCTCTCACTCCAGAGGCAGCGGTGCCCCAGGTCCTCCCTGCCCAGGCACTGAGAGCAGTCAGCACTCCCCGTCGCGCAGTTGTACACCTCCACTGAACCACCAGAGAAACAGAAACCGTGAGCTCCCCGGCCTCAGGCTGTCACAGCTTTGCTTAGCTTGAGGCAACCAAACCCCCCCCACACTTCCCCCATCCCCTGGCTCCATTAATCCAAGTAACATCCGAAATCCAGTGGATGAGCAGAGCAGCTTGCACATACAGCAAGATGAGGCAGCGCTTGGCTGCCATCCTGAAGATTTCCCAGAAGGACTGGGTGCTTGTTCTCACTGCAATATAATTTAGCACTTTCTTTTCCTTTTTCTTCCCCTTGAAAAACAAACAACACCCAAACTTGGAACCTTTTGTCAATTTATGCTACATGTTTCCAACTCTCAGCATCCACATGGGAAGCTGCTTGGCAAAGCTGGCTCCATCCTGTTAGCGAAGCAATCACATTGCTTCCGCACTCTGGCAAAAATCGGATGGTTACAGTGCTTCGTACAGTGTTTACAGTTCCTTTCCTTCCCCCTGGTGACCACGGGCCCCTTTCATTGACTTCTCCCTTCAGATCTGCTCAGCTCAGCTTCCACATCATTTTCCTACACCGCCTTCACCTCTTCATTAGCTGGTGCCCCAGGTTACGTTTCCTCTCCAGCCTAAAGACTTCTGCTGCTGGAGTGTGGGCATCCGCTGAGATAAACAGCCAGAAACACTCAGGAAACAGTGCTTTCACACCCCTTTCCCCAAAGGAGACTTAGCAGGAGAACATAAAACAAAGAAACAGTCACATTTTGCACTTCTGTTCACAGGAGGATCTCAAGACGCTTCATAAGCAACTAACGAATCCCTCAGCCTTCAGCGTTCTGCCTGTGCTCATGCTAATGAAACTTCACTGGCACCGAGGGAGTCGCCCATTCTCCACAAAAAAATGAGCTTATTTCACCTCATCTGGAGTCCACCCAGTGAGTTACACTGGTTGGTTTTCCACCCAACAGCAGAGGGATGGGATTCCTTCAGTGGACTAACAAAATGCAGGTTACAATAAAAGCTAATAAATATTGAAATAATAAACACTAATAGCAATTCTATTAAAGACAGCAAAAAAGATGCACAAAGTTATAACTGGCCCGGCAGATCTCTGTCTCTGCTCGCAAGTCAGCTGCTCTGATTTTCCTCGCACCAATCTGATCGAGGCGAGGAGGAGCCAGAGCAGCCTAATGGTCCCGCAGGATCTCCAAATATTCTGGCAAATTCAGATCGATGCAAACACAGTCTGTGTAAGCGACTCCTTACCCGCACAGGAGGGGGAATTCCAGCACGCTCTCGCCGCAGTCGCTCCCGCTCCCAGCACCACCCACGCTGAGAACTAAGAGCCTTCTCTTGCCCACCAGAAGAGCCTTAGCTCACACCTCCCACCCCTCTCCCCGAGGTTACCTCTCTAGCGCAAAAACACGGACACCCTCTTCTTTCTGCTAGGAAGCCGTGTCTCATGCCTACCCACGATTGGTATTTCAAAGGTTATTTCACCAAAGTGGAATGCTTTGCAAGATAAGCCTCCCTTATACTGGGATTTACTATGGGGAAACCTTTTTATCCTGGGTCAGTGGCTGATGGCGTTAATGTCTCTATTACTGCTGTCCTCCAAAGAAAATCTCACTGCAGGCATCTAGTTCTCATTTGCATCCAGGGTCAGTCAGTTCCCTCTGCTGCGACTGCTGACCGCGCAGAGGGGGAGCAGAGCCCCCGGTGAGAGCCCGCAGCTGGTGCACGGCGCGTCCTGCCGGGGGCAGAGGCAGCAGCGGGGCAAACGCTGGCCCTGCTGGCCGAGTGGCCGGGCTTGTCCCACCGGCGTGCCTTCTCTGAGCGCACTCTACTCTGCCTGCCTTTGTCTGCTACGTAGCATGGGCTTTTTTGGGAACCCGAGCGTTCTTCCCAGAGACAGAGAGCGGGCCAGGGGTGAAATGTGTTTACACATTTTATTCTTTCTCAGCAAAGGAGAAAAAAGAAAAGAAAAAAAAAAGACTCCATTTTTACAGTGTGCTGAACCTTGATGCCACGCTCCGGTGAGAGCTCAGGGCAGAGCCCTCCCCTGTCCCTTATCTCCTCCGGGAGGAATTCCTCCCTGACCCCAGGGACGCCCCACATCTCTGCTGTGACTAAGGGCACCAGCAGACCCCATCGCACATGGAGACGTCAGCCGCTGCCTGCACTCAAGGATGGGGCTTGACTCTCCCTGGGTGCAAAGGGGACGTCCGCAGGCGCCTGCGGGGCTCTGGGCACACGTGCCCGTGGGAGCAGCTCTGGGTAAACACGTGTTTTGTGTGTGCCTGAGAGAAAGAGCTCAGCTGTGCCCCGCTGAGCCATGGTCTCTCTCCTGAACCCATAAACTTTGCCAGGATTTTAGAGTCATTCAAGCTGACCAGATGAGAACAGAATAAAAATATTTTCAACTCAGACCTGTCATCATCTCTGGACTGTCGATAAATCTGTCTGGTCTGTCCTTCAGCTGAAGGTTCACTGGGAAGAGATGGCTTTTTTCTGATGTGTGGAGCTGCGCACAAAAAACAAATAAACAAAAGCTTAGGAAATTTAGTAAAATAGGGGGTTCCATACATACACTACACGGATTAACATTCCTCTGAGGCTTCTCTGACTGCTGCTTCTCAGTACAGGTGGGTCTCATCGTTAGCAGAGAGAAAGAGGGAGGGCTGTTCTCTGTTTTAATTGTTTTGCTGAGGTCCCAATGAAGGGCACCGGGGCACAGAGCACACCGCTGGGACAACGCAGCCCTGGCCTGCTGCTTTTTTTAGCAAAAACGGACAGGAAAACTAACAGACTGTCCGGTCTGCGCATTTTCGGTGCTGGGCTACAATACAGAGTTCTGCAGGTGACATGATGGGAAAGTGCTCCTCTCCAGCTTCTACTCGCAGCATTCCCATCAGTGGAAGCCCGAACGTTTGCTGCTTTTCAGAGTTTGCCCTCCAGCAACCCCACACTGCTCTTCAGTGAGCCTCTGAGCGTTTTCTCAGGCCAATTCCTATCTCAGAATAAAAGCTACAGAAATAGCAACGCTGAAAGGTGGCCAAATTTTTTGCCTGAACTGAACTCTTGCCGTTTAGAAAGGTAAACAAGCAGCTCCTTCCCAAGCCCCAGCAGAGCCGGGGCTGCAGCCACTGCAGGTACCCCCGGAGCAGACAACGCAGCATCGGCGACTCGCGAACGCCCGTCCAGCATCAGCTCAGGCAAAGAGCCTCTGGCCCAAGGGGAGAGCCCGGTCTGCACTTTTTTCAGCTGGAAGCAGAGGGAGGGAGAAGGGCAGGCAGCATCCCAGCCACTGGGTGGGAGGTTTGGGGGCAAGACCCTCCCTGCCCTCGGACCTGCCCCACGCCGCAGGGGGAGCAGGGGCTAGCGGCCTCACCCCCCAACTCACCAGCACGTGTACACACTCCACGGCGGAGGAGTTCACCCACTGGGCTTCGAACGTCCTGTCTGTCCCAAAATGGCACTCCAGAGCTTTCTCCTGGGAGAGGGAAGACAAGGGCAGAACGGCTGCAACACCGTTGTGTGCAGTTCTCCGTCTCAGTCAACCCGATTGGCAGGCGCCGAGTCTCACCTTTTTTCTGCCGTCAGTACCTGAACCGCGTTCAAGTCAAATAGGAGATCAGAACCCGACGCTGTAAACGGCACTGGGATCCGTGCCTAATTAATCCTGCTGTGTTACACACCTCTAGAAAACACCGCTGCAGGCTAAGCATCGCACGTGGAGCCAAGCCCCGTCCCCTGCCCTCGCCCAGCGTGCTGCTGTAAAGTGTCGTGGCCAGGTGTGGGGCTCCTGGAGCTGGGGCCATGCAGCATGTGCAGACCAGGAGATGTGTCTGACCCACGGCACTCAGACCAGGAGACGCGCCTGGCAGGCTACACTCTCGTAACCCCCACCACAGGGTAGCCAGGTTCCGCTGGCCCCAGGTGTTTGGAGCTCATGCTGCAATGCCGACCCAGAGCCAACGTGGTCCCATGCCGCCTCACCCAAACAAGACCAAACCAGCCCGTGATTTGGGCTCAAAGCCACCTTCCCAACAACTGCACAGAGCAAATCTCTAATTCAAATGAGGACCCAGATGGGAGCACGTTCAAAGGCAGATTTTCTGTGCTGCTTTCCTGATAACACAAGGATGATATCCTGCCCCGAATTACTGCTGTGCCCCGTCTTGCAGGAAAAAAGCCTATCTCCAAGCAGGTTGATGCTCCACCACTACTGAGGTTTAACTACCCTTTGAAAACGGACAGATCTGATAAAAGACATGAAAGAAAGCGCCAGACTGCTGGCAGGCAGTTGCTGGCTGAGTGAACACACCGGTAGCCGCGAGGGGGAAACTGGGGTCTCCCCCAGCACATCGCCTGCGCCCCGGCAGCTCAGGCTCTGCGGGCTCGCCGTGCCCCTCGCCCCCCGCCTGGCCACTGCCCCCACGGCAGCAAAGGTGTCGGGGCACACGGCCCCAATGCTCCAAGCTTCAGCAGTGCTCCCGAGCTGCCGTGGAGAGGAAAGGAGAAGGAAACCCCCCCTCGCCCGGGACAGTTTGCAGATGGCACTGGGAGGAAACCGGACCGCCAGAGCCCCTCCAGCCGCCCCGGGAGCGGTCGTGCCTCAGCCCCTTTCCTGCTGACTGCATTTCCTATGGGGTTCCATGCGGTATTGCTTCCTCTTCAGCCACCTCCAGCATCCACAGAGGAAGAAGGATTTCTCGCCCTATTTTGCTGATTACGGCAGGCACATCCCCGTTTGCAGAGGCCAGGGGCAGGAAGGGCAGCCCCAGCCAGGCAGGGAGAGCTTGTTTCTGTCCCCGCGCTGGGGGGGCACAAGGTCCGGGGGATGCGGTGCCCCACAGCACCTGGCAGCCCCCCACCGCAGCCAGCATTTCCAGCCCTCTCCTTTGCCTGCAGAAGCAGGAGCTGCCTGGCTGTCCTGCATGCAGGTACCCTCCGCAGGGGCACGGCCATCCAGACCTCACTGGCCCCGCTGAAGACTTGACCCAAAATGACACAGAGCCACTTTCTACGAATACCAGAGCTTAGTCAAGTATTTTCCCAGTGCCCAGCCTCTCTGGTTCCTCCTGGTGTGTGATGCATCTCCAAAGGCACCTGCTTTTCACCCTATTGCAATTCTCATGCCAGAAAATTTCATGGAAAGGATTTTTTCACAAAAAAAAAAAAAAAAAAAAAAAAAAAAGCTCCACAGTGACCATCAGAAGTTAGGTTAAAACACATTTCCGTGCCGTACCTCGAGCAGTGGCTCAGCCAGCACAGGCTCTGGGCTTCGTCCTTCACCTCGAGCTGGGGCGGTGGGGCCGGGCTGGCGCATGGCGCCAGGGCAGCAACGCCAGCACGCCCTGTGGTGCGGCAAACACCCAGGAGGAAACTGGGAATTTTATTTCCCCCAAACATTGTGTTCTAGTGACTGTTTTACAAGGTGTATAAACCTCCTTTTTCCACCGAATGCAAAAAGCCTGTCACTAATTGCCGGAGATCCCTGGAGAATGCCTGCGCACAAACAGCATCTCCCTTCGGCTTTGCCACGCAATCTCCCTCGCCGTCGGGGCAATGCTTTCCACCACCGTCTTTTGTTAATACCGTGATTTCAGCTGCTAACGCAAGCACCCACTCCCAAGGCAGACACCAGCTCGTACTTAAGACTCCCTTTGGCCACCTTGCTGCACACCAGCCTGGGCTCATTTGAACCTTCCCCATTTCTCTAGGAACTCATTTACCTTCAAGAAAGTTGCATTAGCCAGCGAGATCGTAATGTCCCGAGATACTCCCGTGGGCATTGGGTCCAGTGAGGCAGGTACAATTCGCGGACAGTCGATTTTCTTCTGTTAGGTACAAAGCAAGACCAAAAAAAGAGAGGTTAGCTAGCTGCATGCTGAGCATCCTCAATGATGAGGCAAGATGGCATGTCAGGGCCCTTGATAAGGTTAATTTCACTACATCTTTAAAGTCAGACCATGCTGTAACCCCAGAAAGTGAAAGACCAAAATGGCACCGTGATGTACACAGCGGTAACGCCGCGTGGAGCCTTCCTCTCCCGAGTCACCAGCTTTGGCACTGCCTTAAAAATCCACTCCTCCGCAAGCGGTCAGTTAACCACAGCAGGGCGGCCGGGCTTCCAGGAGGGCTGGTCCGCAGCCATAGGCCAGCAGCCATGGCCCGGCAAAGAGAGGAACGCAGCACAATCCCCACCTCGCTCCTGCCAGGCTCCTCCACCAGCTCGGGGACATCGACAGCTCCCGTCCCCTGGGTGGTGGGGCTGCCAAGCCTGCACTTTCATCTTCCCACACTGGAAAGAACGTCCTGCCAGGTAAAAAGCAAATGCGTCCGCACTCCTCAGCTGCCACTCTGGGCGGCTCCCTCATTACATGCACTTAAATGCTAGAAGACGGGGCCGGAGTGACACTAAAAGGAGGCACTGCAGCCAACAACGGCAAACCTGCGGCGTGACCCCCTCCTGCCAGCGGGCAGCCCATGTCTTACACATCGCAATGAGCATTTCTGCAAGCCCCTGCAGAGATTTTGCTTTCCAGTGCTTTCCTCCTGCACCGTGTCATTTCAGAAGTGCGGGGGCTTGTGTGTGTGCACGTGTGCGCGCAGAGGAAAGGGTATAATAAGCTGCAGGGGCTTCAGCAAGGGGACTGCGGCAGTAGGACAGCCGAAATGAAAGGCCTAAATGAAGCTGAAAAATGATTTTAAAAGGTCATCTGTCCCCTACTTTTGTTCTCACTTTAAATTGATGGCTCAGACACTGGAGCTGACTCAGAATTCAAGTCTGTATGACAAGCCCATCCTGTTCTCTCATGAGATGTAAATCACACTGCAAAACTACAGCAAAAATGAAGCCAGATTCTCCATTGCCCCAGGGTATATCCAGATTAATGCCTTTGACAGTGGAGCCACTGGGGTAAAATACAACAAAATATTTGGTCCATTATGCAGAATAATTTGCAGCAGGCAAGATTTTCTTCTCACTTGCACTAAGGGTTACCCCACCGTGACTCTGCTGACAATGGTGCTACTGCTGCTCTGACCAGAGGTAGAGCCTGCCCTCCTAGCGGGGACCCAGGCCCGGTGCCGGACACGCATTCTGCATACGGTTCTCTCTTGCCTTCCCCAGACCCAGCTGGGGGTCAGGGAACTGTCTGGAAGTGCTTGTTTGACTGTGGAAAACACGCTCCATTTCTATCGGGACACTCATCTTAACCAAGCACAGTTGGTGCCGCCTAAACAAGGAGATTAAATAACAGAGATGCACATGATAAGAGAAGGAAAACAACAAAGCAAAGCACTGGAGAGAGATTTCAGTCCCAAGCCTCTTCTAGGAGAATCAAAAGAGTTAAAATAAAACCAGCAGGGTTACAATGGAAAATTCACGCAAAAGCTCCTGTGGCCTGGTGTGTCCTTGCATGTCACAGCAGCTGGCATAGCGTGCTAGATAAATACACTTTAGAGGGCTGATTAACTTGTCGTCTTGCAGCCCCTTCTCCTGCTGTTCATCAGTGGCTAGAAATAGAGCTTTCCAGCTGATTATATCATTCACGTCTGGATCAGGGCGAAGGGTCTGAATGTTTAAAATGCTGAGGATGAAGCCAGTATGATGCTGGCTTCCCAGCGGACCAGTTTTCAGGTGCAGCCACACCAGCAACGGTTTGTTTACTGAAAGCTCAGGCTGTAGGACGAGGTACCATGTTTCCAGGGCTACAGAGCACCTCATCCTGCAGGCTGCTCACGGAAAACAGCGGGAAGAGCTAAGAAAGGCACAGAAATAAAACAGAAATGTGCCCAAACCAGGTGCAGCATCCAACCAAGCTGTACCTCTGGAGCGGGAGATCAGAGGCGAGAAAGCGAGGACAGGCAGGGTTATCCTTAAGGAGGAATAGGCACAGTTATTCCTGACAGAGAGAAACCCTGGCTCTCCGCATCTGCTCAAGACTCACAGCGTTTCCCCAGCCGCGCCAGTAGCCCTGCTGTCACCCAGTGCCACCGACAGCCCCCAGAGCCCCTGGCCCAAGTGGCCCCCAGGGGCAGCTACAGGCAGTGCCCCCGCAGCCTGGCACAGCTCCCCGTATCCCGGCACGGCTCCCCATGTCCCCACAGCCTGGCATGCCACCAGACACCTGGCATGGCTCTCTCTGTCCTCGCACAGGGCAGAAGCCCCACCACGCAGCCTCGCGTGTGGCTCCCACACCAGGAGCAGCCATCAGTGATGGTTTTCTAGTGCTCGGCCCCCATCCAGACAGCAAGAGCAAACGCCGGATACTTTCTGAAACCTGGGAAGTTGAGGAAGCGGAGGGTGCTTCCCTCATCTGCCCAGTACGAGCAGCCCAGACATTCACCAGGAAGCACAATCCACCCAGAAACCTGTCACGAGCCAGAGGACAGACCAGCGCTGCCGGGAGCCGTCACCCCGCTGCCACCCAGCAGGGATGGGAGATGTTTCCCAGGGCTTTACACTAGACAGGATGACACGGGGCTGCAACATGGTGGCCCCATCTCCTTCCCTGTCCCCTGTGCTTGCAGCCGCCCGCCTCAGATGGGATGCCAGGGCCGTCCCCGGAGTCAGCACGGTGTGTGAGGGTGGGACGTCGGACATGGGGCCGAACTCCTGCTGGCAACAAGCACAGGGAATGGGCTGGAAGAGCGGAGATGAGAGCAGAGCACCAGTGCCAAAGGGATATTCAATTTACAGTGTAAAAGCTTGGCTTGGATATATGGCAGATTGATTGCTAAAAAGCCAATTTTATTTAAATTAACTTCAATTTAAATTTCAGAAGCAGGAGCACACTGGGTCTCTGGGTTATTAGAGGCTGTAATTTGGAAAGGGGCAATTTTCTCCTTTAGACGAACACCACCAGTGGTGCTCCAGCAAATTATTAACATACTGCAACAGCCCAGTCAAAGCTAAAGGAATTGTAAAGCGTTGCTGCATTCAGTGTATTGCTCAAACCCAGGCGTCCCAGGATGCAGAGAGGCAGCGGCATTCCTCCAGCTGTGGGACGTGATGAGGAGCCAAGGGACGGAGGCTGCCGGGAGAGACAAACGCTTTCACTGGGCTACCAGCTCCTCACACACACGTGCCTCTGGGCACGGCATGGCACAGCATGGCATGGCACAAGCTTACTTGCACCATGCATGTCCCCTCTCCTGGACACCGGCAGAGGAGGCTGCCCCAAATCCAGCCTGGGACAAGCCGTGGCCATGCTGCCGTGGCCAGCAAGTGCCAGATGCTGACGGAGGAGGCTCAGAGCGGCTGAGACCACACTGAACACCAGTGCCTGAAGACCCCCCCGAGGTCATGACATAAAGCGAGGTGCAGCCTGGGGACCTCGAGGGCAAGTCGGTCCGAGCAGCCTCAGCTCCACGCTGAGTGCTGAGATCCTGGCACCTGCAGAGCCCCGCTCCAGAGCGTCCCTACAGCTCTCCATCGGCCGAGCCTTTGGCAGTGAGACGCGTAGCACTGGAATGCCGACTGTGGAGACTCCCCAAGGCCAGGCAGTGCGTCAGCGACGCCGAGCAGCGCTGTCCTTGGCATCCCCCCTGCCAAACCCAGGCCATCTGCCTCCCTCTCCGGGAGAAGGAAAACAAGAGCACAGCGACGGGGAAGGTCTCCCGAGGCAGCACAGTCTGATGGACCCTACCTGCATCCGCAGCGCGTCGTCACACTGCGAGTGGTTGGAGACACAGGTGTAGGTGGAGGGGCACCAGTGACACTTCCACCTGGTGGAGAGGCAGCTGGTGCATCTGAAACGGCAAAGGTGGAGTGAGAAAAGCAAATCTCAGGCTGCTCAGGATAGCCAAACATCAGCCATGCAATCGATATTCACACATTGGGTTCAGTCTTTAACGGAGCCCAGAAAGACCCCTGGCAGGCGCTGCTTTTCCTGTCCTCCTCTCCCTGGGAGCTGAGGGGGGACACAGGCAGAGCCCATCCTCCCCAGTGCTGCTCTGAAGGCAGCTCCAGGGTGTAGCCGCCTGCGGTGCCATGGCAGACCAGGAGCTACCAGCTCCAGCTCCTCCCCTGCTTAGTGAAAAACGCTTTTTTCCCCTAAAATGCTCTTTCCCCATATCCATCTCCCCAAGGAGCCAGGCAGGCTCACGCCTGACAAAGGACAAATTATTGCGCCTTACCCAAGCACAAATACAGGCTGGGGGATGAAGGGATGGAGCGCAGCCCTGCCAGGAAGGACTTGGGGATGTTGGTGGATGAGAAGCTCAGAAAGACCCAGCAATGTGTGCTGGCAGCCCAGAAACCCCCCGCAGCCTGGGCTTCATCCCCAGCAGCGTGGGCAGCAGGATGAGGGCGGGATTCTGCCCCTCTGCTCTGGGGAGACCCCCCTGCAGGGCTGCCTCCAGCTCTGGGGCACCAACAGCAGAAGGACACGGAGCTGTTGGAGCGGGGCCAGAGGAGGCCACGGAGATGCTGGGAGGGCTGGAGCCCCTCTGCTGGGAGGACAGGCTGAGAGAGCTGGGGGGGTTCAGCCTGGAGAAGAGAAGGCTCCAGGGAGACCTCAGAGCCCCTTACAGTCCCTAAAGGGGCTCCAGGAAAGCTGGGGAGGGACTCTGGATCAGGGAGGGGAGCCATAGGATGAGGGGGAATGGTTTTAAACTGAAAGAGGGAGATTCAGATTCAATATTAGGAAGAAATTCTCTGCTGTGAGGGTGGTGAGCCCCTGGCCCAGGTTGCCCAGAGAAGCTGTGGCTGCCCCATCCCTGGAGGGGTTCAAGGCCAGGCTGGACGGGGCTTGGAGCAGCCTGGTCTGGTGGGAGGTGTCCCTGCTCATTATCTTTAAGGTCCCTTCCAACCCAAGCCATTCTATGATTCTACAAGAGCTCTCCCCTGCAGTTAGCACAGGGTGTGGGACCACCGGCAGGCAGGATGTGGGGATCCCCTGGTCAGGCTCCGTAGTCGCACTCCTGAAAGGTGGATAGCTTTCTGTGGGTGGCACCAGCCCACCGTGCTGGCGAGGGGTACGTGGCTGCTCCCACCTGGGCTGGTGGGGCAGAGAGAGCAGGGGGAACCCGCCCTCCCCCACCCTCCCCCACAGACCCTCAGGGACTGCTGTGGGGGCCGGCTCTGCTGCCTAAGGGTTAACAGAACAAGCTTTATATAAAAATATTATTCACGTTTAAAAAAACCCAACATGTCCAGATGGCTTGAGCCGCCGTGAGGACCCTCCCTTGTAAATCCCTGGCAGCGCATCCCCTACCAAATCCTCTGCCAAATCCTGCCAGGCCCCGGCCGCCCCTGGGAGGGAGGGATGGAGGGAGGGAGGCTGCGCTCCCCCACTGGCCCCGCGCAGGGGTACCCTCGTCCGGCGGCGTGCCGGCACCCTCCCGGCCTCCAACCGCTCCACCGCCCGGTGCCACGCAGCCAGCACAGCACCACCCGCTGTCTGCGTCACTTACGCTCTCTTTGGGTAAATGTTTCCAGTTCTTTTGCAATCGTAGATGGTGAAATTGGCCCGGATAATGTTTTTGCCGTTGACCCGGAGAGCAGTTTCGACGACCACGTGGTCTGAGAGAATCAAGCCAAAGAATATTGGGTTGCAAGAGCCTCACGCTTAGAAGACAAGACAGACCCTTGGGAAAACAAGGGCTAAATCTGATTTGTTTTCTCTAGGGCTTCCTCCGAGCTGCATTTCAGAGCTCGGACCATTCATCTTTTGCCCTCTGACTTTCAGCTCTTCCCTCTTAAATCAACGCTTTACATCACCCTCACCAGAAAAGAACATTGCGACTTTCAGCAGAAAATTCCAGCGTGTTGTGCAAGTGTTAATTAGCAGAGTTAATTATTGTCTTCGCTTACAGTTGGCACTAAATGATACTTTAAAAAAAATGTGGTAATTAAAACATGTTAGTTATCATGTTTTAAAACCCCGCTCACTTTCCCCATGACAACAAACCCGCAGAGAAGAGTGGAAATCCCTTTTTTGGCTACTTAACACACTATACTAACTCTCCCTCCTCCCAGAATTGCTTAATTTTTTTTCTTTGCAATTTTGCCATATAAGCACCAGGGACAAGAGACAATGCCTCTTTCAGAATATGTACAATAAATCAGCGCATTGGATTCCAGAAATTCATTTGGACATTGCCGTAACCAACAATACAGAACAGTTAATGATCTCCCATTCTTTGGATAGCTAGGGAGAAAAACAATGCAGCTTTATAAACTTGCATATGAAAAGTGGGATTTTCAAAAGGACTGGCTAATTCTTCTCCTACTGAAGTCAGCCATCTTCAATAGGGCATTCACTCCAGGCTTGAAAGATGAAGATTTAAGAAGCGCTCAAGTCTGGAACGAAGCATCGAACTTCTCAGGAGGGGCTATAAAATGGGGCTGTCTCCATTGCTAAGTGGCCAGTATCAGACCCGGTCAGCTCGGCCGTCAAGGCGCAGTTGACTCCAACCAGCTCTGCAGGTGCTCATCACCTCCAGAACGCGGCCACACGGAGCCTCAAGGTGGGCATCTCGTTTGGTACCACCTGAAAACGGGCCGGGGAGGCAGACTAGAAGACCTCAGTCTGGCTTTTTATTGCATAAATGGGATTAAGAGTTTCTGAGCTGCCTTTAGATACACACTTGCTCTTCTTCCAGAACTTCTCCTGAAAAGTAGCGCATGTTCGGGAGGTAAACTGAACAAAAGCAATTGAAAAGATCAATATAAGTAGCAACATTATTTCCCCAGGGCTAAAACGTATTTTTTTAGTACTTATTAAATCCAAACCAGAAGCTCAAACCAGATAAATCTTAACAAAGTAAGTACATGATCTGGCTTTTAAAATCTGATGTTTAAAACAAAAATTGATAGATTTGAAATACTGTCAATTCATGTTAACATGGTGGAAACTCCCACACTTTAAAGTCGTATGCCCTATAAAACAGAAGCAGCTTGGGTCTTTTTTCCCCGTATGCGTTATCTGCACGCACAATTGGAAAAAGAAAAAAAGCCTATGAAAAATTATGTCCACAAAAGCGGTTAGAATGAATCGAACTTGTTTTCCTCTACATACCTTGGTCGTCCGGAAACTTCGGATATTTCTCACGTGGAAGTAAACTGCAATAAATAAATTGGTTTACATAATCTCCAGCAACTCTGGCTACCGTGTGGATGTTATTTCCATAGTCACATGAAATATTTGTTCCATTCAGGTTTGGGATAGTTCCATTTATTTGTATTATCAGGGCCTATATTTGGACAAAAATAGTAATCAGTTATTATGACAGAAAATTATATTTAGAATTTGTCAATGTTTTAACAAGCTTTTCATAGGCTAGCGACTCCAAAATAAGTGCACAGATAGCTGTTTTCTTTCATTTTATGCACTTTGAACTCCAAAAAGCCATCCGCGTACAAAACCTTGCTTCAGTAGAGCCCTGTCACCAACTGCAGCAGCTGTAGCTGGTGTGTCACCGGCCAGGAGGACGTGGGACGCGGGGGCTGAGCCCTCCCTGGCCGCCCTCGCCGCACGCTGCCCGCCATCCCCAGCCTCCTGGGAGCAGGAGGGAGAGCAGAACAAAAGGAACCCCTGTTTCTGAGTGCCTAAACCTGCCGGCTTGCACCCGTCCGTGCCAGGGATGGATGACTGGAGGCGTCGAGCTGGCAGGAGCCCACAACGGCTGAGGGGGTGGGCTGCAGGGGCTTCGTTTTGCCATCAGCCTCCAAGGGGGAGGGAGGGGAAGTTTGGCAGAAAGGGAATGCTTTTGAGGAGGGTGACTGAGGGAAACGCAGGGCCCACGTGCTGGGCTGGCTTCCCCCGCCATCGGGGGGGGACTCCCTGGGGACTCCCAGCCCCCTGCTCCAGCGCGGCAGCGGCGGAGCCGGACCGGAGCTCGGGTCCCATGGGATCCCCCTCTCCAGCTCCGGTCTGGGCTCTGCCCCAACCGCTGCCTGTTACCAGCCATTTCCCCACGTTAGGGCAGGCCGCGAACTTCAGCACAGAGAGATTGCTGCCATTGGGAAAGGGTCTGTTAAAACTAATGCACAAAAAATAATATTTTTTTTGTTAAAAATAGCAACAATACAAAACCAGAAAATGAGCTGAGTTAGCTATCTGCAGCGGATCGTCTGTATTTGAGGTTTTGCAGAGCTCTGCCGTGTGCTCAGCGTGGCAGTGTCACAAGCCCTGCTCACCCAGAGGCCCAGCGGCTGCCGTCCTGCCACCGCCAGGGCGCCGAGGCGCAGGACGTCACCTCCAGGTGCTCCCGAGGACCTTGGCCTGACTCAGGGGCATAAAGAGAGCTCAGCATCCCCATGACCCACACCTGAGCCGCGTGGAGCTGTGCTGCAGCGCTAGAGGAGAGCGGATATTTATCAGCCCTGAGAGCAGGTAACGACTCTATGGGTCGCTGCACACGATTAATTTGGCATTCACATCAAACGCACCGGGTTCTCTTTCTCGATATTAATCTCGGGCTCCAAGATGGTCATGGAAGGGCACTGCTGCACTCCTTCGCTTGCGCTCGCCCAGAAGTTGGCCCCTGTGAAGTTCGTGCACTCGTGCTGCAGAGAACACCTGCAACGCACAGGGGTACAAGTTGCAGCTGATTATTTTTAAAACAGGTGATAAAAATGTTCGCTTCCTTGTGAGGGAAGATCCTGAGAAAATCCTGTGCCTACATCTTTTCCCTCCATCCATGCAGTTAAGCCTAAAGCTCTGCTGCTATATTTAAAGTGTCTGGTTGCCACGATAAGAGCGCGTACTCCCACCAGCATCAACGCAGCACCAGGATTCAGGGTAAGCGAGAGCAGGGCCAGGCTGAACCCAGCAGTGAGGAGGAGAAGGTGACATTTTGTCCGACTTCTTCAATTTATAAACCCGGAGTCTAATTTTGTAAATCCCTTTCTGAGTGCTGATTTTCTCCTACTCATAAGTAATAATTGCAAGGGCAAAAGATGGTCTTCAACAGGGTGTTGGCTCTCTCAGTCCCATGGTTGGATGCCTGCAAGATATTCTTTGCACTGGCAGCCGACTGCGGCATAACAATGCAGCTACAGTGAAATCCTGGCTCTGAAGAGCATCCCAACCGTTTGAGACCAGATGCAATTGTTTTTAAAAGCACGTATTTCATAAGGAATGGACAAAGGCTAATGGTACTGTGACTGTGTTGACTGTACGGAAATATAAAAGGCACCAGAAATTCTTGCCCAGGCTTGAGGGCCACAGGAGATGCTGAAGCGCACCGGGACACAGCCAGTCCTACCTGGTCTCCATCGTGCACCACCCGCAGTAGGCGTCAGCAGCAGCCAGGCACTCCGTGCACGTCGAGTACTGGTTGCAGGCAGCCACCTTCACCCGCGTCATCTGCACGACAACAACACGACTGCGTCCAAGTGTCTTACACCACCACAGAAACAGTCAACCTGACCAGGATGCGCTGGCACAGCCACATGGAGCTAGTGATGAGACACCAGTGTCTCGGGCGGCTTTACCCATTCGCCTGGTCCAAGCCCTACAGACCATGCAATGGGGAGCAGACCCTGGCACTGCTGTCCTCCGCCCCACAGCGCTGGTGTAGGACCAGCCCGTATGGGCACCATCACAGGCAGCAGAGCCCACCCCAGCCTGGGGGCTGCGAGCCTGGGGCAGGGAAGGACACCCAAGGGACGGAGCTTGCTGCCACCGGCGTAGTGACCCCACAGGGCGCGCGGCAGCATGGGCTGAGCTGAGCTGCTCTTTTCCAACCGGCACCTTGGCAATAATGTGTGACGGTCAGGCTACGGAGAGCGACACCACACCTTCCTGACGCCTCAGATGGAGATGGTTTCACAGCTCGTCCCTCCCTGTGAAAAGCTCTCACTCAGACCTGCAGAAAGCGCCTTTCTAGACAGAGCTGAACGCTGTCTGGCTGTTTACAAAATAACCAGAAAGCAAAACCACTCTGGAAACCTTAATTTGTAAAGAAATTAAAGTACCTCTGGGGACTTGCTCGGCAGGAGCAGTCGGAGGGAAAGCATGTGTCAGTTTCTGCTTTTTCCTCCCTCAATTTCTAAACATTTGGGAAAGAAAACAGAGTTGTTTGGTTCAGTGGAGACTGAGAATGTGAGGTGCTGAGAGCCCTGAGCTCCCACCAGGTGAGCTCCTTCGCCTGACCCCCACTTTACCTGCAGCACTTCGCTGGTCCCCAGCCCTGCGGTTCTCAGCACCCCCCACAACCGCATCGAGCCCCCAGGGAGCTTCCCAGGTTGCTAATTCCACCAAAGAAAAATCAATTCGTCTGGCTTATTGGAAAAGAAACAGAGGAGAGCATCATGAGTGCTGCACTGGGTGTTTGATCAAGCCCGAATAAGGTGCGCAGCGCAGCGCGGGAGCCGAGCTGAGACAGGCTGAAACGCCGACTAAAGAGGCATCCCAGGAGGGTTCTGTGAAATGATAATGACCAATCTGCAGGGAATTAGGGCTTGGAAAATATAAATGCAGCATATAACATTTGTGGTTGTGCATCTGTTTTGACAGATTAAAATGTAATTCAGGACAAACCACCAGTGCCTGGAGCGCTCAGCTCTCATCTTCCTCCTCTGCTCACTTGATGGAGATGAGACCGTCTGTCTCTACCTGCTGCGGCGTTCCCAGGCTCCACAGAGAGCCCTCCTCCCTCCCAGCCCTCCTGCTGGCTGCGCCGAGCAGAAACCTCCCCTGAGCATCATTTCTGACAGGCAGACTTTTTGTCTGTAGGATCTCCTAAAAGCCTCCTTAAAGACTGTGTACCTTAATTTTCAGGTTTCTATACAGGAACAACCTCTGCTTATTTCTGCCCTCCCATACGTGGGATCGGTTTTGATATCTTTCACTCTTTACCTGGCCACCACGAAGACGAGAAAGCCTGCCAAGCCGGTCCACTCGGCGTGACCCCTGCCCCACGCAGAGAGTGGACAGGCACAGGTACCCCCGGACAGCCCTCTGACACCCCAGCCAAGGCTCGCAACTTCTTGGCTCTGCCCACTGACGTTAAAGCAAATGTTATTGTCCCTTCCTGCTCCCAGCTTAGTGCTGAACACTAAAACAAACGCATGACGCTCAAAGGGCTATTTGGCTGAAGACTAAAGATCTCACCTGATAGGAGGTCATCAGATAGAGGTAGGTGGAATCAGAAGGGTCAAACTGCATGATGGGGTGGACAGGCTCTCCGTAAGCCACCGAAATGGATCTCCTGCTAATAACCTTCATGGTACTGTCCAGATTAATCTGTAGTGTGAGAAGAAGCCACTCAGTGAGACCATTTTTCAAACACTATGGGGAGAAGATTGTTTTTCCTCGGTTATAAAAAAGAGTCAAAGCGGTATCTAACAGCGTTCCACATTTTCAAGCGCTGTAAATCTCTACACGCCTCGCAAGCTGCATCCACCGAGCTTTACCGAGAAGCCGACTCTGTGCCCAGGGCAGGCACTGAGTGGTCCAGGCCGTGGCCAGGAGCCCTGCTCAACGATGACCGCCCCTCGCAGCCTGTGGTCCCTCTGTTTGCGAGGCTGCCTGCAAAATTCTGGTCGAAGGCTCTGCGGGACTGTTTCCAGCCGGCCAGAGCACCGCGACTCTCGCTTTGCCCTAATGTAAGTGGCACCAGCCTTCAGCCCTCATTACATACATATGTGCATTTCTGTTACAAAGAACATTGCATTTCCAAAGCTTAATGAAAACCAGTGAAAATCAGCAACAGGGCTGTACACCATGGCATCCACTGCTCCCTGCATATTTGAAAAATAAGTGTTGTCATTCCTGGCCATAAGAAGCTTTTATCCCTGCTAACTCCAGAAGACCATGGCAGCTGCCGCAAGAGAACCGAATCCTACCTTGCCTCATGAATCACCAGCTGAAGCGCTGGCAGTGATGGAAGAGGCTGCAAAGCATCAGCCTGCCTTTCGGATCCCAGAATGTCTTGGCATTTGACTTGAAAACTCAGCAAATTAAATGTGGCATTGCTGAGAGGAAATAACAATAGGGCTACACAATTTCGCGTGACAGTCACTTTTCAGCTTAAACCAGAAAGGGAGCGAGGAAAATTCCTACCTCCTTACTAGCAAGGGAAGGCAATAATTGTAAGGACCAAGCGTGCCTCTGCTCTCTAAAGTCTGGATTAATTAATTAACATAGGATTAATTAATTCTTACACTAGAGCAGCACCGACATGTCCTAGTAAGATAGCACAAGCTCAAAGCAGAAGGCTTCCCTCTGCTAAGAACCATATGCAAGCACTGCAAGCTACTGTGCAGAACAAGAAGGGAACTGTCATTATCCCCATTAAAAGCTGGCTATCCCACTAAATAATTTGCCTGGGATCACCCAAGATGTCCATGAACAGAGTCCCTGCGCCCTCCACTTTAGCTTTGCAATCATCTCCTCCACCTTCTTGCTGAGATTTGCTCTACTTTGGGTGTTTCTCGTGGCTGTCCCTAGGTCCCTCTGCCTCCTGGGCTCCTTCACCCCATGCTTTCCCTGCGCAGGCACTTCCCCCGGATCCCCGCAGGCTGCGGGAGATCCCCCGCAGCGGGGCAGGGACCACAGTCCTCTCACCGGAGCGGGGCCGGGGCGAGCTGCAGGACACGTGTTGCCCTGGCGCTGGCGAGAGCAGGGTGCGCTGAGCCCTGGGTAACCCCCCGCGGCACCTTGTCCACGGGCTCCCAGACCCGGACACGAGGGGACTGGCCGTAACAGACCCTTCCCATCCTGCGTCCTTCAAGGACACTGCACCCTGGCACACCTTGCCCTGGCCACCGCTTCCCCAGCGCTGTTCTTCCGTTAACCACTGCTGGACGTGTCTCTGATAACGGCCCTCGCGAAATGCCCGTCTGCAGCCTATCTGATTAATTCGCCATACACACCCCCGGCAGCCATAATTGCTGCTGGCGGGAGCTGGTCGAGCACTATTTCTGCCCCTTTGCTGTCTTTTCTCAGGCAGCAAATCTGAATGATAACTCACGCAAAGTATCTTGTATCCCGTGCCAAATAACAAGGAGCCCCGAAGGTAAAAGGGCTTCTGGTTATGCAGCTGTGTTGTAGAATTAGATTAGAGCTATCTGAGCAAATTATCCCAGCAAAGGGTAGCCAGGAGCCTCTCCCTAATGGAGGCTCAGCTGATAAGGCTGCTTTCTCAGAGATGATAATGGAAGCAGAGCTGTTAATACTGTGTGAACACGGGCTGCGCTGCGTGTGGCATGTGCCTCTCCAGCCCGGTGCACCTGGCTGGGGTGCCAGTTTCCTCCCACCCCCACGAATTACCTGCCCCTGTGGGCAAAAATCAAAGCAGTGAGTTTCTTTGTGCTCATTCCCACATTTTTGCCAGGAGCATTTGGATGCAAGGGAAGAGATTGGATCAGCTTTCTTCTCTCCAAGCATTTTGATCCAATATTCCACATTATGCACCACTAACCCCAGGCTGAGACAAAGCAGGTATCGGCTGTGTCTGCTCCAGGGCTTTTTTTCCCCCCTCTCCTCTATGGACTTTTGATGCTGAGAGTACACCAAAGTGTCGTGGCTGGCTGGAATCAAAACTTTTTTTGGCAAACTTTAAGCTAAAGTTACTGAAACCTTGGCCTGGCGTCTTGGCTCTGGAGCCAGGGTATTGCATTGCCCCACGTTGCCTTTGGCACATCATGTAAAACAGATACTCCATCAGATGCACAGATTCACACCTGCTTTGGACTCAGCTGTGATGAAGCAGCTCTCGGTGATTCCCCTGTCTACATGGAGCCTTCAAAAGCCATCAGCTCAGAGGGAGAATTTATTAGAAGAGCTGTTAATAATTAAATGCCACACAATAACATTTCCAGCATAGGGTTCATGAAGAACACCCTGCTCGCATGGCAGCCTCAAACAGTAATTAACGGCCACCAGTCACCAGGCGGCATATATCACCGTACAGATTACGGCAGCATCCAATTACTCCTTCGTTGCCAAACGAAAGCAGATGCTCAGACAAACTCGACAATATTGTCCTCTGTGCAACCAGAGGTGCTGGAAGGGGGAGCCCCACCACCCCCCTGTTCCCCCGGCCCTGCCTGCCCTGTGCTGGGGCTGCCGGGCTCCACTTGCCTTCAGGAGTCCTCCGCTGGCGGTGCCCAGGAACACGACGGTGTAGTTGTTGACGCTGGCCACCGCCACCGCAGTCAGGCCACTGTAGGTGAAGACAGGGGTGGCTGTGATGGGGTTCACGATGGCCAGCGGGTGCTGGAGGTGCGCGGCTCCACAGTCCAGCTGCTCCGGCTGCAGCTGCGGAGAGACAGGCACATCAACGGGCTGCGGCAAACCCAGTGGTCCCCCCGGTGTCACTGTCTCGGGCTCAGTGCGGACAAACTGCTGATGGGGAAAGCTCCTCACTACCGAGTCACGGAACAGGCAAATGCAGCGGGTTAATACGGGAGCAAAGAGCTGTAACAGAGCCTCCTTTGTGCTTGGCAGATCTACCCTCCGAGCCAAATGCAGACCAGGCTTTGCTGGAGATGCGCTGCCAGAGGAACAATGCCCTTGCCCATGCTACGGCCAGGATCAGGGCAGCACCAGGAGGGTGTCCTCCAGCCAAAGGCCCATTTACTGTAGCAGCACCCTCACCTCAACACAAAA
The DNA here is from genome assembly GCF_963924245.1 of Chroicocephalus ridibundus. Classification (NCBI taxonomy): domain Eukaryota; kingdom Metazoa; phylum Chordata; class Aves; order Charadriiformes; family Laridae; genus Chroicocephalus; species Chroicocephalus ridibundus. Next base: position 9,033,003 of record NC_086293.1, on the reverse strand, counting down.
CTCTGGTGCGATGGTAAAAGGGACAAGGGGGTTCCTTGCGCCCTTCTCCCACCGAAACCATCCAAGGTCTCTTCTCCAGCACAGCGCTGGAAGCCCCTCGCCAGTGGGGGCCGCGCCACAGGGAGGTTTCTCAGGCTGCCGAAGACGGGCCCTGCCCAGCGGCCGCCTGCCCTGGCAGAGGGGGCTGCTCTCCCCGCAGAGACCCCTCTGCCCCCAGCGCTGCGAGGGATCCCCCAGCCCACCGGGCAGCGCTTGGGACCAGCGCGGGGCACCACACGGAGCCGCTGCAACCCCACAGCCATCTCCGGCTCCTTCCCTCTCAAACACAAGGTGAGGCAAAAAGTTTCTCCAATAAGAGAACTCAAAATGTTTTTTCCCTGCAAGTAAGTGAGGAAGTGACTGAGAACAGAGCCAAGGGAGGGGAGGGGGGGAAAGAAGTTTGCTGGCAACTCTCAGGACTGTAAATCCTGGCTCTGATCTTGCTGCTACTGCAGACAACAGCAAAATTTCCACTGGTCTTCCACTGGGATGGGACAGGATGGAGGAGCCGCCGTGTAGGAGGAAGCACCATGCTGCAGGACATGCAGGGAAGAGCAGCGGCTGCAAAACTCTGCCCAGAAATGCTGGAGCCACCGTCCAGCCCCAGCCCGCCGCCGCTCGCCGTGCCCTGGGGAACACGCACAGCTGTGCCCTGTGCCCAGGACCACAAGGTGTTCATTATTCACCTCTGGCTTCTGCTTCCGAGCTGTTCCTCAAAGCTCTGGGGCAGTGGGAAACGCCTTTGCTGTAGAACAGCTAAACCCAAGACAGCAGGATGGCAGGTGACACAGCTCAAGCGGGTGCCCGGCCCCGCAGGAACCAGTGAGAGTCTCTGCCGGCTCTGGGGCCGCCCCACACCAGGGCTGGCAACCGGGGACATGAGGCCAGTATCGAGGCTCCCATGTCGATTTGCTATGGGGTGCCAAGGGGCAAAAGCAGAGGACAATTGTTAAGGACCCCTCATGTGAGCCTCATCTGTGAGCAGGCATTTGGCTCATTTAGCCCAAAGCAAGACAACAGACTTCACTATCCTGTGCTAAATTAATTAGCACAGTTGCTGCATGACAGCAGCATTTGGAAACGGGACTGATGCCTCCTATTCCTCCTACCCTGCCGAGATGCACCCAAGATTTATGACCGCTCTCACCCTGAATCCTGTGAGACTCTCCTTAAAATTTCTGCTCAGACAATGTGGATGGATTCAACAACGTCTGAACATCACAACAGTCTCGCTGCCGACAATTTACCTGCCGTCACTCCTGCAGCGGCTTTTATGAAGTGCTGTGGGCACAGCTGAAGCCGTTCGAATGATGGGCATGTTTCAAGGGCCATTACCACATCATCTGCCCTGTCATTTCAGGCTCATCTTAAGAGAAGCCGCAATCGTGCTGTTACCCTCCCCGGGTGCGGGCTCGCAGCTGCGGGGCTGACATGCCGCTGGCCGCGGGCGCTCACCGGCTGCCCGAAAACACTCCGAATTACGGCCCTGACTGCGGGAAGCGCCTATGCACAACTCCAGACAGGAGACTGCTGGCGGATGGCAACCCACACCCCTAAAACTAAGCACATTTTACGCCTTACTGAGCTCAGTCGTAACATGGATATTCCTTCCAAAATCATCGTCAGGAGTGCTAATTTAAGCAGAACAAATGCAGGGATTTGAGGCTGTGTCTGTTAAGAAACTGGACCACGTGCCTCCACCGGGCAGGAGATGTTGACACCAGCCTGTTTGGCACAGCCCCTCCTCCCCGGGGCTGGGCGCAGCAGGGCCAGTATTTTAATTCCCTTATTACCATTATTATTTCATTAATGGAACCAGACTAAATCTTCAGCTCTCCCCTCTCTTCAGCCCCTTTAGGCGATCAGGCCAATCTTCAGGCCTCGCAGCAAGGGCTGAGACGCGAGCAGGACCACCACTGCTCCGCTCCGAGCCCAGACCCTGGCTTGGGTGCACCTCCCGCCTGGCACCTGTCCCCCCCCGGCCACGACCACGTGTCTTGGGTTGGTGACACATTACAGCAACACGTCCCTGGACAAAAACGCAGAAGAAACTTGCTAAAACCCAAAATGTATGCGAAGCAACTGGGCTGTGTCTGCGGGGGCGAGGGACGATGCCCGCCAGCCGGACCACCACGGGGCTGGTGACTCTCTGCAGTGGCCGGGATGGTCCGTGGGTGTGGGGACCGCAGGCCATGGCACTGCCCCCTCCTCCCATTTGCATGGGAGAAGACATGAGCAATTCCCACCGGGCAGGGTGTGAGGTGCAGGTGCCAGCCAGCTCTACGGCTTTTGCAGCAGCTGGCCAGCAAACGGCAACTCAAATACCTGGTGCCGCCACAGACCCACAGCATCCCCTGCCCCACGGCACACACAGAGACAGCACCCTGCGGGCGCGGGCAGGGCTGTCCCTGCCGCTGGACCTGCCCGAGCGTGGTGCCACTCTCCAGAAACCACCCCAACCGCGGTCCCCTGCGCCCCAGCACGCACCAGACCCCGCTGCCACCGGTCGCGTCAGACGTGAAGTAACAAAGACTGATCTCAAAAACTTCCTCTGCTAAAGCGAGTGCCAAGCAGGAGACAGCACGCTCAGAGCTGCAGCTCAGTTCACATGGGACCGAGACGGAAGGATAAAGTGTTGTGGATGCAGGTGACTTCGCTAAATGCATTTTGCAGTTTTATGGCATTTCATTCTATTAAAAAATAAAATCACAGCCCAAATTCTTAAGTGTGTATGTTTCCCCCTGTAAGTGGGCAATGCAGCTTTTTTATACCATCCAGAGGACACGCTAGCCATTCATGCTTCTGATGTAATGGTCCCTTCATTCACAGACGGACCTTTAGAAATGCACTTGGGTTTATTTATTTGTCTAGGGGACGGTTATCTCTAGCCCCTCTTCATTACTCTTTACCAATATTAACAACCTGAAACTCACAAGGCTCCTTCCTGCTGGGAAACCAAGCACAGGCACCTCAGGCCACCCGGTAGCCTGAGAGATGCTCAGCTACCCGGGGACCAGACCCCAGCGTCTGTCTCAGCCCGAGGGACACGGTCCTTTCTTCTCGCAGGTGGCCGAAATCACGGGAAGTGCCTTATCTGCTGCGCCTGCCTGCTTATAAATCATGTACTTCAGAGCTCATATCAGCGCAAAGTGTTTTCCACAGTAAACAGGATGTCGCTATTCTAACACAGGTCAAGCTTTATTTTGGCCACGTACATCCTTCCTCTGAAACACCTTTCTTCAAATGACATCAGCTCTTCCGACGGACGGGCAGGAGGAGACACATGGTGTTTCCCTCTCTGGGGTCCCAGGGTGGGGTGACAGGCTGCGCTGCTGCCATCGGTACACCGCAGCACCGAGGGGACACCTTAACCCTGTCACGTTACAGTAAACAGGATACGGCCACAGCACATCCTTCTGCAGGCACCAGGCAATCACTGCAGCTTGGGAAATCGCGCTCAAAGGCTGTGCTAAAAGGCTTTCTCCATGCGTAACGGGTTAAATCTCACTCCATCTTAAATCAAACTGCCCTACCCCGAAGTGGGGAAAGCATAAACATTAAGCTTTCTTCCAAAACCAATCTCTTTCCATCATGTGCATTTTAAAACAGCCCTGTGGGTATTTACTGTATTGCCACTATTTTTCAGCTACACGCTCTGGACACTCGGTAACTCACAGAAATACCGGGCGAGTCTAGATTAGAATCCTTCTGCACCCGAAACATTTGGCTCTGCCACTTTGACGCTAACGAAGAGCCACCTCGCCAGCGGGAGCCAGCCCATGGCAGCTCCGGCCGAGCCGCGCTGCCGTCACCCGCACACTTGCAAGAGGGGCGTACTCGGGATTTTCGCAAAATTTCACAAGTGATGCAAATTAACTCAAACCAAGGAGCCACATCTAAGAGGAGAGTTAGTCAGATTAACCCCTGAGCGGGATCGCAAAAACAAAGCGGAACAGAAATGAAAGATTTCCAGCCACGTCAGAGCTCAAGTTCAGCTGTTTTTGCGGTGCGCATTCAGTTCCTTATCCCAGGCCTAAAAAGAGCAGAAAAAGCGATTTCCCAGAATTTCCATTACAGCTCCGCGGCCCTGGGAGCTGTGCCCCAGCGGCATCCGCGCAGGATGTCCCTTCGGGAAGGAAGTCTGCTGGAAACAGAAGGAGGAAGAGGAGTGGTGAGGCAGCACTCAGGAAAACCATGAAACCTACTGATTTCTGCATCCTGTGTTTGTGACCTTAAAAATAGTTCTTAGGCAAAGATGGAGTTTATTTCTGAATCAAAAGCGGGCTGCAGTTCAGAAAAAAAGCCCTGCAGCTTTTGCTTTCAGCACGGCTTTCCCGATTCCGCTGCACCGGCTCTGGAGGCGCCGCGGAGCAGCAGAAGTGGGACGGGAGTCCGGCCCCTTTCATGCCTCGTATCAGAGCGGATTAAAGCGTTGGCTTTTAGCATGCCTGGAGTCCTGGGAAAATGACACAGCCAGCATCCGATAATCCGCTCCAAACTTGTTGATTTGTGGGACTTAGCCATCGTCTTCATAGGCTCAAAATTTGGCAGCTGCTCCTACACAACTGACATTTTCAGGCCATTAAAGTCTGTGATAAAAGGGCTCTAGTTTTATCTCTTGCCTTCCTTAACATAAACCATTAGGCTTTTATTAACGTTTAGGTATGACTCAGGGAAATCTCTGATCGCAGAGAGAATATTCAAAATAATTTGGATTCTGTCCGAAGAGAATAGCCGGACACGGACTCAAAGTTGAGCAGTAGACAGAGGCTGAAAACCAGCGCTGAAATATTGCACAGACACCGCAGGAGAAGGGGCAGAGGCAGCGATGGTGGCCAGCCAGCCCGGCATTACGCAGACTGAAAGCACAAGCCCTGCTCTGTGCCGGCAGAGCCCAGACCGGCCAGGGAACCCCTCCAGGCAGAGCCCATTCATCCCGCAGCCCCCCCCAACGCTGCCAGCAGTTTGTACACACAATCACGCGTTTATCTGCTGGAGTGTCGCAACCAGAGCTGTCAAAACCAGGCTTTTTGGGATGCCTGGAGGAAAATGTCATCCTCAGAAGAGGGCTCTACTGTTCAGGCACTTGAGACGTAAGCGGTCTCTAATTGTAGTGCTGCCGCAAGGGCAGGCATTACCACAGAGCCCCTCTAACTTCCCATCACATTTTTTAGGCAATGGGAGGCAAATCAACATGCACTCTTGGCCAGTCGAGGCACTCAGGCTGAGAACCTCTCATAAAATGAATCTTGCTGAATTTTCCTCAAGAATCATCCACACTAAGCAATCAGCCCCCCCATGGCACAGCAGACATCCTTAGAAAAAAAAATAAAGGTTTAAAATGAGATATGCACCCTGGTTTCACTATTTACTCAGACCACAAGTTTCTCGAGCGAAGAAGCAGTGGTTTTGCTGTGTTTTGCACATTTGCACAGTGCCAGCCCTGGCTCTGCAAGCCACCAGTGTGACACCAGCAATGGGCTGCCAAACACCCCTCTGTCTGCTCGCAGTGGGAGCCCGGACCTGGCTCCACCACCACCACGCCTGCGGCTCCTCCAGCCCAGCGGCATCGCAACACGGCCGGGGCACGGTCCCGGGGGGAACTGGCAGCCACCGACCGACACCAGGGGCCCGTCGGCGTCCATGGGACCTGCCCAGATGCTCCCTCGGCTGCAGCCCTCTCAGGACCTCTCGGCAACCCTCCGTGTTGGTTCATGCCCTGGGCAAGCACAGCGATCCACATGCAGCCCCACGCACCTCCCCCCGACACAGGTGACAGCTGGGACGAGCGTCACCTCCAGCCCCGGATCAGAAAAGTTAATGTCTTGCTGAAGAGGAGTAATTGCTAATGAAAAACTGCCACCAGACGCCCCCTCCACGCGGAGCACCATTCCCCGGCCGAAGGCACACCCGCCACGGCACCGCCAGCGGCACCACCAGTGCGGGGAGAGAAATGACCCTGTCAGCGCACCACAGACAAATGTCACCCCCGTGCCAAAAAGCGTTCCTTCAGCTTCTGCAGAGCTCCTGATGCCTGGCAGTTTTTCAGCCCCTTATCTTCATTTTTATTTTACAGGAAAGCTTTTTTCCCTCGTCTAATAAAACTTGTTCTTCCCCCTCCCTGCTCTCAGCTCCAACCCTTTTCTTTCCTGCCAGCTCCTACCGTTCGCTCTCAGCAGCTCCACATGGGACATTCACCTGATTAAAACAACAGAGGAATGCAGGCTTGCGTCCCTCACATGAAGTGAGCAGAGCAAACCCCAGCGAGCGCAGACGGATGGCCACAGCAAGCACTCTGCACACGAGTGGTTCTCCTCTGTTCCGCGCTGCACAAGAATTACTCAGGAACCTGCACGGTCGGAGGCACGAGATGCCAGCAGCCCTGGGTGCCCAAGCCACCATGTCCTGCCCTTCACTGATTTCTGAGTTTTCAGCAACGGTCGAGGTGCGTGCCCGTTCCGAAGTGATGGGCTCATCAGACCATGTGCCTGAAGCCGGACTTGGGGCCAGAGCTGACCCAACGGGCTGAGCCCACCAGCCCCCCGAAAGCAAAAAGGGAAACTTTTCCAGTGAGTCTGCAGAGACGCAGCCCTCCAGCCAGTTCAAGGCCAAGCCTTGAATTCTTAGATGCTGCCTGCATCTAAGCGGCAGCCGTTCACCTCTGCCGCGGCCGCAGACCTCAAACCACCAGAGGTGAGGTGGTTTGAAACACCGGAAGATGCTCTCGGCGCCACGACTCAAACCCAGGCTCTGGCTGCAGCTCCAGCAGCGCAGCCCCGGGCAGACCTCCCCTGCGCTGGCTCTGCTGCGGCTGCGAGAGCCCATCGCGGGGGGTGACGCAGCCAAAGGATTGGGACGGGAGCAGGGAACTGCTGTCCAAACCAGCCCGTCTGTGATGGTGAGGCCAAAGCTTGACAACGGCTCGAACAAACACAGGCTTCCTGCAGCCACCCATCTTCCACTGTGTCGCTTCAGGTGCAGGAGGAAAGGGCGGAGGTGTCCGTAACAGAGCTCTCCTCCGGTGTTAGGGAGGATGTAAGAGCTCCAGGAATCCAACAGCGGCACCGACGCCAGACACCGGCAGTGTGATTACCCCCTCAGTTCCCTCCGCCACCTTCTCCTGCAGGAACTGGTTGGACTCGCGGCCACCCATCGCCCCACAAGCCACAACCCCGTCATGCCGGCCCCAAGGCTGAACTACTGGTAAAGACAGCGGAGGGCAACGCTGGCAGGACCAGCTCTGCGCAGCCCTCCCCCAGAACACCTTCCAGGAGGGCCCCTCCCTTGCTCCGCACAAGCCGGGGGTCTGGCTCCCACCAGCGCGTCACCCTGCAGGGAGCAGAACCAGCACGTGCGACTGCACGGGGAACTGCTCAAAGCGGAGAAACAGAAAGAAGCGGCAGTCTTTTAACTGAAATTGCACATCCTTCATGCCGCCAGGAAGACCGGTCAAGCTTATTATGTTAGCCTTCATCCTGCATTAAACACAATACTTCAGATTATACAATCAAATCCCCCAGGAATGGGCAGGCAGAGGGATTAGCGAACAACAGGCTCCAAAGGGGTTGTCACAGTCCAAACACCATGCATTTAAGCAGTGGGAGTTTGGATGTCCTTTAAATTCACCCCCGCTGGAAACGTGGCTCCTCTGCCCCGTTCCCCAGGGACAGGCGCGGAGCGGATCCCAAGGATGCCTGCGCCGCTCTGGAAGCCCAACTAACACGTCCCCCTTGAAACTGTTTGGAGAAAGATGCTTGATTTATTCAGGCTGTATTTTCTTAGCTGTTCTTTCCTTGGGAGAGCCCCCCCCCTTCCACCACTCAAGCTGTGTTTCTCATTTACGTTGAGCTTTGGCTCCAGAAACCAATCCCAAACTATTCAAACTCCCTCCCACAGGGAAGAGTCCTGGGTGAACCATGAGTTTCGATCTTCAGGGGTTATTTTTTTATTATTGCTACTACAAACACTTAGCACTTTGCATGCTCAAAGTGCTCTGACAGCATATCTGTGCAATTCTGGGCTGAAAAAAGCATCCATTAAAGTAACAACTTCTTACCTAACACAACTGGTCTTTTGCATGTGTCAGTTCAAATCTGCTTCATTTAGCAATAGTTTATAGTAAATGTTTTCCTGTATTTTCCTCATTAGTTCTGCCGAATCAATTAAGCTCTGAGATAATGAGCAGAACTCTACTCTTCTTTTATGCATCCTCGGTAAAATCTGCCTCTGAACGGCAGCACTGCCCCACGCCACCGAGACATTCTCCACGGGCACCGCCGCGCGCATCGCCCGCTCCTCCATGGGCATCACCGCGCGCATCGCCTGCTCCTCCATGGGCATCGCCGCGCGCATCGCCTGCGCAGCAGCCTCAGCACCAGCGTCCAGAAACAAAACAACGCCACTTGCTCCAGGCCCGCTGAGGTAGCTTGGCATGGAAAGGTTAAAGAAGCCTTTTTGCTCCTTAACCGAGCAAAAGCGGTCGCATTAAGTGACTAAGGCATAAAGATGGGTGTGCGGCAGATGCACTGCTTCCCCAGCTCGCAGGTGTACCCTTCCTCCACTCTAACACACGAGACAGAGACCTCTGCCCTCATTTGGGGAACTGAGAAAACTCAACAGGTTAAATGGATGGTTATGGAAAGTGAGAAGAATTAAGGTGTGAGCTCCTGTGGCCACGCTCTCCTTTCGCAGGCAGCACCTGTACGAAGCACGAGGTACCTCCAGGCATCTCTCTGAAAGCACTGTGCTTGTTGACGTGCCAGTATTGCACCTCCACAGCGCTACAGAGTCATTTTTGGAGGTCCTCCCTTCCCACCCTGCCACCCCCCCCCCATTAGGAAATTAGGGTCAGAGGAATAATTTCAAAATTTATTAAAAATCAATGGTCCTACTGGATTCAGCAACTGAGCACCTCTCTTATTTGGTTAAAGTATGGAAGTCTTTCCTTTTCTCTACCATTTTATATTTTGTCTTCAAGATTTGTAGAAACTGATGTTTCCAAAGCTGTTCGTCCCAGGGCAGGGGGTTGGAACTAGATGGCCTCTAAAGGCCCTTCCAACCCAAACCATTCCATGATTCTATGATCCACTGAGCTCTGCGGCTAACTGTGATACCAAACCTCAGGAAGAAACGACACGACAGTTAGGAGAACCCAGGGGCATAACATGGCAACCCCAGCTCCTCCCCAAAGCTTGAAACCTTTCTTCAGCAGCTTATTTGACAGTGGCCAAGGAGCCTTTCCACAGCAAGGGAGCCCCGGCGTGCCGGACAGCCAGCAGAGTGCTCTCCCGGCAGGGGGAATCCCAGGAGGGATGTGCGGGAACTTCCACCCATCCCAGCCTCCCGCCACGCGGCTCAGCCCAGAGACACGCGCGAGTCAAACCAAGCGGAACAGTGTGGGGACGTAGTCATGTGTTGCTCTCCAGATGCAGATGTCTGTCGCCTCAAGCAGAGACTTAGCCACAATTTCCTTCCCACTTAACGACCTGCCACACTGACTGCCTTGAAAGCCCGGCCTGAGCCCGCTCCCTGCATGAGCCAGTTCCCAGAGCTGGGTCCACCACTCTCCGAGGAACCACGTGCAACAGCACAGCAGCCCTGGTGCCTTTGTACCGCTTGGAGTTCACATCTGGAGACATACTGAAGGATGACGGGGACTCATGAGTCAAAAAACTTTGGAAACCGCTATTTTATATTACATTTTAAACGCCTCATGTTTCACATCTCCCCTTCTTCATCGAGTGCTATCACTATACTGTAAACTTTTCCCAACTCTTCCTGAAAAGATCACTGTACACACAGCCGTTTTCTAGAAGATGCCAGGTTTTCAATGGCCCCTTTTAATTAGGCGGTCCGCCAGAGATGGCTTTTGGCCACTAGCAGCTCACAACCCATTGAATCTTGGCAGCGGTCAGCAGAGAGTGGGATGAAAATCCAATAGCCGAAGGGTTTTTGCTCCAGAAGGGAGCAGTACGAAGTAGCATAATACTTTAAACAGAGATGAGACAGGAACAGGGAGAAAAGTTCCAAATTTCCTTCAAATATTAGAGGTACATGTTTGCAAAATCCAGACTTTCAGGAAATTTTGCTTATGGGTTAGAATCGAAAGATTCGTATTCCAGTGCCACTTGCAATGCCTTAAGCTGCAGAACTATTGTCAGAGCAACGACTCTCCAATGGTTTGGGCCCAAAAAATGGGCAGCCGTGTTCCAGCAGCTGTTCCCGCCAGGCTGGGCCGCTGCTGCCCAGCATCAGCCACCTCCCACCAGCAGCGCCGCTGGCACAGGTTTGGTGGCCGCAGAGCCAAACGTAGGCCTGCAGCTCCACTGAGGGCTGAGACTTGAGCTGGGGTTTGTGCCCTGGACTCCAGCAGCCCCACCACGAGCCCTGAGCTCCCGCTGTGTCCCGCAGCCACCGCTCGTCCCCACGGTGGCACCCATGTGAGCACGGCAGCAAACCAGGGGACTGGGACTCTGGCCATGCCGCCTTCAGAATGAGATCCCCGTTATGGAAAAAAGCCTGAATATCCAAGTTCCTATCCTGTGAATATCCTAACCCCTATCCCTATCCTACCTGTGAATATCCTAACTCCTATCCCATTGCCCAGCTGAGAAACACCCGAAGGCAACATCCCTCTTGTCCCTCCCCTGGCTTGCAAGGCTGTGCTCATCTGTGCTCATCCCTTCCTCCAAAAAACAATGCCCCCTGGACTGGAGAGGAAGGCACAAGGGCTGGCAACAGTGGGTCGGCTCTGCTCAGAGCACGAGCCGTCACTGCTGCTCCGCTGCTGCTGCAGGACACCACTGTCCCCGTGCGTTCCCGTCCCTGGGCCCAACCCCCAGCACACATCTGTGCGAGGAGCCAGCGTACGCTCCCCACGCTGGACAAGCCCCACTGACGCTCAGCGGGTAACGAGGCGAAATCATCACGAGCTTTGACATCAGGCTGCTCAACAGCGCACCACATCTAACGGGGGCTCATCCAGGCTCTGTTTGATATGGGCCTTCTGGGGAGCGGCCGTCCCACGCCCCCGCCGGCCTCGCTCCGCCGGAGCAGTGGCTGCCGGCAGAGCTGCCATCCAGATGTTAGAAATTAGTACTGCTCCCTCTGCTCAAAAATGTCAATAAACTCTACCGATCTCTCGAAGTAGGAGATTGCCATAGACAGTCTGCCACCTCCTCCACTTGCTGCAAGGTGTTAGATCCCAACTTGAAAAGAAAACAACTTGCAATAATTTCTTTACCGACTCAACAAAAAAAAAAAAAACAAACCAACAACAACAAAAAAGGAAATAAAGCAAAGCAAGGCTGATCGCTCCTGCAGATGCAGTGGTCAGTTCACGCCCCCTGCCACGCCGTGCCCCTGGGTAGGTGTGCTGGGGATGGTGACACAGCAGCATTTGGGACCTCAATTCAAATCCTGACACTGCCACCCATCTGATCAACAACAAGGCATCGACCGGGCGGTCTCTTACCACCTCCTTCCCCCCTTGAGAAGAGGGTGATAAGGCTCCCTGTCTGTGCCAAGGGTTCAGGACGACGATGGGCTCTGTGAGTGCTCGGGGCTGCAGCAGCGCCGTGGCACAACCCTGCTGCCCCCGTGCAGGGGCACAGCAGAGGCAGGGACGCCTCCGGGCATCACCACCCGCACTGGGCCGTGGAGCCGTTTCTTCCTCCCATTCAAGAACGCTGACCCCCGTCCATCACCTCCTCGGTGCAGACAAGCGGTCACATGCCGGCGCGCAATCCCTGCAGCTGGGGAGCCCCCGGCCACCATGGGCCAGCCCGCACGTGCCGCGCACGAGCCCAAGCTGGGAGGTGCAGGCACGCGGCTGTAGGTAGCGCGTGGTGGCGTTCAGGTGGTTATAATTGATTGTTTCCAACCGCTGCTGGTGCAGGCTTGCCCCGCGTTTGCATTAAATTACCACAGCCAGGGGCTCAGACCTATTATGTTTCCAACAACTTGCTGGAAGAGGTCACCAGAGCAGAATGTCACAACGGTGCAGTTGCCTGAGAGTTTAAATAGACGCCTAATGGGATTTTCAAGGCGTAGCGAGGTGTTTTTACAGCATCCCCAGGCATCCGTACACATCTCTAAGTGCCTTATTCACCTCTCTAGGTGCCCTCAGCCCCACCAATCTTCTCTCTCAATCACTATAAAATAGGCTTTAAAAAACCAGACAGGAGATGGGAAATCCCTTGATTTCCACCCAGCGAGACCCCACAGCTGAGCTAGCGCCCGTCGGGGCTCCCGGGGAGCAGGTTCACGTTCCTGCGTGGGAGCCAAACGCCTGCCCTGGAGAACTTCTGGGGCTACACGAATAAAAGTGGATGAAAACCCCCAAATGAAGGGAGATATGATCACCACCTGTGTATGACTGTATGAGCAGCCCACAGAGTGCTCTGTGTCCTCCCGGCCATGATGGACCTCCACGTGCAGCACTGGACTTGGCCAAAACGATCCTTTTCCTGTCTTCCACCTAAACCATTATTTAGTTACAGGAGATTTGATGAGCTCAGTGGATCAAAATTAACCTGAACTCCTAGCTACCGAGAATAACGAGGTCTGTGCAGCCAGCTGCAGATATGGCTCTCCAGAAACCCAGGACCTAAACTGCACAACTGCTGCCTTCCAGGCGCAGAAACCTCTGCCGCTTCGACCGAATTCCCCTTTGCAATCTGGGATCTGTTTGAGCTTGAGATGCAAAGCAGGGGCGAGCCCGGGGCCCCGGCAGGCGCGTTCCCACCACCCACCTTCAGCTCGGGGGCACCCAGCCGCTCCCCAGGAGACACCCCCCCACTCGGCACAAAGTGCCAGGGCTGCGCCGGCCCCCGGGCGCAGACAGCCCCCGGAGCCCAGCCTGCCTTCCCGGGGAGGGCGAGACTCACACGGCGCCTGCCCCTGGCTCCCAGCCGCCTGCCCGCGTTTCAGCTGCAAGCAGAAGGTCGTACTTCCACATCAGTTCCCAAGGGAGGGCACCCAAGGGTCGGCCAGGTGAGAGGCAGAGCAGGCACGCAGGACTGGGACGGTGGTTGGAGGGACACCCCCTTCCCACCCCTCGTAAAACAACATCCAGAAGCAAAACAGACTACGGCGATACAACAGCACGGCGCAGCTGCGCGGTGACGGGGCATTTGCACCTTCGGGTGGGCGCTAGCGGTTCCAAACACAATGCGTTCCGCAAAAAGCAGAAATTAAGTCTGCTACAAGAACTCCTGCCTCATTTTTAATGTACAAATTAAGTGTAAATTCCCAGTTTCCTTTCTGTGGCTAATCCTCTGGATTTATTTGAGTAGATGTAAGGTTAGAGCACATTTATTTTCATGTTTGGAATTTCTAAATTAGTATAAACCAGCACTTCAAAGTAACTCAGCTCCTATAAAACCCAATCCCACGGAGATGCCACAGTATATTTGGACAGTAAGTAGATGCTTTGTCATATTCCCACGTGTATATGAGGTTTTTTTTCTTTGGGAACATTTTCTGACTTGTTTCAAACCACATTTCTATGCCCAGGCATACATATATACTGAGACTGTTTACACAGTCTACCCAAGGAGTTCGTTTTATTTAACAACCCGTTACAGTAAAGCTCACTGGTGGGTATCTCATCATTACACCACAAAACACTGTGCTCAATGAGCATGCAGGATCTGACACAAAGCCACAAGAGCCAGAAACTTGAGAATTAACGCTGAAACGCATCATTATCCCAGGCCGCCGTGCCTATGTTTTTTAGCATAGGAAACAAACCGGATTTTCAGCCTTTTTTGAGTTGCAGACCCCAAAACATTTCCCAGGAGAGCTGCGGATCCCTGGCTAGCAAATCTAAGTCTGACAAATACAAGTCTGCTTTCCCTGGTTACCTCTCTGGGAGGTTTTAGACAGAGAGCGTGGAGTTCGGTGCGGAAACCACAGAAGACGAGGAGTCGGCGCAGCCGGGAGCGTGGGATGGGGTTCCCAGCTCAGCCTTTCCTCAAGCGTGCTTCTTCGTCGCGTGGTCTGTGTTATTCTGTCTTAAACTCAGACCCCCGTGTCAGCCACCGCTTGGACGCCCAGGGCAGGGAGCTTTGTAGAAATGCCTGGAAATCCGCATTTGCTTGCCCCTCTGCTGTGGCCGCCGCTGGGAGAGTGGGGCTGGGACCGCTGCGGGTTGGAGCAGCACAAAGGCGCCCGGTCCGTCCCCTCACCCGAACGCTGGCCTGAGGGACAGGGTGGTGGCGAGAGGTTGCCAAGGGGGTTTTTTCCCCCTGGGACGTGGCAGCGATGCAGCACGGCCGTACCTTTATGTTCACTGGCGCCAAGGGGAAGGTGCTGGGACACCCTGTGTGGCTGCTCCTCTCGGGCCATCGGGGTGCCGGGGACGGGTCCGGCTGCTCTGCTTTTGCAAGGGCTCTGGCATACCGCAGCTGTCCTGCGCTCCGGCCACGCAGCCGGCCTGACCTTCAAACCTACTGGACCATGATCCTGCTGGGGCAGAACAGTCCAAATATGAAGTAAACCCAGTGTCCTCGCAATTTGGTAAGCTCTGTCAGCACCTTGCTGCAAGTGACGCTACAGACAGTCTGCGACAGAGAGCTCGTACTGCTCCTCACTCCTGGGGGCATGGGTCACAATTCCACCCGGGCTTCCAGTGGGCAAAACACAGTGACTCCATGCAAGTATTTCATTTTAACTGCATGCGTCACAAAGACAGCCCAGCATTTGACACAAAATTCATTATAAAAAGCTATTTCTGTTGAGGGAAAGCAATCCTAGCACTCACCCACTCACTCACGGTACAAGAACCCAATCAAACCAGATCCTTCCCTAATATATCCTCCTTCCCCTAAGCTGCCGCTGCTAATTCACCTCCTCGGTAAGTGACTTTTCGGCAGCATTCATTGAGAACAACCAACCAGCCTCCACTCCTGACCCAGACCATCCTCCTCGGCACGTACTCTCCACGTCTCACAAAGCCGTTAAGCATGTGCTTAATTGCAAGTCAGCGCTTCCATCAAAGCGAGGAGCCCGTTCCCAGGCCGAGCTGGTGGCTCCCCTTGCCCAGTAGTGGGGACGCAGACTAACCGGCCACCCAGGCTCCCCCGCACTGTCCCTACCGCCGCCTGCTCCCCGCAGCCCCCTGCCCCGCCAGTTCCACACCGGCACAGCGGGAGCCGGACAAGCGGCTGCCACCACGCCGACTGCAACTGCACAGGGACAAATCCCCTCCATCCAGTGCCAGCCTCCCGTCGCCTCCCATCGGACCCCTTGTCACGATGCTGTGGGGTGATGAGCCTGGCCTCTTGCCGGCGAGTGCTGCCACGGGGACGGCCAGCATGCCACGGGCCTGCTGCCGAAACCCATCACCGGCGGGCGAGGGCTGCAGGTCCCTGGCTGAGTCACAGCCAGTGCTGCAGGAGAGGAGCATTCAATTAGACAGAAGAGCACACAAGGGGGCAATGATTTTCCTTTCACACCGCATTATGCCTAACAGCCCGTGCTCCGTATTTATAACAACCGACTACTTCAGCCTAACGTGCGCTTGGAATGAATCAGGCCATCATTAGGTTTTTATTTTTTCTTCCAGAAGGAGCTTAAAACCCAACCACCTAGTCCACGGGAAGAACTAATGAACCACAATTTTGATAATACTGGAGCACCTATCACTGACACACGGGCAAAAGAAAACCTGGAAGCCCACCAACGGGTGGAGAAGTGGAGCTCACAACGGGAAGGCAGCTAGATGCCGATCTGCTCCACCGAACCAGCTGCTGCTTTAATACATTTTCCTGCTGCGTTCCCAGGGCTGGGACACAAAATGTATTAGAGTATTTCATTGTCTTGAAGGTGGAAATTGATGTTGGGTTTTTGCGGCACAAAGAAACACGATATTACAACTCTTCTCTTGACACTGCCACTCTGGGACTTGAAAACGAAAACAGCTTGTTAACTTGTTGGCAATTCTAATGATTAAGTAAAAGGCAAAAAAAATGAAAGGCTCTCCTTCTGACTGGTAGGAAGACTTCCCAGCAGGCTTGGTCAGCGGTTTTAGAGAAATACGCTTCAAATATATGGGAAGCGTAGAAATACTAGGCATGAATGAATATTAATGGTGTGCTTCATTTGTATCCTGCTGTACTTGACATCAAAGGATCTCAAGGCAGCTTTACAAATGTAATCTTACGCTACATGTGAGTTAGGTTTCTGAATAATAGTAATAAATATAGGAGTACGTGGCAAATCAGGAAACTGAGGCACCTCAGGTCAAATGACTGGTTCAAGGACAGCGACACTGCAGCAGCGTCAGTTGGGACCAGAGCCCGGTTTTCCCCATCCACCCTATATAACCACCAGCCGTACTGCTGCCTCCATGTAAACAAATTTTCTCACAGCCTGATCTCACCACAATGGTAAATATGGAGGGTTTCTACTGACTTCTATAGGATTGGAGAGGCTCGGTGATTTCTAGCTTGCACCTCCTAACCTCACATCCCTTATCGTTTGCCCCTTCAAGAACACAGCCATCCTCCACCGACTGCCTTTGTGGCACCAACCGACAACACGCTCCTTGCCTTCCTCGCCCACCCAGGGAGCACCCAGAGAGGGGCTGCTACCAGGAGCATGCTCTACAGCGCAACAGCCAGACCCAAAGACGCAGTGAAATGTCATTCCTGCGCTAAGCCTCCCTGGAGTCACTAGGGAATCAGCTGGCTAAATATCTTACTGTATATAGCACTTTGAAAATACAAATATTAGCCTTGATTATCTTCCCTACTGAACAAGAGTTAGAAAACCCAGTGTCTTCCCAACAGATCTGGAGCACTGGGGAAGCTCAAGGGAAGCGGGTGTCTTTCTGCCATTGACTTTCGGTTACAGCTAGGCCGTTAACTCTCCAAGCAGCTCCACAACTCTCAGCCCCTCTTGACCCGCCTGGCAGAGACAGTTCAATCCTGCGCGGGGCTGAGGATGCTGAGCTTCAACCACAGCCAACAAGAACTGCGGGTGCTTTCTCGTCCCGTAAATAGGATTCCTGACTCCCAGTGACTCCTCTGAGAGCAATCACCACGCCAAGGCTTCAGGACTGGGCTCCCAGTGTTTAACGTACCAAGTCTTTGTGGAATTAACTCAAAAGCCAGGACAACTACCAGATTTCCTGGCTGTCAGGCAGCTTGTACTTTGCCACCAGGGAAAAACTATTCAACTTTGCTAGAATAGGTCTATGAACCAGTGCATTAAGAGTACATATTTTAACACAGCATGGAGATGCCACACTAAACACTTCGGTTACCATGGGAAACCTTTCTCTCTTCGCCACTGGCACTGCACAGGGAAGCCCAAGCCCAAACGCTCTGTCTTGCCTTTGAAATCAAACAGATGTTTTTACGATCTTTGATGGAGCTGAGTTATGCATCCTTCCCAGAGGAAGGGAAAAATGCAGTGTTAAAGCAGCCCTTCTTTCTTTCTCTTTTTCACAAGCATCGCATATCTTTAGTGAAAGGGAAAACAGGCGTCTTTATCTGGCACTAACATCTACGGCCACTTGGTAACAAATTGTGACAATGGCAAACTTTTACCCCGAACGTCAGGAAACAAGGCAGCCTGTGTGTGCCGGGCTGTCCGGCCGCGGGCCGGGCCGGGCCGTGGGAAGGCATCGGGCGGGCGGCAGACGGGGAGCGGGGACAGCGCGCCGTGAGTCACCGGCTCACCGGGAACGGGCCGTGGGAACGGCGGCGTCCCCTGACACATGGGGGGGGCGGTGTCTCCCCCCCGGCCCACGCACGGACACACACGCGTTCTCTGCTCGGTACGAGCCCCGCCGCACGCCTGCCGGCGGGGGGGGCTGCCGGGACCACTTTGACGGGGTGACCCGGAGCGACACGGGGAGCGCGGAGCGGGGCACGGGGACAGGAGCCGGGGGAGAGGAGCGGAGCGGGGAGAGAGGAGAGGAGCGGAGCGGGGTACCGGAGCCGGGTACCGGAGCGTACCCGCCCGCCCGCAGCGCCTCCGGCCGCGGGACGCGCTCCCGCCCGGGATAACGGCGCGGCGGCAGCAGCAGCGGGACGAGACGAGACGGGACGGGACGGGCCCGCCGCCTCCCGCCGGCCCCCCGCACCCGTCCCGTCCCGGGACGCCCCGTCCCGGCTCCCCCCGCCGCCGGCAGGTGCCCGTACCTGTATGTTGCGCTTCTCGCAGGCGGGGCCGGTGCCCTGCACCACGCTGTCCAGCACGGTGACCATGCCGGCGGCCGGGCTGACGAAGCAGGAGTTGCGGGCAGCCCGGATCGTCTCCTCGATCTCGGCGAAGCGGAAGACGCAGAGCGCGGACTGCGGCCGCCCCCCGCCGCCGCCGGCCCCGGCCCGCTCGAAGACGCCGAAGAGCAGCTCCTCGGCGGGCGGCGGGCCCGGAGCGGGGGCGGCGGGGCTGCTCCAGGCCGCCCGCGCCGGGAAGACGGAGACCAGGCGGGTGAAGGCGTCGGCGGCGCCGCCGCAGCGCAGCCCCAGCTGGATGTAGGACTCGGTCAGCTTCTTGGTCTCGCCGCTGCCGTTGAGGGTGGCCTCGGCCGGCTCGCCCAGGCAGATGCGGGCCAGCAGGCTGTGCGAGGGGCTCTCCTTGTCGCCCGCGTTGGCCTCGCTGTTGAGCGCCAGGTAGGCGTAGGGGCGGCGGGCGGGCGGCGCGGCGCCGCGCTGCAGGAAGGCGCGGACGAAGCTGAGCTTGTGCCGCGCCTTGGCGCCCTGCTTGATCTTGAAGATGTTGTCGTCGGAGGGGTTGATGTCGAAGGTGAAGAGCTTGGCCAGGTCGCCGCGGGCGTTGAGGGCGCGGATGGCGATCTCGGGCGTGTTCTCGAAGCGGTGGTCCTCCAGGCTGCGGTTGCGGGGGAAGAAAGGGCTGCCGAAGCCGGTGTAGGTGGCGGCCACCAGCAGCCGCGCCCCGCCGCCGCCGCCGCCGCGGCGCAGCACCAGCCCCACGGTGGAGGCGTTGGGGTGGTTGGCCGCCACGTTCAGCATGCTGGGGAAGACGGTGACCGGGTCGCTGCCGCCCGGCGGGAAGCGCACGGCCACCGCCGAGATGTTGGCCATGCTGCGCAGCTGGCAGAGGCCCTGGTAGATGGAGCCGCAGACGACGAGGACGCCCTGCTCGGGGTCGGGCTCCAGGATCTTGTTGTAGTTGTTGGTGAGCACCTTGGGGTGCTCGCAGGAGGCCTGCGGCAGCTGCGGTGCGTGGCAGAGCGGGCTGTCGAGCACCGGCCCCACCGCCGCCTCCGCCTCCAGCGCCAGCTCGCCCCCCGACAGCTGGAACAGACGGTTCACGGCCGCCAGGTAGACGCGGGACCCGGGGCCGTCCAGGGCGAAGTTGTTGGTGGGGGTGGGCGAGAGGAACTTGCGCTGCACCTCCAGGCCGGCGGCGCGGCCGGGCAGCAGCGGCAGCAGCAGCAGGAGCGGCAGCAGCGCGGGGGGCCGCGGCTCAGCGCCCGCCGGAGCCCGAGCCGGAGCCGGAGCCATCCCGCCGCCCGCGCCGCCGCGCCGCAGAGTGCACGGGCCGGCCGCCGAGCGGCGGGAGGGGCCGGGCCGCGGGGCCGCTTCCTGCGGAGGCAGCGCCCGCCGCCGAGCCGGGCCCGCGGGAAGTGGCGGCCGCGGCGGGTACGCGGGTGCGCGGCGCTGCGCGGCGGGGGGCGGCGGGGCGCGCTGGCGGCCGCGCCTCCCGCCCGCCCCCCGCCCGCCCCCGCGCCCGCCCTCTCGCCGCTGCTGGCGGGTCCCGGTGCCGGCCCGTCATGTGCGGGGAATGAAGTTACCGGCGCTCCCCCGCGCCGCCGGCCGGCCGCGCACCGGGCAGCAGCGGGCAGGGCGGCGGCCCCCGGCCCGGGAGCGGCTCCGCCGGGGGGCTTCCCGCCTTTCTCTGCGCGTTTTCGAGCAGAGGGGGCCGGGGGCGGGGGGAGAAGCACTGTTCCCCTGCGGAGCAGCACGGCGAGCCGGCGTAGAGACCTCCCCGCAGCCCCGTGAGCTGGGCGCGGGGCAGAGTCGCGGGGAAGCGGCGGTCGGGCTGGCCCACCTCGGGACAGGCAGCGCCTGGAGGGGACGCACACGCCAAGCCCGTCCGGGAAGGGTGTCCCCCGGGGTGTCCCCCTAGCCCCCCCGCGGCACGGACGCCACGCCGGGGCCTGCCGGCCCGGCGCTATGGGCTGCGCGCTTGGGGGGAGCGGGGGGGCCGAGGCGTCAGCGCGGCCCCGGGACACCGCCCCCGACGGGCTGGGGTCGGCCGCGGCCCCGCTGCCGCCCGCCCGGGGGGGGTTCAGCTCCTCGGGGAACGGGCAGGGGGCGAAGCGCAGGCCTCCGCGGCCCCACCCCGGAGAAGCTTTGCCCGCACGGCTCGCCAAAAAGACGAGTTCAAAATAGGACTGTGCATCTCCTCTGCCCTCCAACGGGCTCTTTCTTAACTGTGGAGAAAAAAAAAGGCAGCGAAAGAAGTGATAATATTCCCAAATTCCACCCACTGGAATCCCCAGCGGGGGGAGCAGCCCCGAGGGAGCGCAGCCTCTGATCCACCCTCCCTTATCGGCGTGGGAACGCACCACCTGCGCGGTGGAGGTGTCGATTCACGCCCACGACGGTTCTTCCCTCGACTGCGGGCATGTGAATTTACCCCCTCGTCCTGGAGCTGCCGAACGAGGCTCTGGAGAGAAGGTCAGGATCTGTCCTGGTACAGAGACTGTCTGGGCCGTGCTCTCTGCATTGTTTGCCCACGTAGGTTATGTCCCTGCCGTCTAAGTGAGAGAGCCCTGAGCGGGTGGCCAGACCAGCACTCATCTCCTGCCACACCATCACGACACAGGGCACAGCTCTCTCACCCAGGCTCTGAGTCACCCAGGAGGGACCTGGCTCCTTGGGCAGCACATCGAGGTCCCCATGCAAGATGGGGCACGGGTGGGCTCCGGGGCATGGCAGATACCCTGGTCGTAGCGCTACCCTGGTCGTGGCGCTCGCAGCACTGTGTGGGTGCTTCAAGCTGAAGCGATGGCAGAGCTGGCGGCCAAGTGGAGCGGTTACAGGGTGTGGGCACAGCATCCCTGTCACAACCTGAGTTTCCACGAGGAGCAGAGACCTAGCTGGAGCACCCACGCAGTGGTACAGCAGTAAATCAGTACAATGGCACAGGTCCCCTGATAAGGGTTGAGGATGGAGACACCGTGCCATCCACAAATAGCCAGCAGCGTTTAAAGCAAGGGTGGGAAATCAAGGCTGGCATTTGGTCACAACCGCCTGGAAATGCTCCGCAGGCGAGCTCTGGAAGGCTGTGCTCCCTCTCCCCATCCCCGAGCGCTGCCTTACCGCCCTGCCTGTTCTCGGGGCACATATCTTTGTTTATACAAAACATGTTAGGAAGGTTGATGAGGATTCTGCACGACTTCTGTTCTGGAGAGAAAAATCCTCTGTTGTTGTCTAATCTAATTTCTACACCTGCCAATTTCTCTCACCCTCTTCCTGTCCTCCTCGCCCTCTTCAGAGCACTAATTAATACATAACCGCCTTGGCCACGCCATGTCCACCGAAAATGTGCATTGAATTAAATGCTGTGCTTTTGTGCTATCTAACTCATTGTCTCTGCTAATCATATCCTTAATTAATACAGTTATTAGCTGTTTTTAAACGTGGGACTCCCAGTTGTTGGGTTTTTTTTTAAACTACAAGTTAGCAATTTTAAAATGTGATCATGTCTTTAATTACACAGAAATAAACCCCCATGATCCCAAACCCTTAATCCGCCTATTTTAGGATTTCTTATGGCTGCTTATCCTGATAGTAGAGCATCTTCCATGTGAAATCAGCCTTTTAAGGCATATCAAATTAGGTTCCAGATTACAGTCAGTTAAAAAAAAATTAGGCCAAAGAACACAGAAAAATGTGGACTTACCCAAAGGTATCCAGCACTGGCTTTGTCAGAAAAAATCCCCCAGGAGCTCTGACTCCCATTTCCTATGCCGAGCAGTTATCTACACTGATACAATTAAAGCCAAAATATTTGTGGTATTGAAGGATTATTTGACAAAGATTTTATTGTTGTTGTTGTTGTTAGGAAACAATCCTCTGGTAAGATGCTTTGAGGGGAATATTTTCCACAAATGATTTCCCACCCCTATTATCTGGGCTGTTAGAAGCTCCAGTGAGTATTTCAGGGTAATGCTCCTAATGGAGTAGTAGAGGTTTTTAAATCTCTCATACACAGATTTCACCATTATTTTTTGTTCAGGAAGAAAAAAAGGTCAAAATGAAACCACATGCCTCTTCCCATAGACCATCACCCCCCTGCCAAAGTCCCTTTCTGTGCGAGTCCTGCGCAGGTTTAAAGATAACGGCCTTTCAGACATCTCGGTGGGGGAGAGGGACTGTGTGCACAAGAACTCAAAAACACATTAATTATTAATAAATATATTTACAGGAGAACAGTTTCCCTTTAGGGGAAACATGAGTTACTCGTGCAGTTACTCAGGTTATATTGACTCAACACTGTCAAAAACCAGGATCTAATCGCTTTAATACAGGGAGCATAAACATCTATTTATTTAGCGGGGTTTATCTGCAAGGTAACCATAAAGCGCCCTGTGGATTTGGGAAGAAAGTTCACCCTCGCGTGCCGGAGATGGCCAGGTTTGACTCAGCCGCTCTCGGTGAACACCAGCGGCTGGCAGCGGGCCAGGCGTGCAGGACACCTCGGCGGCAGGGACCCCCCTGGGGACTGCGCGGAGGCTGAGGAGCTGGCACCCGGGAGAAGAGCAGCGTGCCTCCCGCCCTTGCTTGTGACACTGAGCACATCGGGAAGGCCTGGCCGGCGCAGGGCGCAGCCCCCTTGCAGAGACGAGCCCCCCGATCTGGCCACCGCACAGGGGCCACTTGGTGCCCCAGCAGAGGAAAAGCCAAGGCACAGCCTCAGCCACCCCGGAGCTGCTGCTGCTGCCGCTGTGCAGCAGGTCAGAATGTCCCTCTGCTCCTACCCAGGCAGCCAGTCCTTTTTTTCTCTTTCATCTCCTTCACTCTGCCTCTAAGTGTGTTATTTGGGTCATTTTCTATATGATTGCAGGGCAGGTTGGCAGGAGACTGTAAGGTGCATTCACAAATGCGTAGCAGACACGTGTTTTGAATCCTTTTGGCCGCTCACTTTCCCCCTCAGACACCCATACTGATGAAAAATGGCTGTACTGGGTCAGAGCAGAGTCCAACTCACACCTTTTCCCCACCCTGAGAAAGGCCGCTAGCGGTTATCCGAGAGAAGAGGGTAAGAGGTAGGCGAGAGCAGAGCCGTCCCGCTTGGTCTCTACCAGCCCCACCCAGAGCCAGCCAGGACAGGGCTTTCCCCAGAGCAGCATTTCCAAACGGAGAGGAGCCATGCACCGGGGGAACGCGAGGAGAGCTGAGGAGCACTTAGACACAGAGAAATCATTCCCTGAACAAGAGCTGTTCCCTGATCACCACACTCATCTGATGCTTTCCAGTCCTGCCTGCCACCCTGCCTTTGTCCATCGGTTGTTAGTGCCTCGTGTCATCAGGCTGGATGCATCAGCAAAGCGCTCACTGAGGCACTTCAGGGCACTCAGAAATAACAGAGGGCTTGGAAATAGACTGATTAGCAATCCTTGGTGTATTTTTGGACGAGCGCGGACCGAGTCCCTATTTTATTGTTATTAATTGGTACTGCAGGCACTGCTCATGGAGAAGGCCAGATTGTCATTACTGTTATTACTAATGATTTAGCACGCTGGGATTGTGCTAGGTGCTTAGCAGAAAGATTAAGGCAAGGTCTCTTCCCAAACGTCCTTTAATCTAAACGCACGCTCCAGTGCGGACTCAGGCTTCACTGCAAATGGCTGTAGTAGGAATCGCACCGGCGCGGCGCGCTCCGTTGCCACCCTGCTGCTGGCCTCCAGTCCTGGTCTGTGCAAGGAGGAGATGGATTTATGGGGACCAGAGGCACTTTCTGAGTAAAATCATGCTTTTTTCCCCTCAAGCCTCTTTGTTTTCAAAGATGAACCTTTCCCAGTGTAATATAGAGCATTGCTCCCTTCAGAGTATGTAATGCAGTCATAACCTTGTCTGCGGCGTGCAGCCGGCTGACGTGTTCGCTGTGAGGGATTCGCCTCCAGAGAGGAGCTGTGCAGACAGAGGTTGTGAGCATGAAAAGGTCTCCTTCTAGGTTAATGACAGATTCTGTGCTGGTGAAAGTTCACACACACAGTAATGGCAGGATTTTCCAGACCAGGAGGTTTATCACAAGGCAATAAAAAAATGTGTCTTTTGTAGCCTATGCTGGGGTTTGACCCGAGCGCTGTGGGTGGAAAGCTGAGATGCAAAGGCAGCAGGTTCCCCAGTTTCCCACAGGTCTCCTCGGTGACCTGTTGCTTTTACTTTCTTTAGAGGCTTAGAAAGGGCTCAGCACTCACTCCCCCTATAACTTCACACCAGTCAGGGCTGGAAACATGGCTAGTGAGCTCAAAGGAGTCTCCAGCTCTGCTCTGCAGGAAATGTAGCACACGCTGGGGCTGGTGGTGGGATGAAGACACAATCCCTTCAAGCCCAGCCTTGCTGCACTCATGGTCTCTTGTCCATACCTGTCCCTTGTCAGCGCAGCCCCTGGGGTGCCGCAGACAGGATGGTGCAGGTGTGCACTGCAGAGTAAGTCCCTTTTTTGGCTGGATCGCGACCAGCGCCAGCCTGAGGGGGTCCTGGACAGATGATCAGACTTGATGCAACTACAGAGTAAAGGAGCATTTCATCCAGTCCTGCTCTGACCTCTGGGGAAGTGGGGGTGCACAGCAGCTCTCTGAGCTTCAGAGGGGTGTCAGATAAAGGGCGTTTCAAGACCAAGCCCCCTGACAGACATCCTGCAGGGACAGCACAGGCACATTTCTTGGAACAAAGAGACAGGAGGATGTGAGCCCCTGGCACCCCGGTGCACAGGCACCAGCCTCCACACCCCACTGAGGCCAGGCAGCTGCTCCCCACCAGGTCCCAAGAGCCGCAAACGCCGCTCCTCAGCTTCCTGAGGCCCCGCAGCCAGCGGCGGAGTGCTGGGTCCGGGGGTGCCAGACCGCAGGTGTGGGACAGGCGGGGGCAAAGCAGCAGCACTGGCACAGTCACTGTGGGCAGCAGTGGGTTTAGCACCATTTTGCCTGGTCTGATGGAGCAGGGGCTTGTTAAGCCCCCCAGGGCTGCAGGGCCCTGCCTGCCCACGGCATTAAGGCTCCTGCTGGCGTCCGGCAGGGCAGGGGCCAGCCGTGTCCAGCCCCCGTCAGGCCGTCGCGCAGGCCCCGCGCGTCTTGACTGCCTTCCAGCAGTGTAGGATGCAGCACTTGGCTCTGAGCAAAGGAAGCGAATGCAACATAAAGCAGAGCATCCCCTCGTGGGATTCACAGCGGGGGCCATGCTGATTGTTCAAAACAAAGCATGGCTGCGTTGGAAGCCAGCCTGGTTTTTACCCCAGGATTCACACATGAAGGCCCTAGCTGACCCAAACAGCAAAGCCCTGCAATAACAACCAGCAAGGCTGATCCTACCAGCTTTGTTCAAACATCCTCCGCCAAAGCCCGGAGGAAGTTTTTCCTTATGAAGTCAGGCAGGATCGTGCTGCACTCCTTGCAATATGCTAACTTTCCAGTGAGCAGTTGCTCAATACGTGCTTAAGTAGACAGGCCACCACTACCCGTTAACCAAAACAAATGGGAAAGGGGGAAAGCTTACAACACAACAATTGCTTTCAATTAGAGGAAATATCTATTGCCAAAATATGTCAGCGGGATTTGACAGACTACATTTTTAACTGTGTACTACTGAAGAACTGGCTGCACTAAAATGCAGCTTTAACTAAACAGGGATTTAATCCCCTTCCCTTCCTTCCCACAGTATAATCAGCACTCTGTAAATATATTATTACAGCCCACACTACCCTCGTTAATTCCAGCCAATTTGACTTACCTCAGTGGCTTCAACGTTATTCTCTCCCGTGTTCACTGGGCTCGTTGAGGCTTCAGTGTCAAGGCTCATTATGTGCTTTGAAGTGAAAGGGTTAAATGTGATTAATCATAAAATTATTGTTTGCTTTGCACATCTTAATAACAACCTAAGCATTTTGGTTAAAATCTCATATTGATGTAAAAGGTGTAATACGTTGCACCGGGCTCTGAGTCAACTCTGTATTTGGTGTGTCCAGCTCTAAGCACCTCTGGTCTCCACCGGGCTGAACAGAGCAGACTCCAGGCAGGCTTCAGACGTGCCCTCAGCTCGGCAGGGCCTGTCGCTGGCAAACCTCTGTATGCCCCAGGTGGCACCTCCTGGCTCCATCCCGCATCCTCTGACAGGCCCCGTCCCAACCCCAGCCACCACCCGCCCTGAACCAGCTCCGCAGACACTGCCGGACCCAGGGCTCCTGTGAATTCACGGGCTTCTGCCAAGGTCAGCCCCAGCTCCAAGTCACTTGTCATTGCTGTGACCCTCGGCCAGGCATGCAGCCCTTGCCAAACACAGCCCCACATGCCGTCCCGTAGCATCTGTATCCAGCTGTGGTGCTGACTCAGAGCCTCCACTCGCCTGAGCCTCAGCTGGTTTTAACCCCAGCCTCGTAACGCCAGCCAGCCCCAGCTCCAAGCTTTTTTCACTCAGCCCCTGACAGCACCATCTCCAAAACCTGCCTGAGCAGTAATTACCAGCAGCAAACCATCAGCAGACCAAGCTGGGGACCGGCACTTCTAACCCTGACGCCGCCAGGGACCCTCCTGGCTTTTACCCAGCCCCGGCCCATCGGTCCCGTCCTCCAGCACCTTCACCCCTGTGCCATCCCCGCTGGAACTCCAGCCCAGAGGTCCCTGCCAGCGACCCAACTGCGGCAGGCCCAAGCCCTACCCCTGCACCCCCCCCTACCCCCCAACCTTGCCCGCGGTGTGCCCGTGCCACTTCCAGTAAAGGCAAGGCAGTGCTCGGCTGTGACGGGAAGACCCTCCCTGACCTCGCTGCGCCCCACATGTGTTGACCAGGCCCTGCAGCTCTTGTGCCGTGTCCTGGCGTTTGAGTAGAGGCGCAGGGTCAGCCTCTCCCAGTAACCTGCTAGCAGGCATTAGTTACAAATGTATGTGCACACTCCTTTTTACCAGGAAACTTGAAATGTTTTCATACCTATGCCTTGCAATGGCCTGCTATCTACAATTTCGAGATAAATCTTTGACGTGCGGCATCCAGCAGCATGTGTTTTACATTGCCTCTAATAGCTGTCTCTCATTATAATGTCACTTGTGGGGCGTCGTCTGTTGTATATTTTTGGGCATATTGTAAACAGTGTGATCTTGTTCTTGACATTTCCCTGGTGACCCCAACAGTCTTACAGGTTTACACATTTCTCGTGTGCAGTCAACACATGCATTAATCTTAGAGATAAGCCAAAAGTCACACACACACGTATATGTATAAAAAAAGACATGTGCGCACATACACATTTAAAATGTCAGCAAGTCCCACACTGGACTAGTTGTAGCATTTTGAATTTTGTAGCAGAAAAGCAGAAAAGGAGAGTTATCAGGTGGTTTCAGTTTAGCCTGCAAATGTACTATGTGCAATCTGCATGCTTCTGTGCGTGCAATGTTACAAAACCGTGCACTGATGGAAACGTTCACATGAATCTTTATGCAAGTGAAACCAGCCTTTTCCTTGGAATATCTGGATAACCCAGTAGAACAGGCACACAAAGTGTTTTACCCACCAGTGAATGTAACACTGAAACTGAGCAGAAGTAGTGGTAAAACAGGAAGGTGGAGCAACCTGCTGATACGGCTGAGGAAAGTGGAAGAGGTAATCAAAAGCCTAAATAGTTAAAATGACCTTTCAACACTCACTCATTTTTAAAATGTAAACACCATACAGTTGAAGATTGGGGTACTTTTATCACTTGAATGTCAGCTGTTCCATCTTTCTGTCTAAGCCGTAGTCTTTTTGCTATTTTCACATCCGCGTATTATGTTGTACACAGGTGTGCTGTGTATTTCAGGGGTCGTGGATGTCACAGGGGACTCCCTTTTCTCAGCCTCTTCTGCCCCACAAGGGTGGAAGGAAACACGCAAACAACACTGCCATCTTACCCGAGTCCAGTGTAAGTGCTGTAGTAGCTAACACAGGGTGCAGAGCAGTAGCTTCACTGAATTCACTGGCCTGCTTAGCCCTGGAAAGGTTAGGGAAATGGCAGCAAACCTTCGCTTCATGGCATTCATCTGAAGAGAGAGCAATAATAAGCTTTAACAATAATGAGGACTAACGAGCTGCAGGTGCTGGCTCTGGACTGAAGGTGACAGCCTGGCCTCTGAGCTCCTCTGCCTCCCGAGACAAGGTGTGCGTCGGGAGGATTTGATCGCTGGAGGCTGGGCAGAGACAATCCCAGTTCACCCGTACCATTGGGTCAGATTTAGGCTGGGATTTCCCCACCTTTGACTTCCACCTCCTGCGATCAGCAGCAAAACGCTTACCCGGGGCAGGACCTGGTCTGTCTCCTCCCGCTTTGCGGGGTCACCCAGCCCCGAGCCCTGTGTTATTCCACTCCTCCTGGGCGAGTGCCTTGGCCGTCCCCGCCAGCCGGGGGAGGTGACCAACGGTCTGTCAGAGGTCACGGTGGGAAAACACACATTTCACTAGGTGATTTTAGGATGTGTCATGAAATATGGGGCCTTTTTCCTCCCTGTTGGCAAGTCCTTTCAGGCCAAGTGGCTAAATATCCACCCGGAGAGCTGCTGGCATATGGGAATTAGTTGACAGGTTTGGGTCAGTTCCTGGAGGAGGGGTGTGAGTAGCACCAAAACCATCACAGCTGGCACTCATTAGGCTCTCTCCTGCAAACCACACAGAAGTGCCCAAGACAGAGCAAGCCACCGAGGTTTCTGTAACCTGGAATCTGACCTCGTAATCTTCTTATCTCCCTCTCGGTGCTCTCTGTCCTTTTGCACAGAGAAGAGCTTGTCATACGAGGGCAGCCTCCTTTAACCTACTTAATGGTACTTTTCACCTTCAGGGTCCTCTCATGCACTGGGTTTATCTTTCGATCGATGTTCTTCTTCTAAGTGATGTCTATTTAAGCCTGGGTTTAAAAAAAAAAAAAAAAAAACAAACCAGCAAAACTTACTTCTGGTTTCAATCAAAACTGTCAATCAATTGCCTTGCTCATTCTAGGCTTGCTTAGCAGTGTTTAGGCTTCTCTGCGCAGCACTCACGAAAGAGTCCGGGGGCCAGTCCCGGAGTTCCTTGCACACACGGGGAGGCTTCCTATCTCACAAATGGTCCCACTAATGTTATCAAGCTATTTGCTAAGCAGTTCAATAATCAGACAGAGCGTGGCCCATAGCAAACAGTATCTTTGTTTAAGCTCATTCTTGGGACTGCCAAAAGGAAGGGCACGTTGTTCCCAGCGGATCTAACATTTCTAGGGCTTTCAGTCAGACACCCATCTCTGGCACCAATTTTCCTCAGCAAAACTAGAATGGCCCTTGCAGGGCCCTGTCCTGCACTCCTCGCTTGCATGAAACCCGCGGAGTGAGCACAGTAGCAAGAGTGGCAGGATCTGGCCTGGTGGCAGTTGACATGCAGAAGGTTGAATAAATATTAGTGGGCAAACTCGTAATTAACCCGCCAGTTGAAATATCCAACAGATCTCATGTTTTCCTCCTGGTTGATGCAAATGAGAGTTGATTGTAAACATCTCATGCCTAAATTATACCTTAGAGAATCCAAGTAACACAGTTGGCCTTGCCTGAATTATTTCAATGAAAACAAGGCAGACAAATGAGTGTAATTGTCCAACTTCTTTCACTCGCTAGCTTTTGCCTTGCTTGGAAACTCTTGCAGCTGGACATTCGTGCAAGGTTTTGAATGTAAATGTACCTCTTGCCTCCAGATCTGGCACTATTAGCAAACCTGGTTTTCTTTCATTCTTTGTAAGACAGAAAGTGGGGAAGAGTAAAAAAAATGGGAAGAGCAAAAAAGTGGGAAGAGCTTGTTTGTGGCCTGTATTTCAAATGAACATTGCGCTCCAGCTCCCAGGCGATCATTAAGAAACTGGTGGCCAATGCTTTTGTTATTGTGCTGGGGTCTCACGCTTAATCACCTTCAGATCTAATGGCTCTGATCCCATGCAAGAGATGGGAATAGACAGCATGTAAAAATATCTCTGTTTCCCTCTGCCACTTCACTTGTTGCATGAAACTTTGCATCTGTTTTACACTAAGACCTAATCAGAACAGCTCCTGGCTGGAGCTTTTTGCTCCAGAATCAGACAAAAAAAGCCAATGTCTGCTTCCTCCCTGAGGGGCCAGTTCTTCCCTCCTTTCATGCGCATATCCTCCGTGGACACAGACTGCGGAGGCAGGGGGAGGGAAGCATCAGAAGAAGCAACCGAAGAATGAACGGATTTAGGAAATACCAAGTAACTGAGGAAGTTGGTCCCAGCACAGCTTTGGTTAGCCTTACAGCTATGTAGCGCTCAGTAAAGGTGCTAGACACGGACATTGGGAATATTGCCTGCTAGCCCCAAAACAGGCTTCAGCGTGAAGTACACAGCCAGATGCCCAGGTGAGCTCTGCTGCTGCAGTACCTGATCATCCTCACCCGGAGGGTCTCGGCCGTACTCTGCAGTCACCACACATGCACATACGCTGAATTTCAGCCTCCGTGTTCATGCTGCCGACAGGTGGGCTCTGCTTGCTGTAACAGCAGGTCCCTGTGCGACGCGGGAGCTGGAATTTGAAAGCATCAAATGCCTTTACGGCAGCTTCACCAGCTCATCCTCACATATGTTGTTTACCAGGATTGCAGTAAGGCTGCTGTGGAGCTGCTTGTTGCAAGGCCAGATTAGTAATTTGTTGGGAAGAGCTGAAGGGTTGGGCTGGCAGCTCAGGACCAGGAGGGGACATTTTTCTACAGCACATTCATCAGTCCTGATGTTGGCAAACGCCAACAGAGCCGCAAAACAGACAGATTGCAAGGTGGCCCTTCAGACCCCCAGCTCTGTACACACCAGGAGAGAAATGGCAGCATGTTGAAGGAGACTGTTAGAAAAAGGCATTTGTATTATCCCTTCACACTCATTGCCCCTCTCGTAGGGAGCAGTCACCTTCGCAAGATGCAACTCTACTGAAGAAAACAAATAATTATTTTAATTTCAGGAGGGCTATTTATGAGCTTAAAGCTGAACACACAATCAAACCAACATCTTCCTGATTTGAGAAAGGAAGAGAACAGGGCATTTCATTTTTGAGCAGCATTGTATAAGACCCTTTCCACTTAGGAAAAGCAAATCTGTGTCTCCTTATCATTTCCTTTGCTGCAGATTCATTGACTAATGAATTCTTACCAGCTGTAACATTCATCTGCACACTTAAAATCAACCTAGTAAAAGTGTACTTGTCCACCATGAGTAATTCTTTTGCTGGGTGAGTAATTTGTCTCTGTGGAGGGGCTTATGTTTGGTTTATGCTTTTGCTGCTTGGGATAACATGCCGTGGGAGTCTGCCTATTTTACATAATTGTGTACTTCAACTAAGTGTCAAGGGAACTTGGAGTAAGGGGTGGGTAATTTCATTTTTATTGTTATTAATGGCAACTGAATAAATAAATACAAAATAAAGAAAAAAATCAAATTATGACCTGATGCTTTGATTTTTCTGAAGATTATCCCAGTAAAGGATGCAGGAGACAATAGCTAGGCTGGGAAATTTCCTTGGCAATTTTTCAGGTGCTTCCTAAAATGTTTTCCATTAAGTGTCCCTAGAGGTCCAGTATTTGTGTGATTATCGGAAGGAAGAGGTCTTGGGTTTTCTTTCCTTCCTTGGCTTTCTTCATCTAATGTCTCCTTAAGACTCTGCAACCCACATTTTTCTTTACAGAACACAAAAAATAGAATCTCTTGTTTTCACACTCAGAGAAGAGACAAAAGAGACCTTTTGGCAAAATGTCAGATTGTGTGACTGATAACACCCCCAATCACTTCAGACTATGACTTGTGGCCATGTTAGACTCAGATGTGAAAACAAAACACATTTTATGTTGGCCACTTCGCTCCATTCTATTAAATTAGGACTAGTCATTAACTGGTGGAGAGGGAGAAACATTTCCATCAAGAACTGGGGCGGGGAGGTTGCATCTGACATCCCCGCTCCTCCCTCCCCCAACTTTCCAGCATTTTCCCCTCCAGAGATATTGGTGTGAAACCAGCTCACATGACAAATTAAAGTGATTCATAACCCAGCTGCAGTCTCTGTTGACAAGCCCCATCGCAAAGCAATCATGCAGATTTTATGCAGCCAGAGCGCCAGGGAAGAAGCCTGGTTAGTGGCATACACCGTGCTTTCAAGAGAGGTCTGATACGACTTGGCTGAATTCATCTACAGCACGTGAAGGCCAAATGGCTGTCACTTGACAGCAGTTAATAATGTAGTTTTAAAAGGGATATTTTCCCTGCTAAATTAAATTTCCAAGACATCACCATGCATCTTCAGCCTTATCTTTTTGTCTGGATATTTTTTTTTGGCTCTCCTATCAGTCTTTAAACACACAAACAGGGATTATACAGATAAACCCACAGTATGGTTCACTCTGACAGTGGCTTATCGATCATGGATAATTAACTTGGTGGATCCATAAACTAGACAATTCAGTGGCGATTCTCTTTTCACCACCATCAAGTCAGAAATGGCTTAGTGACCATTTCAGATGTGCCAGCCTGTCCTCTGCGGGCAGCACAGCAACCAGAGCGCAGAGACCCCTGGCACTCGAGGAGAACCTTTCAGCCTGCACAGGACAAGCGCATTACGCCTGTCTCTTCCCGCTTGCTGCTACATTACCTCCCCTCCTTCAGGAGGGCCAGGCTTTGCTACAGCTTTGCGTTTACAAGTTTATAGCACTTTGGACTGCAGGACAAACGGACATGCAGTTACCTGTAATGTCCAACCAGCTACACTGGGCAATTCACTATTTTCACAAGCACCAATCTACACACCCTGCTGAGATCACTCTGAACATGGTGCCCCAAAGCAGGGGCCAACCTGGCCTCCCCACTGTCCCTCCTGTGCCCAGATGAGGGGGCTGGAAGCCCCATTCCCCAGATGGCCCCCGGATGAGAGTTGTACCAGTTTTCAGGTGCACAGCTCTAATCCCAGGGAGCTGCAGAAGGGCCACCCCCAGCTGTGTCAGCAGGACCTCCTGTGCCACCTCATGGTGACCAGCAACGCTCTGGAAACCCTGAGTCACTTCCTCAGAGACTTTACCAGTTTCATTTCCCCAGGATGGCAGAGGCACAGATGGCTAGTACTACTGTGGTTGTCATGTTTGAAGATCCCCCAGCAAAAGAAGGGTGTCCCGGCAGCATCCCATGTTTTCACACAGCACTTACCTGCAGTTCCCAGCAGCTCTGCGGGATGCACCCAGCTCTTCCACAGCCTGCTGGCAGGCTCCACACTGCCGTGCTCTGCGCTCCTCAGAAGGCCACCTTTGCCTCTCCGTGTAGCTCTGCTCCAGAGCCAGTGCAAGGAGTTTCCCTTGATCTTGCCTGATGATGCTTCTTTGGGCTGACAGACCCAACTGTTTGGTTGTGGATCCATGTGTGCAAGCCCCCACCTCCAGCACATCCCTGAGCAGCAGCAGAGACCCAGGTCTCATAGCAGTGGGCTTCTGCATTAAACAAGGGCAAGCTCTGGGTGAAGCTCTACGCAGTGTTTCCGTCTGGGGGACTCCTCCACCAGGGTCTCCTTGCCCCAGACAATCAGAGCACCAAGGTGCCCATTTCACTGTGCCAACAGAGGGCTACAGGGAAACTCTGCGCCAGACCTGACACAGCCCCCACCTCACCCTCTGCTGCCAGGTCTCCTACAAGAGAAGCAAGCACCTCCTTCAGTCTGAAGGCACACCCTCTTCTGCAAATCCCGGCTGAAATGGCAGTGCTTCGTATCAGGACATACTACATTAATTACATTAATAACATTAACACACTCACACTGCATCCAGCAACCCTGGATACACAGCATTGGCTGAGTTAATGGCTCCACTTAAATCACAGTCCTGGGGGGTTGAGCCAAGTGATTGCGACCCCAGCTGAGCACCACAAAAGGTGGAAGGACACCATCAGAAGCAGCAAGGTTTTCTCCCCATGCTGAGCACTGGGGAGCAGCGAGGGCAGCCCTGGGACAGCAGAGCCCTCGCTGACAGGGCACAGCCCTGACCATGGCAGGCAGAGGCAGGCCCTGGTGACAGGCTCCATTGGCAGCCCCAGGCAAGGCAAGCAACACACCAGGTCCGGGGGCCATCCAAGAAGCCCTATCAGGAGCAGCAGACAGGACCAGAGACAAGGCTACAGCATAGGTCCAAAGCCCACCCAGGAGACAGGGCTAAAGACAAGCTGTAACATGCCATCAGTGGGCCTGTCCAGGAGATGAGGTACCTACAGTCCACTCAGAAGGACAGGCCAGGGGCAGGGCTGGAGAACAGCACACACAGCACAGTCCCAGCCAGGCCTGAGGGCCCAGCCCTGGGTTTAAATGAGCGCCTGGGCCCTGGGCAGGGTGTGGGTGGAGGCTCCAGGTGGGGCTGCTCAGGGCCGTTAAGGCCTGTTGGTGATGGCACCATCTGTACCCAGCGTGACAGGGAGCTTGGACAGGCCCTTCCTTGTCCCCTACAGCGGGCGCTGACAGAGTGAGAGGTTAGGGTTTGACCTGCTGGAGAGCAGCTCTGCAGAGAGGGACGTGGTTGTCCTGGTGGACAACAAGTTGCCCACGAGCCAGCAATGTGCCCTTGTGGCCAAGAAGGCCAATGGTTCCCTGGGGTCCATTAACAAGAGCGTGGCCAGCAGGTGGAGGGAGGTCATCCTCCCGCTCTGCTCTG
The DNA here is from genome assembly GCF_963924245.1 of Chroicocephalus ridibundus. NCBI lineage: Eukaryota > Metazoa > Chordata > Aves > Charadriiformes > Laridae > Chroicocephalus > Chroicocephalus ridibundus. The sequence goes on along the minus strand of NC_086293.1, from coordinate 8,998,099 downwards.
CCCTGGGGAGGCCACGGCCGGAACACTGGGTCCAGTGCTGGGCTCCCCAGTTCCAGAAGGACAGGGAACTACTGGAGAGACTCCAGCAGAGGGCTACAAAGGTGATCAGGGGAGCGGAGCATCCCTCTGATGGGGAAAGGCTGAGCGCCCTGGGGCTGTTCAGCCTGGAGAAGAGCAGACGGAGAGGGGATCTCATCAATGCTCGGCAATAGCTAAAGGGTGGGGGGCAAGAGGATGGGGCCAGACCCTTCTCAGTGGTGCTCAGTGACAGGACAGGGGGCAACGGGCACAAACTGGAACACGGGAAGTTCCATCTGAACATGAGGAAAAACCTCTTTACATTGAGAGTGCTGCACACCAGGCTCAAGAGACTCCACACACCTCAGGTGCCCCCTACCCTCAGGGGACACCTGCAGAGAGATTTATGCCTGTCCCAGAGGGCCCTGTCCCACTAGTTTGAATTGTATCCAACACAGGACACTGGTGCTCCTCCTCAGACTACAGGAGGGTCTAAAAATTGGGGAATATCTTGTCCAGACCTCAAATGGCCGTGTTGTGCCAAGTGGGTGGTGGTTGCTCTGCGAAAACCCTGAGGGAAGAGGTATTTAGAGGTATTTTCACCAATGCCTCCACTGAGGGAGAAAAGCAGCAGCAAAAATGCAGAGGGGGAAAATGAAGGATTTCAAAATAATGACCTAGGCTGATTTTGACTCCGGAGTAGATGAAGGGAATGGAACTGGGATCTGCTCCCATCAGATGGAAGCAAATTGGACTATTTCCCGGACAGATTGGCCCCAGCTGGGAAAGATAGAAAGAAGGCAAGGAAGGAAGATGGTTCAAGTCGGAGAACAGCAGCTCTGAGATACCGGGCGTTTTCAAGAAAGCCAGATTAGATATATTATCAAATCAACAGCATTAGACATGGCTGGCAGTATCGGAGGAGCCAAGAGACAGAGCTTGTCAAAGCTGATAGTAAATCAAGGTGGAAAAGCAACCAGGCTTCACATTATTTTTTTCTGAGCATGACAAAAACTGGGCTCTGCCCCCGCCTGCAGCTCGCGGGGCAGAGGGGGTGCACTGGGGTCTGGCGGTTCCTTCAAAACCTGTCCCACCTCTCCAGGAGACTTAAGGCAGTGGCTGGAGATTGGTGTGGCCCCTTGGGTGAGCGGGGACCCTGCCTATCGCCACACCAGAGGGATGTAGCAGGAGGCTCCGAGCACCAACATCAGTGCCCACCATGGAGGAGGACCACCTGGCAGCGGGCACGCTGTGAGGCCTGCAGCACCCCTGCTCCCATTCCCGCTCACACAGGAGCAGCCCAGCTTCCTGCCAGCGGCCCGGAGCACTCCAGAGTCCCGTCCCCAGACTTGGCGCCCATGCCGTTGGTGACCTTGGGGATGTCATTCCACCTCCCTGTGCCTGGCTGGAGGAGGGCTGCTCTGCCAGGCTGCTTGGCAGGAGTCCCTGAAGGTTAATTAATGCATCCTTAGCCAGAGCTTCAAGCATCTGTTAGAGGCTTCCTTGGTGAAAAACTTCAGCCCTCCCCAGCTCCTCCTTCTCTGAAAGGGCAGGGGTGGATTGCCTGTATGCTGTGACAACTACCTGCACTGTCTGAAATTCTCAGGGTTTCCAGATGCTCCAGACAAAAAATCAAATATCCTGGGTGAGAGCCCACAAGCTTATATAAAAGCCATGCTGCCAGCAATAAAAGGAAACAAATGAGCACTGATTAGTGCTGGCTTGCTTATCCTAAGAAGCCCGTGGGTGGGGAGCAAGGCGTAGGGGAGCACAGGTATATCCTGAACCTTAGCCTGTGTGTCTGTGACCTGGAGGGTCACTGAAACTGCTCGTCCTGAAGGGAACAGACCAAAGCATGCCAGGAGCTGCTCCGCCGGCCTGCTGGACGGGAGCTCGCAGAGGGACCTCCTTCGGCATTTGCCAAGGACGAGCGGCGGTGGGAAAGGAAGTGAGTCAGAGCTGAAGCGTGCTAATAGAGAAGCAAAAACAGCACCTTTAAAAGCTGTGATCTGGCTTCGGACTGCGGGGATGGCCACAAGCGGCGGAAACGGGAAGTGTGGTGAGAAAAAACAGTTAGTTCCTGCTCTCCTCTGCCCCCGCTCTGCTCCCTGCCCAAAGCCCGTGCCCACGGGGTGGGACCCCTGGCACCAGAACCAGGCCTCCAGCCCCCAGGAGCAAAACTGGGGCTCGTGCAGCAGGGCCTCGAGTGCTGGGTGGGCGGTGAGCCCGGGGCCACCCAGCCAGCCATTGGGACGTTCCTGGTCCTCAGTCTGCGCCTTGAACGTGGACGTGGCCCCGCCTGGTGTCACTGGAGTGAGGCACTTGGGGACACCAGTGCTGTGTCCCCACTCCCCCACTGTGTCCGTGAGCTGCCAGTGGCTGATGCAGTGCTGGGGGCCTCAGCAGGGCCACTGGCTCCCTGGCTATGCAGGGGCACCCTGGACGGACCTCCTCCCACCCCATCCCTGGTCTTGTCGTGGGGAGAACCTCAGCAACGGGAAACTCCAGCATGAAACCTTCTGGTCTGGGTGGTGCAGCCGGGAGGACCTTCACAGCCCCGGCTGGCCTTGGCTGTCCCTGGAATCTTCTGGATGCTTCTGTCTCGGGGTGGGGGTGGGGGGGGCAGCATTCTCCCACCAGCTGAGCCTCACCGTCACCCTGACAAGATCTGTGGGGACGGCAGCTGCCCCGTGCACACGCTCAAAGGGAAGTCTTAAAAATAGAAGGCAGTGGAGTGTGTGCCAGCTCTGCCAGGTGCCGCAGCCGCAATAAAATCAGTGTGGGGCTCGAGCCAAGCCAGCCGGGGGGGTGTGGGCTTCACCCACACGCATTCCCCTGGGAAGCTGGCTGGCGTGAGGGGTCCTACAGCACCGCTGCATGGAGCCCGGGCTCGACGCCCCTGTGAGCCTGCTCTGAGCACCCCGAGCAGCGTCAGGGCAGGTCCCTGAGGCACATGCACCCGCTGCCTCGCTGCCTGCTGCTGCCTCCGGGCGGCAGGCACCAGTCAGCCTCGCGCCAGCAGTGGAGGAATCCAGAGGCAGAGGAAGCAAATTGAGCATAATTAAATAAGAGCTCTTTTGTAATCCAGATAGTAGCAATCTATCTGCTCTGCTGCCATTATCACTCCTGCTCACTGCTACATCTGTGTGTAAAACATGTTTAGGTTAGTCTAGCAAGAGCTATTATCTTGACCTACAAACCGTGCCTTGCCTGTGTTTCCGTATCAGACGTGGAGACGGGGTAAGTCCATCTTTCCCTCTCTTCATACGCTTTGTGCTTATCAGCCAGCACAGCAGAGAGGAAAAGCAGACGCTCCCCCCTGTATCAGCACGCCGCAGCAGCTAGCTCCAGGCCTCCCTGCAAATGCCCATGGCAGGAACAGCTTCACCGCCACGGCACTTCGCGAGAGCCGGACATGCCAGCACCCAGCCCTGTCGCAAGCCACTGTCCCCAGAGCCACTGAGTCTCAGCCCCAGGCTCAAGCCTGTGCTCACAGGCTTTCTGCTGTGGAGCTGGGCTGTCCCCGCAGAGCCCCACTGAAGGACCTGAGTTGACTGGGGAGGGGGGTCAGACGGGACATCCCAGCTTGTCGCTTTTTGAGTCGGTGAATTCTTGTGTGGGGCTCCATGGGCAGCTCCTGACACTGTCCAGGTGCCAGAGCAAAACAAAAGAGTGTCCAGGACAGCAGAGCCTCAGATTTCCCTTTGCTGATGGGGAGACGGGGAAGGACTTTTAGCAGCCCAGTTAAAAGACGTTTCCTGGTCAGCACCCTGCTTTTACCAGCCGTGTTCCCACACCGTGAGCATCCCTCTCTGCACACCGTGCCCTCCCAGTCTTGGCTGTGTCTGCACCCTGCCCTCAGTAATTAACCACAGAAATTAACCGCACTATTAGCACTTGGCAAAGGTGCCAGCTGTAAGCAGTGCTTGGGAGGGGGGCATGGCAGAAAGACGATGGGCATTTTGCTAACAGGAGAGAGTGTCTTCAGGCTGAACCTCTACAGGCTCATCTCGCCCTGGGGGAGCAGGCAGCTTGTCTCTGCCAGCTCTGCCAGCTCTGCCATGTGCCTGCGGGCCCCCTGTGGCACTGGCCCAGCTGCCACCTCCAGACCCTGGCCGCTCTGCAGCGCTGCCACTGCGGAGGTCCCTCCTTCCCTGGCCAGCGTCAGGAAATGGGGAGTTTATCAATGTGGCTGTTGTTCCTGTGATCTCTCTGTCCTGTCCCCAGAGAACCTCCAAATCTCATATGATTCCCCCCCCACCTTTTTTTTAAAAGGAGCCTACCCTGCACCAGAGAAAAGGCACCTTTGTGTGTGATCTCTGATGGTGGACACGCAGCCCCAGCAGAGCAGTGCTGAGGCAGGCCCCTGGGGAGCCCCGGTCAGCATGGTTCCCCTCCGCTGCTGCAGGTCAGCAAACAGGACAACATGCTGTCCAGGAGCCAGCGGAGACATCAGGCCTTGAGGACCAGCAAACGCGCACCGCACCGCAGACAGGAACAAGGCGGGCAGCGGCAGGGTCAGCCCTGTGTGCCCAGCAGAGCCCGTCCAGCATGTCTGCGAGGGTGGAGCAAGAAGGGAGGAGCACGCCAGCAAATCTTCATAGACTCCAGCCCCACTTTGAGGAGAGGAGCAGAAAGCTCCCCATCAGACAAGTGACTAATTTTCACTGTAATCACAGACCCAGACATGCTCAACACACCAGAAGCAGAGCATTCAGCCTTATGTGAAAGCTGGTTTGAGACCCATCAATGAATGCCATAAACAATTATGCCTCAGAACAGCTCCCTCCAGGGCTGGGGCAACGGCGCGTTGCAGAGCCATGGCCCACGGCCATGGGGTTGCCTTCCACGCAGCCATTGGAGCTGAGCGCAGGCCGGAATGCTGCGTGGGAAAGTGCAGGAAGGAGAGGGACAGCCCAACCTGAGCAGGGAGAGGCTGTTCCTGTCGGACGCAGGAGTGGATTCAAGCTGTTATAACCACTGAGTCACTTCTGCAGTGATGCCGAGCCATGGGGGAGAGGGGTCCCGCTCAAGGGGAGCAGCTCGGGGTCTTTGCTGTGCTGCTGCAGCTGCTGCCTGTGGCCCAGCGGCAGAGAGGGGAGGCTGGGCCATTTGTATGGCAGGGATCCTCCGGAGCCCCATGGCAACATCAGCAAGGTGCTTGTGTCACTGCGCGGAGTCCTGGTCTCCGTGTCACCACACATTCCCCAGCACGGGGGGATTTCCCCCGCCATTTCTGGGGGGAAACCGCCCTGACAAACCAGCCAAGGCGGCTGTGCCGGGGAACACAGCGGCTCTGCCCGCAGGCGGGGCGAGCCGGGCTGTGCCAGCGCCCAGGGCTGCTCCTCCCGGCCGTCCCCGTGCCCGCTGGGCGTCCTGCCATCGCTGGTGGGACAGACGCAGCCCGGGGTGCCAGGAGGCAGCTGGGGGCCGTGCAGCCGCTGCGGGACACACCAGCCCCGGGGGCCCTGCCCTGCTCCGGCACGGCACGGCTGCCCAGGGGCTGCCGGCCCAGCGGCTGCTCCGCCCTGCTCCGCTTGGCGGGGGGACACGGCCGCGCCCCCGGGAGCGGGCGGCAGCCGCCGGACGGCGGCCCCGGGGCCCGATCCCGGCCCGGCCGCGCAGCTGCGGCGCCGCGTGGCCGCCAGGGGGCGGCAGAGACCGCGGGTGGCGGCAAGAGACCGGGCGGGGCGGGGCCGCGCGTTCCGGGGGCGGGGCCGGGGGCGCGCGGTGCCCCCTTCGGATTATTGTAAATCAGATTAGAACCATTAACATCTATTAGTTAATCCCCGGTAATTAAAACGACTCGGACGGGAGCGGCTCAGGCCGCGTCCCCGCGCCCGGCCCGCCCAGGGCCCTCGGCAGCTCCGTGCGCCGCGAGGGCCCCGCTGCGCCCCGGGGCCGGCCCCGACTTCCCGCGGAACGCGGCGCTCCCGCAGCTCGCTCTTTTCCCCGCGGGTCCCCGCAGGCTCGGGCCCAGCCGCCCCCGCACCGGCCGCTGCGGCTCGGGCTCAGCCTCTCCCGGCCGGGAGCGGGGCGGGGGGGGGCGCAGGGGGCGCGGCTGCCCCCGCACAGGCTGCCCCCAGCGAGGGCGGGAAATGCAGATGGGACCGGCGCGGGAGCAGAGCTGATCCGAAATAAGCCAAAGAGTTTTCAAACGAACATTTTTGGGAGGAAAGTCACCAAAGTTCCCGAGCAGCGCGGGAGGGCGCTGTTAGACCCCCGCCGAGGACCGCAGATGCCGCAGACAGGGGAGCGGTGCGGGAGGCGCGGGGCGATGCTGTCTCCTTGAAGATGTTTTGCGCCACCGAATGGTGACTGATGCCCGTACGGTCCCCGTTCTCTTCTCAGGATCCCTCCCCGCGTAACCAGGACGGTCACTCCCCAAGCGCCCCCCTCGCCCCTCGGGGTGCCCAGCCGAGGGTGAGCCGTGCTCCCGGCGCCAGCCCCTTCCCCGGGCAAACCCAGGGCTCCCCCCGCTCAGCCCCCGCCAGCGGCCTCCCCCTGCGTGGCACTTTCAGCAAGGCCAAGGGTGACTGGGGGCTGTCTTGACCCTGCGCTTGTGTTCACGTTGAGGGGCTGGAGACACACGCGGGCGATGCGCAGCTGCGGCAGCAACACCCAAACCAGCTGGAAATGAAAAAAGTTTCCTTCAAACAACGAAACTGGAGACAGGGATGCCCTCGAGGCTGCCACGGCAGGTATCTCGTAGTTGACCTCTGCAGGATTCGAGTGCTTTTGTGTGCGTAGTGGAGGAACTTTGGAACTCCTTCAGACCCGCTGATGGCCAGGCGCGTTCAACGTACAGGCTGGGCGCAGGCAGGGCTGCAGGCAAACCGGCTCCCAGGAGGGAGGCTGGAAACGCCACAGTGTCCCATCCTGCTCCCACATTTCTCCTCAGGCAGCAGTCCCTGCTGTGCCCCGTTGGGCCAGGGCTGGCACAAGGATGGTGCAAAAGCAGAGCACACCTACGCGGTGACTCTTAGTCCCAAATTCAGAGGGACTGAGGGAGATGAACCACTCGGCAGAGCTGGTTTGCCCAGGGATGTTCCATTTCACGGCGACTCAGGCAGCAGAGAACCTACTTCCCATTTCTGCTGAACTCCCGTCAGTGCGGGAGGCTCCGCTGAGGCCAATAAACCACTGACCAGCACTGTCTTTTAAAGCAGAAAGTGGATTCAGAGCTTTTAAGCAACAACTTGAAGATGGACGTGTTGTGGTAGGGAGCTGTCTGTTTGCCCGACTTTCCACTGTCAACACATCAACGTGTTGTGATTTGACCTGGAAGAATGACGGCTCCAGTGAGGAAGCTCAGCCAATTCTTCACATCCACTGTGGCAACCCAGCATAACCATACCCTTGCCACATCCCTGTGTGTCCCCACGACCTGGGTGGAGCTACCAAACCACTTCCCACAGACCAACCGAAAAGCTGAATAACAACTCCTAATCCTCTAAATGATGGGATTAAAACTGTTGACGTGGGAGTAGAGGCCACTGCTTTCACGCCCGGTCATCATGCCCCCTGTTGATCCTGAGCCACGTTCAACAACCACACGAGCCCGACCAGCACCTGTCAGGTGACTGCACCAAAGGGATGCAGAAACATTGAACTTCACAACCAGCACCCATGTCCTGTCTTGAGCCAGACAGCCCTAGCAAAAGCAGCCCCATGCACTTGCTTAATCCGTACTCTGCTGGGATTTCCATTCTGGTTGTGGGAAGACTACAGAGAAAAATCACTGCAAACAGCCGCTTTTGCTTTTTGATCTCTTGCTGGTTTTACAGCACTTGCATCATTTCCTGAAAACAGAAAATTACTCAGTCCCTTCCCCCTAAAAAGTTGCTGCCGTTCCCTTCTCGGTTCTGTGCTCTTGAGACCACATGACCAAAACCCAGGAGGATCGTCAGTGAGGTATCTGCTCACTTCCAGCTTGTACAAATACTGAAGAACTCAAAAATTCTTCTGTGAAACCTGGAAGACAAAATACTTACGTTTATAGTGGTGGCCCAACCAACATCATACAGGCCCTTGCCTTTCTCCAACAGGGCTGGGCTTTAGTGGATGCTGTCCCACCAGCTGAGCTGGGGCCTGGTGCTGCTCCATCACGAGATCCACCTGAGAAATACAGGTGAGGCTCGAAATGCACCTTGCTGCGCAGCGCAGAGCTGCTCCTGCAATCCCAGGAAGGAGAAAGTCCACAGGAGCAAGACCCAGCTCGCCCCGTCTCCACCAGCGCAGTCCAGAGGTGGAAAACTCGGGACCAACTCCCTGTTCCTCACACACAGACACCTCTTGGGCATCTCATCTAATCGTACCCCCTCCAACGGGAGGCAGCTCTGCAGGTGGGGCGGGCCGGGAAACGCTGTGATGGGCCAGTCACACCAACAGTCCAGTGGCCCTGCGCAGAGGTGCCGGGCTCCGGGCGGCTGGGAGGGAGACGGGGGAGGAAGAGTGCAGTGCTGCTCTTCCTCCCCGCTGCCCGCAGAGCAGCCCATTTACCCTCGCCGTGCCCAGGTGCTGTACGGCTGATTATAGGATGAGGTTTGACGACGGGATCTATGGAGAACTTGCTCGAATGTTAAGCTATTAGGGCTCAGCACAGTTTTAACCCACCCCTCTTTTTCTCCCTGCTCCCCCCGCCCCGACCCTTTGGAAACACCCAAATTAGGCCAGTGTTAATAGCTGAGGTCTTTATTTAAAGTTTTTTATATACAGTAAAAGTGCCACAGATAAATCTGCGACAATCAGACAAGACAAATGTAAATCTCTCTCAACAATTAGCAGCTTAAGATCTATAAACTACAGTGTTACGTTCACAAGTGTCATTTCTGTACTTTTCAACCCGTGCAAGTGAGTTTTTCTGTTTATTTTTTTACACTTTTAAAACACACTTACAGCTAAGTCAGTTGCCTACTACTATACCACCTGGCATACACAACACAGACACACAGGGTTTTTAACTCTTTAGCCACATTCAGAATTCACTTAAAAACTGGCAAAACTACCCAATCTTGAACCCCTTTGTAGCTTGGCTTCTTTTGTTATAATGCTGCTTTTTTAATTAAAAAAATGCATATTTTCAAAGCTGAAAGACAGTGCTTTTCTGTCCCGATGCAACGTGTACAGAACTCAACATTTAATCTGATCAGACCCTAAGAATTCATGGGACTGGAATAAACCAACGAAGTAATTGCTGTGAGCATGCTCAGTATCATTAAACTAAACTAATGAGGCTGACAGAAAAGAGAACTTTATAAAATTTAAAATGGTAAATTTTTTTTTGCATCAAAATTTGCTTTCTTTTTTACATCGCAAAAGCAAATGGGGGAAACACGAACTTCATTTGAACCACAGAATTGCAATGAAGAGCTGCTGCTTTTTGAACTAACGCAGTCCATTATATTCTTCCCTTTTTATACGCCAAGTTGATATGTGCTCAACATATCTAAGCAATTTCAGAATCGTTTCAACTCTGAATATGAAACGTCTTGGGAAACATTCCGCAACTCAGAGACGGTCACTAAAAAGTTGACATCCATAGGAAGGCTAATGAAAGGTACTCACACGCACACTCACATCCGTGGCAAAACTGTCTTCTACGTGTCATCCAGAAACGCTTCATCAGGAAAGCAAACACAACCACTTACAAGGAGAGGAGCTTTAAAGCTAGAATCACATTTCCAACAATATAATCATTGTTAAGCTATCAGAAATCATCACAGACCTTCAAAGTGAAGAGGGAGGAAAACCCCAAAACGTTCTGCTAATGCAAAGGCAAAACACATGGCAGTTGTGTCAGGATATGAGAAGTGGATGCAGCATCATACATGGCATTACTGCAGACAACTTTCTGGAATGGAAGGAACTGTCGAGAGAGAAGGAGACAGACAGACAGACAGACATTGTCCAGAACCACACGTACATGGCCTTCACCGAACAGTTTTGAGGTGATAAGTTCCTATTAAGCCTGTGCCTTCTGGCAAATTAGCAATTATTTACTGAAGACAACTCAGAGCTGAGACACTAAATGAAATTAGGACATAAAGAAGAGGAGGGACAAACACTTCCTTCAAACACTACAACCAAGTGGCACCAAGTGTCCAGATCCATTGGCTTTCAACTCCTTCCTGCTTTCACCGCATAAAAACCTACCAGGAGCAATTCTAGTGTGATCAGAACTGAGAAAAACAGAGGTGCAAAGGCCAGGTTTCAGAATAAAGGCAACAAAGCTTTTCAATTACGTGCCAAATCAGTTCTTCGTTTCTGACAAACGCTACGTAATGGGCTACCCATGTCGTCTGAATCAGCTGGAGAAGGGCGGTAAACAGAAGAGAGCGTGGCTGGCGCTGGCAGCACGGTGGAGGGAGGGGATGTTTACGCAATCTGTGCTCTGTCTGCGGCTCTCTGGAAAACATGATTATTTTTGGCTTGAGCCAGTTGCAATTGGCAATTTGTTTTAAGTAGGACAGGAGCAGATTAGTGCAGGTGGCGGCAGGAAGTGTGCTGGGATCCCTGGGGAGAGAGAGGGGTACCTGAGTTTCCTGTGACCATGGCAAAACAAAACACAATCTTCGAAGGAAGGAGGATGGCTGGACGGCAGGGGGCTTGTCTCCGCTGGCAATCAGAAGACCCTCAGGGCAATTAATCTAGTTTGAGGGAATTTCTCAGAACCCAGAATCTGCATCGTAGCAAAAAAAGTCCGAGGGTTCTGTATGTGTGTGTGTGTATATATATATGATGTTCCATATATGTATGATTTTGACTGGTTTAGGTCACTTGGGCAACATTTGGTTCTTAGAGGGAACTTAAGCCTGGAAGGAAGGAAAACAGTAAGATCTAACTAAACACCATAAACGGTTTTGAAAGAGAATCCTGGAGCCTTTTTGGATTTCATGGAGAGGGAAGTTGAATCTTGGCTTTGTTACAGTGACAGGGACACCAGTTAAAAACAAGCAGAGGGAAGGCAGATGCCTTGGGCACGAAGCCTGCCAGCACCAACAGGTCCCCAGCAACAGCACGTCACCACGACTTGAGAGTTACATTTGAAGCTGACGTTTCCTTTCGAGCTTCGAGAAGGTACCGACACAAGTGCTTGCCCCAGGGCTGAAGAGGAGGATGCTCTCTACGTCACAGCTCACAGCTGCAGCGCGCAAAGGTCTCTACACAGACACACAAATGACCGTACCAGAGCCTGACAGGAGGAAAACTTTGGTTTCACTTTTTAAGGGTTTATTTAAAAATTAAATCAGAGATATTTCTGAGACAACCATTCTTCTAAGTGGATTGTTGATTCAGTATTTCTTTCCTTAAAAGAACATGTCTTTTCCCTAAGAAGGCATGAAGAGAAATTCCTTATTCTTATCCTGAGGCCAGGAATGAGAGATGACGTGGAAATGAGGAATACAAACATACTGTCCTTCATATCTGGAGAAAGAAGAAAAAAAAAGAAAAAAAAAGCCCTGCATGACAAAAACGTGTGGAGAAGATAGAGATGTTTTTCATGATGCTGCATCTGTATGCTCCGAGGACAGATAGATGGCGTATGAACAGCGCTGCGCTCCAGACAGGCTGGCACTAGAAACTACTCTCTGCCCTCCTCAAAACTGTTTCAGGACAAGACAGCTCACAATTATTCACGCATTTCTTCATTTGAAAACATCACTTCTTTATTTAAAAGGAAAAAAAAAAAAAACGCAATGACCCTCCCGACCCCTTCCAAAAAAACCCCCAATAATAATAATAATAATTATAATAAAAAATCCTATTAGAAACAATAAGGAAGCACTGAGAGTTTGAGTATTACACTCTTCAAGTATGCTGTTTGGATTTTTTTTTAAATCTGTGAATATACATATATAAAAAAAACCTTAAAAGTGCGACCAAGGGCTTCTGCTTAAAGATAAGTATTTCAAGGACTACTTCAAAATACTGTAGCACGACCGTGCAGTTACTGTGTATGGCATGAGCCTTCCACTTCATACGCTTAGCAAAGTTAGCCAGCCTTAGAGACAGTTCTTGTAGGTCAGGTTAGTACAAACGGTGAACCCAGACGCTGAGCTGGGGGAAGAGATCCACACGTTGCTGTTTTTCTCTTGTTAAGGAAAGAAACCACTCTGAACGCACACGTTTGGACATGGAATGTGAGCAGACTTCACAGTAAAAGTTTAGTGTTACAGGTTTGCTGTGGTACCATCGTTCAAGGCTGTGCACTAGATTTAGCTTTGCTCATCTTAAGCTAACCACATTCTCTCCTTCCTGACAGGTTTAGTACAGTAGTTCAAGCCACAATTTAAATTGCCCATTGGTATGCTCCAAATTTCTGTATTTTATTTATTTCTTTTGTACACTTTAAAGAATCTTAAGATTTGCATCCAAAGAGAACCATGCTACATAAAAATTATCCAGGATTCTCGCCAAAAAGAGTTCTTGAATAAAATCTAAAAAATACTATTGCAATGCATCTTGCAGAGAAAAAACGTTATTCTAAATGTAAACAAATTCACTCGGACACTTTAAAACTTCAGCAGAGTAGTTGCTGACTAATCTTTGCCACGCTTGCTCGCTGAGAGCGCCGGGAGGAGGGCGATGCAGCCAATTCCTGCCGCCATCATCTGGGGGGAGACAAGAACCGTTCCAAGTAGCCGGTGATGGCGTCCCAGTGCTTCCACAAAAAGGCAATGAAAACCACTATAAATAAAGTGCTGAACGTCCTATTGCGAGTCTTCATGAGGGGCACGACGCAGTTGGCCACAGTGGAGACGAAGACGAGGAGGACGGCCATGACAGCCAGGAGGATGTTGATGAACTTCCCCAGCAGGTTCCTGGCCGTGGCGTTCTCCAGCCCCTCCAGCTGCACCACCTGCTGCTGCTGCTGCTGCAGCTCCATCTTGGAGATGCGGGTCTGGCAGGCTTCCAGGGCCTCCTGCGGGCGAGAACACACCGCTGGGTCGCCAGCGCCCCACAAGTCCCACGGCTCTTACCTGACCGGCCAGGCCGGGCCACGGCCACCCTCCTCATGCCTTAGTCACCTCCTGCAGGACGTGAGTCACCGCACCCGTTTCAAATCCTGCAGCAGGAGCAGAGGAAGCTGTGCCATCTCACGGGACTAAGGGTGAGGAGCCCCTCTTTAACGAGGTATTGCAGTTTGTAACACACCACGTCATCTCATTGGCACCAGAGAGGCCGGACAGAGAGCTGACAGGCTGGGCACAAGTCAGGCTTTGTTGACACACACGCTTCAGCTGCCACTTTGTGCTGCCAGCTGCCTGTCCCTGCACACAGCGCAGTCACCTGGGACCTGGGCACCCTTCCTCCTTGCAGCCAGACCCGCAGGGAGGAGGATGCTGACAGCCCCCAGCAAGCAGACAGCCTCTGTCTGTCCAGAAAGGGGGAGGGATGCCCAGTGAGCTGCTCATCTCAGCTTTGCTTCTAAGAGACCACTGAGAGGACAAAGGTGCTGTGTCCAGCCAGCACTCCTCCTCTTCTGGGATGCGCACTCCCAGAGCCTCCCACTTCCATCACTTTCCTTGCAGTGGCTTGTGCTTGTCCGACCCATTCAAGTCTCTAGTCAACCCTGCAGAAAACTTAAGTCAACAAAAGCAACTGATCAAAAAGGCTTGGCCGCATTCTGCTTGCTTAGCGAGCTGCACAAGCTCAGGGAAAGGTCTGAGGAGCACCAGGGCGGGACTGTCCCACTGCTGTCATGGGAGGAAGATCTCCTCCTCCAGACTGCAGCGAGTGTGGCACGGCAAGGGTCAGAGAAAGGAGGTGTCCAGGAGAAGGATGAGAAGCATGAGACTTATGAAACTGCCTCTAGGAAGAGGCAAAGCAGAAGTACATGGAAGGAGAAGACTTCCCTGTACAACACATCTCTATTGGAGCGATTTGCTTTTGGACCTTTCCACCATGCTGAACTTCAAATGGACCAACCCAAGCTGCAGTGCAACACTGCCGACATGCCATGGTGGGCTAGGGAGAAGGAGGAGGGCTTTTAGGGTAATTAATGCAAGGAGACCTTTCTGCTCTTGGAGATACAAAGTTACAACGGTTCCATTAAACCTGCCTCGGAGTTGCCTTTCTCAGACATAAAGGCCAACTTCGGGCCCACCTCGAAGCCTGCAGCAAGCGGCCGCCTCTCTCAGGCTGGTCCCCCCAACAGGAACCAGACCCAGCTCTGTCACTGCTCTGCTGCAACAGCAGCCCATGCTCTTCACTAGTTCTTTATGCGAGAAAACACTTACCTTTTCCCCAGCAATGCTGAGGAACCGTCTGTCCCAATTTCCAGGTTTACACTAAAAGCGCTGAATCGTAAAATGAAGATTAAAAAAAGCTATTGAGAAACCCCCATTTCAATTTAAGTTTTCAACCTTACTTTTTCCTGCCCTGTCAAATTAGAGAGGAGAACAAGACCTGAGTATTGTTACATTCCCCCAAGGGAGAGTCTCCTGTTTACTCTGTCGGAGGCCACGGCACCACTGTCCGCAGACGCCGATTTATTTTAGCCTTAGCTTAAAGGTCATTGTCACCTGTTACATTTCTCTGTCATTGCATCATGCCTGGGGAGGTCAGTGACACGCAGGGCTCGTCTCCATCGTGGCTACGGGGGCAAACCGCTCAGCCCCCGCGGCAGCCGGGGGCCGCGGTGCAGCTGGGATCACAGCAGATCCACATCTCTGCTGGCGCCGGCCCCAGGAGATCACCCACCCAAGGTTCCTCGGGGGCAGCCACAGGGAGAATTCCAACCTACAGTTCTCTGCTCACACTATCAGTATCTCGTGTCAGTGATCAAAACCAAGATGCCTGCTAAAACGAGCACAAGTATGTAAAACGGACGATAGATCTCTTTCCGAATAGGCCTTTCTTTATAAGGTTTGGTGGCTGCTCAGAAGCATTTCCCAGGTCTTTTGCTCTGTGGAAGGCCCTTCAACTCCATAATCTCTGTTTCCATAGCTTTGGTCTTTTGCATACTGAAAGAAACTTTCAGAGAAAATACCTCCTTATTTGGGCAAAACCAACAGAAAGAATTGTTTCCTGACAGTGGATACACAAAGCCATTTTTCCTTAGACATATGTGATCATTGCTCTAAAATTAGTGACACAGAAACACACCCCAGGGTCAGTTCACTGGGAATGATACTGTAAAAAAAAAGTGTTCAGGGCACGGCCCATTAGTTTTGAATACCCTACAAAACCCTGTACAAAAAGTGGATGCAGGCTTCCACTTTGCTACAACTTACTTAAAAACTGCTCTGGAGCAAGTGGCGGGGTCCCTCTGGAGAGGAACCTGCCTGATGGTGACCTGGAGAGACACCCGAGGGACAGAGATGGAATAAAGAACTCGTCAATATGCCGTTTAGCGATAAAGCTACAGGGATTAAAACCAAATAGTGAATCACAGAAGTGAATGAGTTGTGGAAAGAGCAGGTGGAAGTCGGGACTGGAGCGTCCTTGGTTCTGTCACCCACCTGGATGTCCCGCGCTCGCTCGTAGGACTGATAGGCGATTTTCTCCTCCATGCTGGCCAGCTCCTGCTTTAAGTTGAGGATCTCGTTCTGGTGGAGCTCGGTCAGGTCATTCAGCTGCTCTTCCAGTCTTTCGCATCTAGAAATGATATACATAGTACAGTAGCTTTAACGAGAGGAGGACGGCAAAGTTACACCAGTAACAATCGATCAATGAACATCACAGACTTTTTACCCAAAACCAGCGTGGCTGCCTCAGCCGTCACACAAGCTCGCGTTACAATGTAAGGCCCTCTCACTGCCAACTGGGGAAACCCTTTCGCCCAGGACAGGTAATGTTAATCCTGTTTCTATCCTGGGGAAAAACACACAGAGCGGTTAAACGACAACTGTCAAGTGATGCAAGAAATCAAGGACAGAATTAGAATAGAGTAAGTTATTTCCCAAACTTCTACTTAAATCAAATAGTTCCCTTCTAATATGATAAGCTCTGAGGCATTTTCATCTACACTCGGAACAGTAACTGGCATAAAAATGATGACACAGAACTTAAACATGACTGATGCCTCAGAGAACATGCTGGTCCCGTCTGATCTTCACATGTGAGGTCACATGGATGTCTTTGACTTATTTTTTCTTTATCTCTCATGAATGATTCAGCCTAACTAGCAAAGGTCATCACATTATTAATAAGGAAGGCACGTGAATCATTAACCTGCGGGCTTATTTTTCAGTTTGCTGATGGTGAATGGTCTGGGAGCAGTCCTTGGAAAGAGGGCTGTCCAAAAAACTGAGCCACAACCATTCCGAGACATGGGGTTTTGTTTCCCATTGAGGGAGTTTTCAGTTTACTTCAACGTTCCAGATGTTATTTTGCTCCATATTGTTATATTTTAACACTTTCGAAATACATTAGGGGTACTTTGCATTTGTACGTAGGCACTTCATTTTTGGAATTTCAAGTCCAAATTTACAAGCAACTCATGCTTCAAGACCCTTTTAAAATCAGGGAAGTATTTGTATTCCTTCCAAAAGGGAAACACACGGAGGGGGCTTGGCCATAGCTCAAGGGTCGGGAGAGGTGAGCTGTGTGCCATTGAACCATCCTCTTCCTCCCGCTTCCCGCTGGCTTCGCATTCGTGGGTCATTACAAGCGACAGCTGATGGCGACTAAGGTTTGGGTGCAGCTACTGTGGCCTTGGGGTTTTCCCACTCTAACTTCCACTGACTGAAGTCTTCTCATTGTAACAGCACAGAAAAAGCTTAGCGTATAGCTCTTATCATCTGACCCTTGGTACTAATAACTGAGAAATTTCTAAGGAATCAAACACAGAGATAATTCCTTGTTTTAATTTCAGTTCCCCTCTGACTCCATCTGAATTTAATTTATACACACACATGCATAAAATGAATAAACAAAGAATTTAATCACAAGTTCTGAAACTATGATAAAAATCTCGCTTCCATTTTTTTTTTTTTTTCAAGATTTTTGGTTCTTCACAAGCTAAATACTCAGAACCTGTAGGCACGAGCTAGCCTTTAAAAACAGTCTTGGGGTCTTGTTTTTAATTGAAAAGTCTAAAGAGAATTTTCATTTACATTCCCAATGGAGTATTGCTTTAAACTAAGAAGGAGCCAGACTCAGCACGACAACGTCCAACACTGAAACACACGTGGTCAACCCTCAGCGAGACTGGGACAACCCCGCGGACGGGGCTCAGCCCGGAGAGGTGCCACAAGAGCTGCGCAACCAGGCAGGACGCGGAGAGAACTGGTTTCCCAGGAACAACAAGCTGCAGACAAGGGAATAGCCATGTGAAGACGGGCTAATGAAGAAGGAGCCCAGATAATTAATATTGCCATTTGTTCCCACCCAACTTAAAAACAAACCAACTTGCCGACAACCAAGAAATCACAACTGAACCCGCTCTAAGTCCCAAAGGCAGCATAAATTACTTGAAATATATTCAGTTTGTTAATATATTACAAAATTCTCCAGTGGGTTTGTTACACAAAAAGGGACTTAAGCATTTCTGAAAATATCATGATTATGCCTTTTAACCTCCTCCCACATAAACGCCCTTCATAAAACAGCTGTTGCCAAGCAGCTTAAATCCTGTTCTCCAACAAGAAACAATTGTATTTTAATAACTTCAAACCTACCTCAATCTACAGGAAACATAAGGAAACCCTGCAAATCCGTATAGTTAAGAGTTTAGGCATAACATGATTAGCAGAAGGGCTGGCTCCCATCCTCCCTGCCCTGAACGCCGGGCCGACGGCTCGTTCCCAACCACCCTCCACTTCCCTGCTCGACCCCGCAGCTTTTGCAGTTTGCACCCAAGAATCATCTGCATGCTCAGAAACTGGTGCATCAGGCAACTGCTTGAATTGGGTTATTAAAAAAAAAAATACAATAAAAAAACAACCTACCCAGACTTATTTTTGAAATTACACTTCCTCCATTCATCGCCTTCTCACCCCTTGCCCCATTATCTACAATTTAGAATTATTTTTTTTCCCTGCTGTTTTCTACTGGTGTTCAAATTTGAAAAGCTAAGAGGGGTTCATGTGACGTAAAGGGCCCAAGACCAGGGTTCTCCTGTTGAAGGATGGCTCATAGTTAACCCAGAGGTACTACAAAAATAAAAGGGATAGGGCACCTGTCAAGAAGGTTAAGATTATACTCGCACTTCCCTCTCTAACATGCAAGCACCAGTGTCTACGCAACAGATTCTCAACTCGTCTGTGAATACAGCAGTGCCTTGAATGATCAAATCCCACTTTATTCCAGGTACAAAAAATGCCTCATTAGAGCCCAAGAATTATTTTTTCACTAGCTAAAGTGTGACATTTCCTCTTAAAATTACTAGCCTCTAGATTAACAAGCTGCAGCACAGGAAGTTTTCTGTGTAACAGACTAGTGCCAACTGTCACGAGCATCTCCTCATCGGGGCTGGGACACTGCTGGGGAGCTCGGCTGAAGCAGGGGATATGGGTACACGTCACTGAAAGAAGCCAGACCGGATTTCCACACCTTTTCTGGGCCTCGCGGTTTGGGAATCAGGGAACTGACCTGAAAAAGGCTAAGAAACACAAGTACGACCATCTCATTTTTTTTAAAGAGCATTAAGGCATTTCAAAGTAACAGCTGCAAAATACACGGCTAATACAGCCTGTGTAAGGGAGAGTCATGATGATAAAGACATTTTATCTGCACTCAGTAAGTGCCCTGCCAAGTAAAGAAACTCTGACAGAACTGATGCTAAAAGACCTTCTCAATACAGGGTGAATGGAGTCTGATACCTCTCTTCAAGCATCTCTCAAGATGGACCTTTTTTTTTTTTTTTTTTATAACTACGTCATACCAAATCTCATCTGATCTTTATTTTTATGCTGCTGAACACACCGCTTTCAATAGTGGAGCGACAGCTAAAAGCAATTACCTATCTGCAATATACTGCACATCTCGTGTCTAGGCGGCACAGGAGGGCCGGGGCTGGCTCCCGCACCATGCCGAGCCTCCAGCTCCGGAGCAGCCCTGCGGAAGGCAGGAGAGCTTTGCAGCACGTTCCCACGCTCCCACAGCTGGGCCAGGGCCCCCTCGACCCCCCACGCTCCAGAGCGGCCTCTGCAGCCCTTCGCACCTCACAGCTTCACCGCGTTTGGTCTGCTTTATAATCAATCATAAGAACAGAGTGGAGTCCAAGACTCCAGCAAAAATCAGGTAAATGAAAGCACCAGCGTCCAGCGTTCCAGCCGACGGATTTCTCCTGACAGGAACGTGGGAGACCTCAATGCCCTTTCCAAGGATGCCGGGCTTGGGAAGAAACCCAAACCCTCGGACTGGCCACACGCCAAGTATGTGAGCTCATGATTTCACCGTGTACAAACAGGTTCCTAAAGGGACACGCAAGATGAAAATACTCAGCAGGAACTTTATTTCAGTCTCGATAGCACAGAAAGTCCCCACTCCTATCAGTAAACAACCGCCACCTTCCAGCCGATGAGATAAGCAGAGGCTATTTGGGCGCCCGCTCCCGGTGCAGAAGAAAACACAATGAGGCCAAGGCGCCGCCAGAATCTTCCTTCCTGGATGAGTCAGCCCCGGTGGCACGGCATGGAGCTCGGACCGGCACGTGCTGCCAGCCGCTACCACAGCACCGTCACTGCCCGCACCGCCACTGCCCACCCCACAGCGCCGGGCACCGCAGCACCGCCACTGCCCGCAGTGCCGGCAGCAGAACCGGAGCAACCGCACCAGCCAGCCCCCGCCCCGCAGCCCACACCGGCACCTACGTGGATAGATAGGCAAGGTCTGGACACAGGGAGAGGGAGGGAGGAGATGGAGGAGGTGATGGAAAACCTGCGAGGGAAGACACGGCTGGTAAAACAGAAACTGCACCAACATGGAAGAAAAAAAGATCAGAAGCTGCAAAAAAGGAGAACATCTAAGAAAGAGGGAAGGGGCAAAGATCAGGTGAGAACATGTCACGGCACCTGCTTTGTTCCAGCTTCCAGGTACAACAGACACACTCAATGCTGCTCTATGAGCAAAGACTTCTCCAAAATACTTCATATTTTAAGCTCTAAGTGAACTCAGTGCTTGTTTTCAAAAGCTTCCCAGAAATAGAGCAAAGTTATGCGGTATTTATAGCTTTTAAAGCAAGTTATGATTAATTTGAATCCCCAGCCTCCCAGCTCCAAACCACAGCCTCCATTCCCATCGTTTTCCTGAAGAGCACAGAGGAAGGAGAGGGGTTCCCAGCCAGGGGAAGAGGTGCTGGCCCTCTCTACCCGCGCGCACATCACATAACCCTCCTGTTCTCAGGGTGATGTTGGCTTTTATCTTCACGATGTTTTAAAATACAAAAAATATCCAACAAGAATCTAGATTTGTACAATAAGGCACTAATCTGTGATTAGCCCACGAGCTCTTTGCAGACAGTGCAGTTACCGGCTCACCCCAGAAAGCCTACAGAGACAGGGGCACTGCATGTGGTGTAACTGCTCCTTTGTAAAGGTCACACCTTTAATTAATTTGCATCAACATTCCAAATAGCAGGTCTAAATTACTATCTTTTCAAGCACTTATCGGTCAAATAGAGATTCTCCCGGGAGCTTTTCACTGCAGGCTGCCTTGGCTAGCGGTTAGGCTCTGGGCGCTCGGGGAACGTTGACAGCACCTGACAGATAGGACTTCGCACTGCACCAGCATGAGGAGCTAATGTGAACCTTGATAAATGGTTTCAGGGAATAACTAGACACTTCAGCTGACAACATCCATCAGTCCCCACGGTCCTCTATTGTACTTTCAGGCTGCCCCTTCAGCTGTGCTGTGCTTGCATACAGCGTTCCACCGTGAATGGCCGCCGCTGTGCCTGTGAAACAACAACCCACACAGCAGCAGACAACAGGACCCCTCTCTGCTGGGGAGCGGAAGACCAGACTCCGCATCGCTTCGTTATGTGAATTCATGACAATGAGGCACCAGGAACCAAAGTTGCTGTGCTGGGCGCCGGTTTCAGTCAAATCGCTGATTGTTGCAAAGCAGGACTAGAGAGTGGCGCTGGCCTGGCTTTGTCTGCCCAAGCTTTGCAAAGCACACAGAAAGCTTGCTGTCTCTACCAGTTCCTAGCAGGCTAAGCCTTTCCAAATGTTTTTCCAATGACCTGGCACCAGCATGTCTGAAGAGCTGTAGGGCACCTGCATGCCGCTCTGTGCAAACCACTGCAGCAAGCGGTGCCTCAGACAGCCGGTCCCTACGCCGGCAGCTCTGCCGAGCTCAGGGTTGTGCTTCACATGGCTGACGTGACCAAGGCCACAAGCAGCCTCATTACAAGAGCCTGCCATCCTCCATCAGAACGAGGAGTTCGGCTCCTTACGTTTGTTATTTAAAGTTAAAAAAGCACAGTTTAAGAGTTTTATTTAGACTGCCGTGCCCTGAGCGGCTAAAGGGCAGCTGGTAACTCTTCCCTCTGGAGCCAGGGAACAAGCCCTTGCTCCCAGCGTGTGACGGGGAGGACGGGGACACCAGACACTGCTGGACAGGTCAGGGCAGGCTGCTGAGAGCTCTCTCCCAGGGAAGGTTCCCTCAGCGCCTCTCATGGGTTGCTTTCCCGGGGGACGTGGGGGCAGCCCCAGGGTGGTGGGAGGAGGTGGCTGTCATACTATGCTGTCACCTCTCCCCTGCGGCCTCAGCAGGAGCTGGCAGTACTGCAGCTACTCCTCCGCCCTTCCACTCCTTCCAGGAAGGCTGATGGAAACATGGGCTACCCACTTCCAGAGCCACAGGACTTACATGACAAGGGCACTGCCAATATCTGGCATTTAATTTAACTTCATTTCATTGAACCCTGCCACTGCGGGGCTGAGCGGAAAAGGGAAAGGGATATCCTAGTTTTGGCAGAGGGGCAAGATCATGTCTTTTTGGAGAGCCCTGAGAAAGCTGCATATTTCTTTCTCTGGCAGACATGGGTCTGAGTGCCGGAGAAGGCAGCGTCAGAATACTGTCCACATCTAGTGCCCTGTCTCTTGCCTTGACCCAAACCTTTGCAGGATTTTGGAGGGCAAAGCACTGTCTGGATAACAGTAACTGCATCAGTGTACTCCTGGTCTTTTGGGGACACCTTTCTAAACCTGTTTGTCTTGACTTTTTATCTTGGAAACACTATGAAATAAGCCATTTTCCTTGCTATTTCTTTCTTGTACAGAAAGGGAGATGAGCAGCAAGATAACAATAGATACCAAAAAGACAAACGCTGGGAGGGCGAAATCATGAGAAGACAGCAGAACCTCCCATCTGAATCAGGCTGCTGGGAACAGCTGCTGAATTGTACTATCCCGGACTCCGGTGCTCTGCAACCCACAGTATTGAATTCTGAAACAAAGTACAAAAGTACGTACCTGTACCGCTCCTCCTGCAGAGTCTGCATTATTAATGAGTAATCCCTCTGATAGCGAACCTTAAGGTCCTCAAATGATTCTTCCAGTCTTGCCTGTGTCTCTCGAATTTCTTGAATCTCATGCAGTATTGCATCAAACCCTGAGCTCTGCATATCCAGAGTGTTTGTTTTGGAGCTAGAAGCTCCCACAGGGCCCCCTGTTGTGCTGTTGGCTCCCACTGAGCCCGACGTGGCACTGGAGCAATCCTCTTCACTGCCATATTTTGGGCTCGACTGAAAGTTCTGAATAACACCTAGAGCCTTGCCTCCCGTCCCATCTTCCTGGCCTTCTTCTAAGGAGTCTTTCAGATTGGCAATGTTGTCTGCGCTCCCAAACTTGTTCCTTATGAGGGAAGCAATCTCCCGGGGTTTGGAAACCACAGCTCCTGCTGCTGAATGGGTGGCTTGGGAGAAACTGGAAAGCCCACCTTTTACGCTGTCGACTACTCCCTCACTGAAGCCAGTGACTTTTGCTCCAACATCTTTCAAACCCTGATGCATATCCCTGAAGACATCCTTTGGCTGCCGAGGGATCCCATTCTGCTCAATCTCTCGCAGTTTTCGATGGTAATGTTCTAGTTTCTTCTGCAGCTGCAAGATGGTCTGGGCTGACTTTTGATTTTTCTTCTCAAACACTTGCTTAATGCGGGCGCTCTGTTGCTTGTCTGCATTGTTGGCCAGTTTCAGGTACTCTGCCACGTTGTCATCACGGGCCGTTTGTTCGATTTTGATCTGCTCGGTCAACTTCAGTATCTTCTGTTGCAGGTGTGTGATAGCCACTTTTGTCCGCTGGGGATCTGGGGTCCCATCAACAGAGTCCGCGTTGATGCTGCCATCGGTGCTCGAGGCCACTGCACTGGAGGTCTGCGCGAGGCTGCTGACTTCCAATCGCTCGATCTGGGCAGGGAGAGAAAGAAACGTAAGTGCTGATCACCAGCTTCACTAATACAAAAACTTTCCTTCCTTGCGCCAACCAACTCGACAAGTGGATGTAATTCTGCAAACTGCACCTTTTTCCAGCTGGCCAGGGTACGGTACCAATCAACAGAGCTCCATGTGCTTTACAGACATCTAGTAAAAGCTGAGAAAAAAGCAAAACCCCACGTACTTAAGCCAACTTAATGGCCTCAAACAACCAAAGCCTCAAGCACAAAGCAAGACAGGGCACCCCAGTTCAGCAGGCTGAGTTCTGGGGAGTTTTGGTGTAAGACCAGTAGCTCCATCAGCTAGGGAGTGAGCCAGAGAAGGTGACTGGGAAAGAGGAAAAGCCACACGGATCAAGTACTCTGGAATCGAGTTACTCCCAGTGCTCCGTCTGCTCGTACGAAAGCGAGCGATAACGAAACTCATCGGAACACAGGGGATGTGCTAAGGTCGGTGCTCCAGAGGAGGCCGGGAGCCCTGTGCCCGCCCCGCGGCTGCGGGAGCCCTGCCCGGGCCGGGGGAGGCACCGGCTTCCGAAGCACAAACCCCTTTTTTAGCCCAAGAACAGTAAAACGCCATTTCAGCGGGGACGAACCGCGGAACGCTCACTCCGGCGCGGACCTCGCCGCGGCTGGCGGCAGGACGGGCCCGGTGACACCGCCACACGTCGTCGTCCCCCCCCCCAGCCTGGCCCGGCCCGGCGACCGCCCGTGCAGGGGACACCCCCGGCCCCGCGCTACCTTGGCCCGGCGGAGCAGCAGCGCCCGCTCCCAGTGCATGGCTCCGGCCGCGCCGCCCGCATGGCCCCGCCGCCGCCGCCGCGCCCTACCTGCGCCCGCCGCGCCCCCCGGGGGCGGGCTGCGCCCGGACACGCCCCGGACACGCCCCACCGTGGGAGGGACGGGCGGCCGCGCGCCCCGGAGCGGCGGCGGGGCAGAGCCGGGGGCGGCGAGAGGCGGGCAGCGCCCGGCCGCTCCGCCCGCCACCGCCCCGCGCGGTGATGTCCGGCAGCGTTCTGAAAGGTGACGTCTAAGAACGACGCTGGGGACCATGGACAAAAAAACAACCCAAAACCCCTGTTGTTGTTGTTGTTTGTTGTTGCTTTCAAGCCACGCAAACCCAGCCCGGCGCCCGCAGAAGCGCTGGGTGAAGGGGCTCCCGTTCCCCCGCAGCACCCAGCGGCGGGATGCGGGCGCCGGGCAACGCCCCAGGGGATCCTACTTCAACAGCTACCAGCTCACGCATGGCTCACCCCAACGCAGAACACCCCTTCCACGCTTCTCTCGTGAATACACACTTTACAAACCAAAAAACGCTATCGGAGTTAATCCCTCCCTCTCTCTGGTTTCAATATTCTGTATTTATGATTTATCGCCACACAACTCAGGCCCCGCGGGAGAGGCAGCACCGGCCGGCGCCAAGCAGGGTCAGCAAGGCTCCTGTCCGCAGCCTTACAGCGAGGTTCTCTGCGCTGTCACACCAAGAGGAAAAACAATGAGACACATGGAAAACTCAACCCATTCATTTTCCAGAGGAGTTCAGTTGCTGGAAACCACAGACTATCAATTTTCAGTCTGTAGTGACTGCAGAAATATCAACTACTTTCTTAAGCAGGTTTAGTTGTAGAAACCCTGATCTCTGGATAGATTAATGGAAAATTAGTGCCGAGAATTCGTATTAATCAGTGGGACCAACAATATGCATGAAATTGGTACTGCACAGAGAATATCCCATCCTTCAGCTCTAGAGACGTAGTAGTAGTAGTAATGGTAGTACACTGGAGTAAGTACACTGTTGGAAAAATACCTCTTCTTGGAATTTGTAATTTCATTAAGATTTTCCCAGGATTGCCACTGATCTGATTTCTTTGTACAGTCTGGAAGGTCCTGCGTGCGCAGGGCACGGCTCCAGGACGTTCCTGCCCAGCTCCTCCCTGCCAACAGCTCGCAGCTCGGTTCACCGCTTCCCCAGCCTGCCCTAATCCCTCCAGCACCACAGCGCAGGCTTTTCTATTCAGCACACTGACACAATCTTATTACTCCTCTTAATTGCCTTACAAAACAAGCTGGCTTCTCAAAAAGTACCCCATCAGTCCATTTGTAACGATCTGTACCTACTCAAGAGGAAGGAAATTCTAATATTAAGGGCAGATGAAAAAAAGAGAGATGAAAGTAATTTGAAATAACTGATTATTTTTTTTTTCATAAATAAATATTGTTGTACCTGGACAGTGAAAAGCTGAGCGCAAGCAGGGCTGACCCAGTACCAAACTGCTGGGCTGCCAGCTCTGCCACGGCACCCGTCGGCTCCGAGCTGAAATCTGCACATTTCAGCACTTTGCAATAAAGAGTTTCTATTGGCTTAACTTACTCCCAGTTGTGTCTCATGTGCGTGTGTGTGTAATTCATATAAATTATACTAATAGCACACTCTTCCTCTCAGACATAAGTTTTGTGAGAGAAAAAATTTGTAGAAACTTTCTCTTCCTCTCTTTTAAAGTTAATCAACTTCAGCATGTCTCCTTGGGTTATCTTCCTATACATGTGACAGAAAATAAACCAGAACAGCTAGAGTAGGATCAATCATGTTGGGATTATTACTTGAGAATCACCAGCTGTGTGGATATTATCCTGGAATAACAAGAAGGGGTTTTTCCAATTAAAAAGGCAAACGGCTGTACGAAGTGCTATTCTGGAACAGAACTGAGATAATTTAAGCACTTTGTCCATATCGACGAGGCTTTAGAAAGGGCAGACTCAGCACAAACCGGGTCCCTCAGAACACTGGGAAATGCTGGTGCCATATTATTGATTTAAGATGACTGGCAATCTGTCCTGAAACGATGCTGGTAATTGAAATACTGTAATGGTCAATGTTGGTATAAAAATAGGGATTACAATTCAGTTAGTCCGTCTCCTTGCAATACAATTTTCCAGTCTATTGACCCAGTCCAGATGGGGTGGACCTGCATGGCCGCCCACCAGCCGCTGCGCTGAGAAGTGCCCTGGCCTGTGCCATGAGTCCAATGAAATCAGGTGAGGACCTTCTGCTTTCTCCCCCTCAAGATCTTACCAAATCCCTAGCACTTCTAACGCTGTCAGGCTTTTCTTGCTTTAAAAGTTTTCCTATGTACCTGTTCTGCAACACACAGCCCAAAGAGAAGCTATGATTTTGCCTGGTGTTGCTGAAGACTAAGCACGACGGTTCCTCCGAAGGTGTTTCACCCTTCTTTAAAAAAATGACTGCAGTGGACGCACATACCAGAGACCATCCACCAAGACCACCAGTTGTTTTTTCAAGCAATGAGGGCAGCTGGCTTAGGCAAGCGGCAGAATTCGGAGCCAGTCTGCTGCATGGAGATCGCTCAGCTGCTTCCACCGCCCTTACCTGGAGTTTTAAAAACGTGCCTGAGGAGCATCATGTTACTTGGAATAAAACACACCGGGCAAGGTGAGAGAGGGGAGCTGAGGATGAGAGCTGCGGCGAGCAGCCCCGGCAGCAGGTAGCCGTGGCCCAGCCGTGGGTCAGTCACCTCCTGCTCCTCCCCACGGGCAACCGGGAGCAGCCAGAACTCAGCCCCAAAAATTCAGAGGTTGTTTTGTTCCTTTTCCCCACTGTGCTAAAGGCAGCACAGTGATAAGAGCAGAAAAATCCAGGAGACTCACAGAAAATCATAGGTTTCAGACTTCCTGTTTGGAAATGTGCCTCATTAGCAGCGTCATTAGCCACGGCTGGTGCGGGGACAGCATGGCCGCTTGGCGGCCACTCGCCTGGCACGGACAGATGGTCCCCTGCCTCCGGCACGCACCGGGGTGGAGACCTGCAGCCTCCGAGGACAGACACAAGACAGCTCATTAATAAATAAGATCTCTAATTAACACCTATAGGGAATGAAAAAATCAAGGGGAGAGTAAAAGCACATCCTTCGTGCCCGGCCAGGTCTGCAGTGACGGCGCCCACAGGCCCGTGTCGGACCCCACCAGGCTGGGACCCGCTGACCGGCACCTCGCCAGGCCACGGTGACACGGGGGAGCATGGAGGGCCCTCTCTGATCCCAGCCACGAAGTGAGGGCCTGGGTGCTTGTTCTTTGTATGCCCAGAACACCCCTATTAACAGAATGCTCGATATAGGTAATTACTTTTCACTTCCCTCCAGTCTCCTTACCCTTTCAGCTGGACGCAGAATTCTGTGCTGTCTTTTTAAGAGGTATGAAACTGAGAACCCGACCCTACGGCTGTAAAAAAACCAGAAGTCTCGATACAGGGACAAGGCTGTTAATCTCAGTGGCTTGTAATTACACTGTAATTTCTCATTTGACCCTGCATTTTTTCCTCATTTCTTTCTACTTCGGTATTTGTACAGTGCAAAAAATGTACTGAGGCCATTAGGCCTCATTATCATTACAAATCTGCATTGAACCACCTAAATGCACGTCTGTACGCATGTTTGTAGGAAGCCATGCACAGAATCCCCGTGCGGTACAACGGAGAGATATTTAAATACCACGAGTTACTGTGAGGTACCTTCAACGTATTCAATTAAATGCAATCGACAGCCAGAAGTCACCTCCCTGCGTGACACCTGCAGCACGTGATTCTATAAACAGCTGAGTCAGGGTGGTATCAACCCAACCGTCCCGCGAGCAGCCAGCGTGTAGTGTCCCTGCTGCACCCGATACGGATACAGCATATTGCAAAACAAAGTAAACAAAAAAGGTAATACAAATTACTCTGGTGACCCACCTGGGTGATGCAATAAGCTATTTATGACCTACAGTTGAGAGCGCTTTTTCTAATGCTTTGCTTTTGAAAGGATGTCACAGAATCACAGACTGGCTGAGGCTGGCAGGGACCTCTGGAGGTCATCTGGTCCAACCCCCTGCTCAGGCAGGGCCACCCCTCCAGGACCATGTCCAGGCGGCTTTTGAGTATCTCCAGGAATAGCAATTCCATACCCACATATTACATTTGTGGATATCTCTGTAATAAAAATTTGGACCTGTAACCCTTTTCATCTGACTGCTGCAACGCTGCCACACATTGGCTACTACCAACTCTTTGGCTCACTACTTATTTCAAATTGCATGTTTGTATCATCGCAAATCCTGCGTAACAGCATATGTAAAGGAGAAGATTTCTGTTCATTCACCTCAATTAAGTACAGAGAGAAGATACAACTACTGCTGCACTGAACCATCTCTGGAAACACAACCCTCTGCTCCCCTGTGGATTCACTTTGGAACCCCCCTCAGCAGTGCCCAGCGCTCGTAGATGCTCCTGGCTACGAAACACAGGCCTTGGCTTTACTGACAAGAAGATACAGAAGAAAAAACAAAGAACAGGTCCAGTGTGATTCCTCAAGACACACTGTGCAGGCATCCTGCAAAAATGTTATTGCCCAATTGTATCTTCAGAAACTACAGCAGCTTTGCATTTTAACAGGCTTCCAGGCACTCACCCTCGGAAGCTGCTGGTCATCGCTGCCAGCAACTGTTTGAGCTGTCCCTGTTCGCTCCTAAATCCAACCCAGAACCAGACCTGGCTCAGGGAAGCACACAAACAGATGGACACCTCAAGGAAGTCTTGCTGCGTGTTTTTCATAGTAGAGCTAGCTCATGCGTTAGGTTATAATTTGGGTTTCCAAAAGAAACCATCTTTGCCTGTGGGCAATTAACCCTCAAACCGTCAGGAAGATCAGCCTGGTTATGGCAAACACCCCACTGTGCAAAAACAAAAATGAAAAATGACCCTGAAAAAAATACAAGAAAAAATTCCAGTACAGTCCCTTTGCCTGCCTAAGATCACAGCTGGGGCAAGGAACCGCCACTGGTAACACCAGGAGGAAATGGCTTCACGCCTTACTCACAGCAGTTAAACAGCGGTGAGTGACGACGCCTGCAGCACGTGTGCGCTCACGGCACCTCTGCCAAGCCAGAACCGGGCGTGCAGGCAGGGTGGAAGATGCTGCTGCCACGTGACGACGTCCTTGCTGTATCAGAAAGGACCGCACGTGGATCCGTCCCCACCATCGTCACCTGCTGCCGAGGGAGCTCTGGGACAGCCCCTGTTCGCATGGTGTGATGGCCGATCACGGTGCCTCCAGCCCGGCAGAGCTCCCAGATCGAACACCCTGCCCGGGCACTGCGGGGAGGGAAACGCTGCCCTTGACCGACCGAGTCCGGGGCAACCACCCGTCAGAGTCACACCTTGCCCACCCATGGGCATCACCGAGCGCTGGCAGCGGTGGGGGGAAGGCACGGGCCACCAGGCCGGTCCCTCGGGCAGCACCGGGCACCAGCTGCTGCAGGGGACTGACGCAGCACCGTGCGACGTCTCCCTGAGGGTGTCAGCTCTGGCTCCTTTTTTAAAAACCCAACTGCCACCACAGACCTTACCTTCTTGACCTCAAACCTCTGAAATCTTGAGAAAAGGTATTTTTGAATGCACAAGAGTAAGGCTCAGTGGTTTGATTCAGTAACGGTTTTCCAAAGCTACAGAGAAGTCAAGAAGAAAATAATCAGTGCTGGTCGGATAAACAGGGCACTGACACCAACATTACGGGCAAGGCAAGTCCAAGGGAATGAGTAAAACAATCTGAATGGAAAAACAGGGAAGAACTGAACTACACCCAAGAGCTTGCAGTAACTTGATTTTTGAGGTGAAAAAGGATGACACAGCAAAAGATACGGCCAAAATAACATTCACGGATGTTTATTTTAGCAGCTGCAGATTTTTAATCAAGGGGGGACTGCCAATCGGGCCAGAAGTCACAATAATGAGGATAGGAAATGAGGTAAAGCTGAACAAAAATTAAGTATAGGAACTGGGAGGAGAGGGTGGATTTGGAAACAAGTTTATACAAGCTTTTATCAGAAAGTGACCACATAAAATGAAAGGTCTTTTTTGGTTTTGTTTTTGTTTAAA
Organism: Chroicocephalus ridibundus; assembly: GCF_963924245.1. Classification (NCBI taxonomy): domain Eukaryota; kingdom Metazoa; phylum Chordata; class Aves; order Charadriiformes; family Laridae; genus Chroicocephalus; species Chroicocephalus ridibundus. The sequence continues at coordinate 8,967,825 of NC_086293.1, read as the reverse complement.
AAAACCACCTCATTTTGATTCCCCCAGTATGTCTGAATCACGTCTCATTACCTTAAGCACAAAATGATTGTTAACACTTCCCAGGGAGCAGCTTGGGAGTTTTTTTATGCTTCAAGCTGCTATCTGATAAATACAGATTATTATTAGACCTTACATATTCATTTGTAAGGAACACGGTTTAATTTTCAGATTGCAAGTTAAATTTGACTTGCAAAGCAATGGAGCAAACTGGGTCTGGAGTCTGGGAGGACAAACGTCTCTGCGTGATCTCTCCCCACAGAACAGCCACATGCGAGAGCAAGGACTTCTCCCCCTTTTTGGGAGATTTTTCTCTGTTGAAGTTTAACATGCGAGTCATTTCCAAGTATTTAGTCTGAAGGGCTCCTGCACATGAGCACAACTACGGCACTTTTATGCTTATTTAATTTCTTTTTATTTATTTTCAGTTGTAGTATTTCCTGCAGGTACAACACAGAGTGTGACTGACTGGAAGCAAAATTCATCCTGGAAGCAGTATTTCGGAGTTGCTCCTATCAACAGTTTATACGAAAAGATAAATATTTCAGAACAGCAGAGTTCATGTTTCCTGTGAACATATTTCTTTGTCATTCCTGTATAGCATTTCTTGACTTATTGTTCCCGCATTTAAAGCCTTTCTAATATAACATGGACATAGTACATCAGCTAATATGACACTTCGCCAGAAAGCCATGCAATAGAGCTGGCTTCAGAGATTCCTGTTCAAACGTAGCTTGTTGTTTAGCTCCACGTGCTCCCACATTAGCACCCATTAAACCATGAGAGAGTTCCAAGTGCAAACTGACTGGTGAAGGGGCAGGGGGAGCAAGGGGTGTCACTAGAGCAGGAGACCCACAGGCTCTGGGGCTGCACACACACGGCACGAGCCTTTGGAAACCGGGGAGAGGAAAACACTAAACCATGAGACACCAGAGAAAGGTGCGTTCAAGGGGTGACGAACACCCAGCAGAGTAAGGCAACAGGGCACTTGTCTAGAAATCCATAGCAAACACTGAATTAACTGAATGCTGAAATCACTATGTTGTTTTCAATATTCTTGTAAAAAGCGAGAAGCCTCATCTAGAACTCCACGTAGAGACGAATCTTACCGCAGCAGCATCTCCACAACTCAACGTGAAAAGCTCAGGCAGGCCACCCTGTGAGCAGAACAGAGACCTCACTTAGAGCCCAGAACACGGCATCCTACTCTCACTACTCCTCCCGCTCGCCAGCGGTGATGGCCTGATGTTACACATGCCCAGAAGCAAAGTATGCAGACCTACCAACCTGGAATGTGGGATATAAATTCCACACACCACCACCACCCCACCCCAGCTTCTTTGCTGCCCTCTACCTCGGCGGTCTGTGCCACTTCAACTCCGCATCTCTGACAGCGCTGTTCCCAATAGCCACCTGTGTGTCACTTTTATTATGGAGACTAATGGATGCAGTGAGAAAAAACACACGCCCCAGCACAGGACATCCAGATCTTCCTGAAGGAAAATAATGAGTCTATTAAATAAATGTGATTAGACATACATACTTCAAACACAACAGTAACACTATGCAATTTCTCAGCCACATCTTCTGCAGATGATATCAAATCCTAGACAAACATTCATCTACGGCAAAGGCAAACAGCAAAAAAAGGTCTGGATCCTGTATTTCTTTTTTCTCCAAACATTAGAGCCACACTGCACTGGAGAGCTAACTGCAACAACTGAAATTTGCGTCGCAGATCAGAGCGTCAAAGCCCCTACTGTCTCTCAATATTTAATAAATGGAGGGGGAATACAGCTTACTGCTAACTCAGACTTGTGAAAGGGCGATGCCCAGCTACACAGCTAAGCAAAACCAAGGAAAAGTACTTATTCATTTCTGAAGGTCACCGACTCCACGGGAAGCAGTACGCTCTTACTCTTTTTTTACCTGGAGGAAAAATATGATTCTGCAGTTTGTTTACTACTTCCTGAAAATCCATTTTGCACAGCTAAAACAGCAAACCATGGGGTCACATTTAGAAAGCTACAAATCCAAACGCCTCCGACATGCGGCTGCATTTACTGCCCCCTTCTTTCACCGTTCGTTGTATCGCACAAGCCAAGCCCCAAACCAGCACCAACAGAAAACCCCCAAGAGCAGCAGCACCGCGTTTATTTTGTTGACCGACTGCAACACTCACTCAGACAGGAGCCCTCCTCATACTCCCCAGCTTCCGAAGCGAGGAAAAGCTACATCAAGACAAGCGCAGCAGTTCAGCAGCAGCGCCGGGCGAAGATGCGACGTCTCCCGGCCTGACGGCGCGAACCGGGCCGCGTCCCGCCGGAGACGTGACCCGCGGGCACCGGCGATGCCGGGCAGCCCCCTCACCTTGGCGGGCTCGCACAGGTCCCTCTCGCAGCACACGCAGGTACAGCAGCACCACATCAACATCCCCGCCCGCCCGCGGGCAGCCCCGGCCCCCGGCACGGGCGGGGCCGCTCCCGCCGGTCCCTCCTACCCCGCCCCGGGGGCCGCCGGGGGCCGCCCGCGCTGCTGCCGCCGCCGCCGCCGCCGCCACGGCCATGGCCGGCCCGCGGGACGGGGCTCCCGGCGCTGCCCGGCGGGAGCGGCCCGGCCGGCCGGTCTGCGGCTGCGTGTGACCCCGAGGAGGGGTCAGGGTACCGGCACCCGAGCGCGGCGACACGGGCGCTCCTCAGCACGGCGCGCCGGGCAGCGAGGGACGAGCGGAATAGAAAACGGAGATTCCAAGAGGCACAGCAGGACACAAATCCACCGACGAACTGGATGGTCTCTTTATAGCACCACCAAAACGCTGCTATTTAATAATCACCAAATACAATTTTCAGAAGATTAATGTCATCTCCTCGAAGGCTGAAACTCTAATTGGAAAGCAATTGTCACAGGAGGACCCGAGTGCAGAACAGAGCCCGCAACAGCACTTTAACCACGGCTGTCACGAGAACCTCACCACCTCCTCACCACTGCCCTCAACCTGCTCAAAGAAAAGGTCTTTTACTGCCATAAAGACCTAAAGCAAAGTCTCATCACCCCGTGTGCGACCGCTCTGACCCACAGCCCCTCACGCCACCGAGCCCGACTCACAGGCCCCGTGGTGAAAAGCCACCCTCACCCCACAGCTTCTCCCCTCGCTCTTCTCCCCGCTCCCACCGACAGCCCCTGTTTGCACAAACATTATTTATCGCTCACCCAGGACAGACGATCACAAAGCCAAGCCATACATAACCTAAGTTTGAGATCTGCAGAACCGTTAATTCAGAGCATGCAAAGTGCTCCCAAGGCTAAAATACCAGGAACCGCCAAAAACGACAGATTGGAAACGAGCTTTTAGAAGCGTCCTGCTGCGTTAGCCGTGCGGCACGTCTGCAGCTGGCATGGACACACGGACACAACTTTCCACGTCCTCTCTTTGTCTGTCCTTTTGAGCCAGGTGACTCTTAGGGCTCTGACAGACATTACAGTCGTTGGGTTTGGTAGGTTGGAGATTTGTTTTAAAATCATTCTCTTAACTTGCAGTAATGTACATGTAACATGAAGAAATTCTGCACTAAAATGTTAATTCATAAAATATAAATTTCATCAATGTAACAGAGAAAAATTTTCCCTGATTCAGAACATAGGCAATGTGGAAGAAAAATATCACGAAGAACAAAATTCAGTTTTCATTTGGAAAAAAAGAGAAAAAAGAGGAATTAAAACCTGAAAATGTGTCTGTAGGAACAAGCGTTAGAGGAAAAACAGCTAAAAAACCCATTGTCTTAAATTATACTGGTGTGTCAGATGGCATTTCTGGAAAAGCATTATGATGAGAGAACAAGTATATTGTAAGGGGCATTTAGAACAGGAATTGAGAATGAAAACGTTACATAGAAGAACAATAAAGTCTGATTCATGCAGAAGACCAGCCATGCTGGCGTGGAGATATTAGAAGGGACATCCACAGAAGCACGCTGTGGTGTTAGAGAACAGGACAGGGAGGGCAAGGGGTGAAGGGAAAGGAAGCGGGAGCTGGCAACCCAACAGCGCGTGGTGCGATTCTGCAGCGGGGCCGCAGCTGCCACCCCCTGCAGGGGGCTGTGCCGGCGGGTGCGGGGCTGTGCCGGCGGGTGCGGAGCTGGGCGCCAGGGGGGTCTCCCTGTGCGTTGGGCTGAGGCCCCGGGAGCATGGAGCATGGATGGAAACGAAAACAACCGAGCTTACCCATTACCAGATACTCAACACTGCTACGTACTACCATGAAAATGACTGCACAAACCAGGAATTACAGGAAATCTAATTCAACTGACGTGTGTTGCCATTTCTCTGTGGGTATTCTCGGGGCTAAATGGTAAGAGGGTCTCTAAAAGTTGATTACCTTATGGGAAGATTATGATTTTGAGATTCCCTGACCATGAGAGCACTGCTCTAACAAACGGCACACAGAATTCAATCAATCCAGCAAAGTTGTAAAGAAGCCTTTTAAAAAGAAATGCTGGTATCAGTAGCTGACCCCTGCCACATGAGGATCCCACCCCACATCTGCACAAACTTTGAAACCAGCCATTCGCCCAGGGCGTGCAGGAGAGTCTTAGGAGAGCGCGCGGCGCTGCATTGCCCAACGCCGCACGTCTGCCAGGTCACTTCTGACCGTATCAGCTGTGCCCTCCACCAGCCAGAGGCCGAGAACCAGGCCAAAAGTATCCACCCTGTCGCAAGAGTCTGGTGAGAAATCTCGCTAAAAAAAACCTGTCCGGGCTAAATACAGAAACTGAAACAATTTCTATATTTAAGCAAGTTCAGGGCACAGACTAGATTTTGCATCGCAATCTAACACAATGACAAGAAATTAAAAAAAAGGGGTCACAGTTCACTTTTTCAAGGAACTGCTTTACATTCTTATGGCAGATTTTATTCTTGAGAAACTAACTAAACTGATAAACTTCCAGATTTCAGAGACCTTTTACCTATTAATGATAGCAGATCCCATCTAACAGAGTTGAACAGGAAGGGCAGTGAAATTTCTTGCACAGAATGCTATTAGCCTTATTTAGGAAGCAGTTTGTGTTGGGTACAACCTACCTCAATCTACAGGAATTTTCTACTACTATTCCGATAGATCATTTCACCGTATCACGCAACAAACAAACCCATGAAAACCCATGACAATATTCTCATTATCCTACTTAATATAGTCATACAGCCTTCACGAGCTTTACAGGGCAATGAACTCAAAACCAACCTACCAGGCTGAGTATCACCTCCATTAAGAGGAACCACTTTCACTCCTCATTGAAGAGGAAGGCATCGAAGGCATGTTTTCTTCAGCAGGTTTTGTTACACTCCCAAAACGCAGCAGCCGTGCGCTGATGTTCCGTGCTGCAAACCGTAGACTTCCACACCCACAAAGAAACAGAAACATCGTAAAAAGAGCACCGACAGCATCTCTTCCGGGCAAACGGGATTCAAACCGCCCTGGCAAGCTGCAGCCCCGCCATGAGCGGGCGCCAGTCTCCCGTCACGCTGCGCCCTCGCCCCGTCCCCCCGACGCCCTGCGCCGCAGGAGCCGTCGGCCACCACGGCAGAAGCCAGGTGGTGGGATCAAGCCTCGGTAAGGCGGGGGGACATAGACGTTTCCAGGTGTCCAAGCCGAGGACAGAAGAAGCCTCAGGAAGGGAGACAGCCCTGATTCCGGTGGGGAGGGACGGGTAGTTGGCACCCACGCCGTGCCCGGCCCTCACCCTGCGACGTCCCTTGGCTGCTGCCAGTGAGTCCCCACTGCATCAGCAGCAAGGGACATGCAGCGACCGCTGGCGTGTCTGCACTCTGCAGCCTGTCCTCCTGGAGTTACTCAGTAAAACTGGAGAGAGGAGCGATGGCGGGGGGGGGGGGGGGGGGGGGGAAAGGGCAAATGAGCTTTGATGCAGCTTAAAAACTTACGGAGATTAGATGCTCATATGACCCCTACAACAAGATGAGAGCTCTTTCCAACACCGCTTAAAACCAAGAAGTTTAGGGACAAATACAATAGGGGCTAGATCCATATAGCTGGGGAAATCTGCATGCTGACAAATATGAAGTAATACAAAATATGAAATAAGAGAGTGAGAAACTGGTGGAAAATTCAAGAACTGAGTTGTGATCGTTCCTTCACCAAGCTGTTTCCTAAAGCAGTGCTCAGACTGTGAAGAACAGGCGGCCTCCATGCTCTCTCCCTCATCCAAGGGGTTTCACGCAGTGAGAAGCTGCTTTTGCGCACCTGAGGTGCACACCCAACCCATGGGAAGAGAAGCCAGTGTTAGCAAGCGCCTCATAGCAACAACCGAGCAGTGCCCTGCATCAGTGAAACTGGGAAATGAGGACACCAAAAAGTAACAGTTACAGAAGACAAAACCCTGAAACTGAAACGGACAAGGAGTCTAAAAAGGCAGACTATAATTACCAGCAGAAAACTGGGCCAGCACCATAGCAGGACACCCTTGATTTGTCTCCAAGTACCCAACAGGCACAAGGAGCAGAGGGCTGAGGAGCGGGGCTGGAGATCATGGGGACACCCGGGACCCTGCCGCCCCCGGGACCTGCCCCCACACGCCAGAGTGCGGCTGAACACCGGCAGCACCGAGCACCAGCAGCGCCCACCACAGCATTCCTAATGAGCCAAGGCCCACGGTGCTGCGGGCATGCTTCAGGGAAAAATCAGAGTCACGGTTTGCCAGTTTATGTCATAAATATGATATAACTTCGTCCTGTCAAGGTTGGGACGTTGCTGTCTCTAAAGCTTTCTGGTTCGGATTTCTGAACTCCGTGACTCACTTTCAAGAGCGCTGCAGGCCAGCCCTGGGACAGCGGGTACAGCTGGCACAGCGAGGGCAGCGGGAAAAGCAAACGCGTGCTCAAACCCTGCGCGGTGGTGCCAAACCCACGTCCCTGCCAGAGCCCACCCTGGCACAGCCTGCTCTGCAGCAGAAACGGCATCATGCTGTTTAATACGTAAAATCAGACAGGAATATTTGGAGAAACAGAGGCAGGGCTCTGAATTCAGCAAGTGCAAACCAGAAGCTTCAGTAACCTGTGGGAAAGCAAACACAGGTTTGTTTTGGTGGGTTTTTTTTGTAATCCAGTACTGAAACTAGTCATTAATTCAGGTCCTGGGTTTGGATACCTGTTCAGACACAGGCTTTACACTTGTACAGAACCTGCTTCTTAGTGATCCAGGAAGGATCACTAAGTGCCTTAGTAAGGGCACTTGTGCACAGCGCTTCAAGGAAGGGAGAATAAATTAGAGTATCAGCTCACACTCTCTCTCTGGGCACAGGAAAACTGCAAGGCCCGTGAGATCAAGATCTGCTTTGAACCTTCTGAATCAGGCTCTCCAAGGGAGGGGTGACAGGTAAGAGGGAGCAGAGCCGGAAAGCCAAGCACGTGGTGTGAACCAAATTACAAGGTGGTAAAGTGCAAGCACTTGCTATCAGCACATTGAATTACAAATACCAGATTAGACATCTAGAGACGTCCCACGACCAACATAATAGATGGGGGGGGGGACGGACCCAAACCAAAATTAAAAAAAAAAAAAAAAAAAAAAAAAAAAAAAAAATCAGACTCAGCCTTCTCTCATGCCCAAATGATTTCATCTCTTCTTCTGCATCAAATGCACACAGCAATCACAAACGTCAGAACAGGCGAGAAGCCTGTCCCAGGTGAGGGACTTTTAACGCCACATACAGACACAAATGCAGGGCAAACACACGCAAGCAAAACTGCATCTATAGACAGGTCTGACTAAAAATGGGGCAAAACCAAGACAAACTCATCAACTTCCAGGTGTGCACGGGCTCCTGCAATACAACTTCCATCTCTTTACACATCTGGAAAATTTTTTTATGCATGGATGTGTACATTAGGTTTTCTTTTCTTAACTCTTGATATGTACAACAGTGATAGCTTTTTAAGTCAAATCAATTGCTTCATCATGTACTTTTTGTCCCTGACTAAATCTGTGGTTGTACGCTGTAAATACTTTTTCATGTCTAAGTTAAATGTAATATGAGTATTTATCAGAATACAGGTGAACTGTACAGTGTATACATTAGTTTTATCCACCTGCAATGGTAAAATAGTAAAATCATTGCAAATGTCATAGTTTTCAAATTAATAATGTATATTGTCTAGTGTGGGTTTTCTGCCAGTAGAACTAATGAGGTATGTGTCAGCAACTAAGCATGGAGCACATGGACTAAAACCAAAGCTCATCAAAATCAGCAAACATTGCCTGAGTTCAACTGGGACCGCGCACTCAACATCAGTCGACTCATTTTCAGGACTTCAGAAAGAAAACATTCTTTCTAAAGTCCAAAGAATTCATAATTCTCCTGATCAGCTTGAAACGTAACAGGCTCAGCTTTCTTCTAACTAAACTAGGAAATCCCCCCTAGATAAATCCAAAGTGGCTGTGTTTTTATCCAAGGCGTACAGAACACCTGCTTTACAGTGTATTTAAAGATCCCTTCGGTGCCAAAGGACTCTAGACAGACAGCAGGCAGGAAGATGCTCAAGCAGTTTAACTCCTGTACCAAAACAGGGGCTCCCTGGAAATGTGGGTCTTCAGAAACTATCTCGCACCTCTTACTAACACTGCAGACCTTGATGTGGCGCTTGAATCCATCAGCAAAAAACATCATCCTCCTTCCCTCTTCATTAGCTTGCTCCTGAACACAGTTCAGTTTTGTGGCTTCTTCTAAGTCAAGGAAAACGGGATCTTAACTCTAGGAGCTGCAACGGGCACATGACTCATCTCTCTGAAACGTTCCAGCTCCATTTGGGAAATGCTGCATGACACAACGATACGCACCCAAGTGTCCCTGTCCCACAGCCCCTCCGATGGCCACCATCGGCTGGGGTCACATCACCGCCTATTTGAGGGTCCTGGTTCTCCAAGTACACTTTGCCTTGTACTTGGGGTAAAGGGATTTTAGCCACACTGAAAGTATCAGCTTGATAAACTACACAAGAGGAAAGAAAAATAGGAAAGAGGAAGGGACCTCATTTGTTGTGCTCAGCAAAACTTCTGGACCCACAAACAGGTATTCTCTCCCAGGAAAGGAAACCTTCCTCCCTAACTTTTTAAAAAGCTGCTACTACCGCTTTCATGGCAAAGAGGATCCCCTTAAAAACCACTGACTTCAAAATCTTATTTGTCAGACAAATAAAAGATAACTTTAGTATAGAATGACACAACACAATAATAGTTTGCGATGAAGGTTTAAAGGTTTAAAATGGGCCATATTGCCTAATATTTCTCTTCACAGCTGGTAAAGCACTAAGCCTTCATCAGGTAAAGATCTCAGAAAGCCAACTACTGACAATTAATGCTGAAAATATGACCCAATAAGCCATTTCAGCCCAGGTTTTGCGCCCATTTTGCAGCAGCTGACAACCTTATAAAGCACTTCAAGCTGAACAAGGATGTCTCTTGCTAGGAGGTACTGATGTCTTCTGCTGTCTCAGTGCAGACGGAGGACCATGAAATCAGACTTTGGCAAGCAGTGGGAGGAACTAATGGAGTTTCAAAATAATTTTATTTAAATACCTACTTGAATCTTTGCATCTGCTTCTGCAATATGTGGTATTAAATATTTCAGAGCTCTCTAAGAACTGGATGTTCACTTCTAAATTTTGTCCAGATACAGAAATTGGTTGCAGTTAACTTTGAATTCAGAATTTTGCTAAATTTCCACAGAACTCCTAGAAAGAGCAACATTTAGTAATGAGATTTACATCCTCCAAATTTATCAATGCATACTAACAGAATGTAAGAGTATCTACACAGTTAATGAATTCATAATATATGCCTCAAGTAAACAGGTGGAAAAGTTAAAACGACTTGCTACCATGAAGCCTTACAAAGAAAAAACAAACACAGATTACTGAAAATTCAAAGCCACAAGATTTGCCTTTACTGACTAGAATTGTACACAGACATTGAAGAGTTAATAATCAAACGCCACTCCTGGATCAATAACCTCAGTGATATGAGGCATATTGCATAAGCCTTTCTGGTTAATTATGCGGTGATTAGTAAGTTTCTACCCAGCTGCAAGACCTAATCACAGAGACCGGGGCTTGAGCCATATTAACCCCCATCAACACGGAAAGCCGACAGCCTGTTCCCATCTTTACGCCCAGGCCAAGGGCTAAAGCACCTCAGCGTTTGTGCTGGCACGTACAAATTACAAAACGGCGCGTGATTATAAAAGCTGCAATAACCTAATGGTATAAGGTACCATTTGGATCAGAAGCACTTTAAGCTGATGCATTATTTAACATTTACCTTCTAATTTAAGCTCCTAGACTTCAAAGTCACTGCACAGAACTGGAGTTCCCCTCCTCTGTACATACCCACTGGGACAGAGTTAGTTTTGACTATATTTGCCTTTTTTAGATTCCGCTCAAAGGATGCTCTGTATTGGACTTGCTCTCCTTGTTACTGTTTGCAGTTTCTTGCCCCAGTTTTAACCACCGTTAAGAAAAACAGCCCTTCCTTTCCCCACACCCCTTTCCAGAAGTATTCTAAATGTTTCTACCAGCACTTAGTAACGAGAGGGAGAAGAAAGCCAGTCCCTCCATGCTGCACCCCAGCCCTGATGCGAAGTGTGACCGCGCTGAGCGTGGTTTTAGAGCCGGTGAAGGGCACAGTCCCAACACCCCAAACCCCAGGGCAGAGACCACGCAGGCTGCAAGGATGCAGCTCAAAACTCAAGTACTACCCAAAGCCAACCCACAGCCGAGTTGTCATTAGCCAGTAGATGGCTCCAGGAACTGGGTTAGAGAGTAAACTTGTGTATGCACAGGCAGACCATCCTCCAGGAGGCTACGGACACCAAGGGCAGTTTCCAAGGGCATTCTCCTGATGACTGCTGCATCGAATCAACTTTCCCACAGTGAGGACGAAAGCAGTCTGGCTGCTGCCTGCCAAATTGCTACAAGATCAGATTTGCACACATGGTTAAAACGATGTCCATTTGGAAAAGGACTTCTCAAAATTTACAACCTGGTGCGTAGAGACTTGAAAAGTTTCTGCTGAGCTTGTCTATTCCAGCTATTCATGTGGTGATCCAAAACCTCACTTTACAGTAATTTGTTAGTACTGATTAAGCTCCACTTCCAAACACAGAATGGAACTTTAAAGACTTCCATCCAAAGGACACACAAAACTGCACTAAATCCCATTAAAGCAAAGGAGATCTTGGTGCAAAAGAAAATTCTAGCTTGGCGGTGTAAGATCAAGTCAGCAGTTTACTGGTCTTGAATGGAAACAGCTGACTGACTTTCTTCTTCCCCATGAGAAACCGACTGTCCGTCCCTCCCGGCGCACCCGTGCTGTCAGCGGAGCCCGATCCTGCCCAGCTACAGGCTCCGTGTGCCCCTGGTCCACGCTTACACGCCTGGTGCTGCATTCCCACGGAGGCCAAACATACGAACCACGCAACATCCCTCTGCTTCAGCAGAAACCACAATCAAGGCAAAATGCCCAGTCTGCGTAAAGGATTAAGTTTACCAATAAAGCTGCAACCTAAAAACTGCATAGCGATGAAATGGACATTTTCCAAGTAGGCTTCTTGTTTAATTTCTCAATACTGCTGGCACGAACATCATCACAGCGTCTGATATCAGTCTAACTGATAGGGAATACACTCACCACCACCACCACCATCCCCCCCCAAAAAAAAACCAACACATTTCTTTTAGTTTTAACACTATGTTTTCCCCAATAACAACTTGGAAAGGCAAGCAGCTGTGTTTGAAATTGCTTTCATTTCCTTTAAACAAAATTTCACTTGTCAGCTTTCAGTTTTATTGGGTATCTATGTATCAAATTGATTATTTCTGGTTGTCTCACGGTTAAAGATTTTTGAACTACTGAACTTCACCCTCTCACACCTTCTTCTTATTAAAATATTAAAGAAAAAAAAGAGGAACAACAACAACAACAACAAAAGACCTCATAAAAAGCATCTTCTCATCTCTCAGCAATTCTCTTGGTGGTTTAGTTCTGACCATTTGGTGACCTGACCGTCCTTGAAGTCTCAACAAAGAGCCCATATTGAGACACTGAGCTGCCGAGTGTTAATCCCGGTTGAAAACATGAGTTGCCTCAGCCACTGCAGTTGCAAGGCAGGATGCATTTGCCTGACCCTACAGTCTGTAAATCACGATTTAAGACTTCGTTCCTACCTTGCAATGAGCTTAAAGTGCGCAATAAGCACACAATGTGATGGGTTACTACTGCTTAGCTGACGTAGGCTAATTCGTTAACTCAGTAATATATCCGAGGTCTTACGCTCACTAAAATGGCTTGGATACAATGAATTTGATAGCTCTCCTCTCAGCTCAAAAGTGAAAGATAACTTCAGAACATGCTGCTTGATTTCTAAAGGAGCTTCATGTCCACAGTCATTTACAGCTGCACCTCCTCTGGACAGCAGTACGCTTTTCTTTTCTTTCTTTCTTTTTGTTTCAGAACGCTCTTCTGCCATGAAAGCAGATGAAAGTCACAGTATAACTGAAAATCTGAAGCTGTATTTGGAACTTGCACAACTTCTACAAGAATCCTAAACCCAGAAAAGCCAACGAAACTCACTGGCAGCAGTACATAAAATTCAGCAAGCCCATCCATCGGATTTGCGTAATATGATTTATGAAGTAAACTCAAGTTACATAGTTAGAACTAACAATGTCACAACAGACTGGGTGTGGAGGAAAGCAGATTCCCCACGAGCCAGAAATAAACTGTGAATACGTTCTAGAGAAGGCTCCTTTATTCCAGAATACAAAACCGAGACGTGAACACAAACTATGAAGAGGGCCACTGATTACACAGATGAATTCAGACAAAAGAAAATGTTGTTGCTTTTGCAGGTTTCAGAGTGAGTATTGACCAAAATAAGGATTCCGTTTCTGTGCGCGCTCTGGGTTCGCAATGTGCGAGAGGCTGCCGAAGCCAGTGGCTGGCACACAACGATCCCTATTTATTCCTTTCTTTAAAGAACAAAATAGTAATTTGAGCAACTTCATTGATTGATCAATCCAAAAGTCACAAGCTCTGATAATCTTTGCCTACGGTGATCCTACCCAGAAGCCTAGGAAGCTACACCACACCAGAGCGTACGTGGGCAGAGCACCGTGCGATGATCCAACGCTCTCAAGATGCGTTCAAGCCCAACTGACGGACAGAAAGCAGAAAATTCTGTCCCTTCCACACACTATAGAGGCAGTTGGCTATCACAGAAGCTAGCATTTGTGTTTGAGTGTTTCCAGGTTATATTTGTCTTCTCCACCAGTCTTCCCCAAATTAGCGCTGCCTTCCTTTCCAAGTAAACACTAGTCTACAGATTACAGCGTATGTGACCTTAAATCCAAACTGATGCATTATTGATGGAGAAGAAATGGCTAAATTGATGTTGTCTTTGAAATAGAGTTCTTGATAAAGCAGGAAGCATTTGCTTTTGCATTTCTCTCTATTTGATTAAAAATCTTTTAATACTATGGACTGCTCAGGAAGATGCCACTGTCCTCAGCCTCTTCTCACGGGTTTGTCTCACGCACTACACTCATTGCCAGTACTGACTCCTGGCGTTGCTTTATGCATTTGGACACCTTTCAAATGTGTAGTTTCTACGTCTGTCCTTTTAGACAACAGTCTTCTCCCAGAAGATCTCTTAACTAGTGGTAGCCTCGATAGCACCTCTACCTGCACTCTTACAGCCCAAAATCATGGGAAATATCCCTTCAACCTACTGTATCACCTCCTCACTGAGAGGCTTCATCCCCAGCTCGGTTTTGCTCCTTCTGAAAGCTTGACCTGCACTCTGCTGCCCCCCCAAACCCCTGCACTTCTTCCGTCCATTTGCCAGCCCCCAGCTCTGAACACGGCGCGTGCTGACAGCCGCCCACCGGAAAGCCGGGTCCAGCGCCCCGTGCGCTCCCAATGCCCGGCCCTGAGCCCCAGAACACTCTTCTGCTTCCCAACGCTCCAGACACTCCACTTTGGGCTAATTTCAGTTCTTTTCTCTCAAATTTCAGCCCCCTGTTGTGAAGCTGTGCTTATTAGGGCTTTTCTGTCTCTGGAACCTCCATTTCCCCCACTGCCCTCTCCTTGGTTTTAAGACTGTTGCAGTGTTTGTTTGTTTGGGTGGCTTTTTTTTTTTAAGATTTCATTTTCATTTAGCTTATGATCATGTCTGAAGACACCTCACAGTACAGGGAAATGTGACTAGCAATTAAATTGTTCAGGATATGATCCCAGTTCTCTAAAAAAGTGAAGCACTGTTTGCCCTGGCTATTTTAACAGCTATCTTCTCTGGGTTAATGACAACAACGAAGCTTGCAATTGATAATATCCTGCTAATTTAATAGCTTGGTTAATGTGAGGAAGCTGCAGCATCCTGAATAGCAATGACAAATCATCCTGAACAATAAGTCACTGTCCTGGGTCGATACTTCTTTGTGGCCTTGGTGAAAGTTGAATATCAAAGCAGTATTTAAAAAAAAAAAAAAAAAAAAAAGAAAAAAAAAGAAAACCACAAAAAACAAACAACCCAGAAGAACCCAAACACCCACTATTCTGTTTTACAATAAAAGAAACTCCCACAACTCCAAATTGTTTTCAACAACAAACACATAATTCTTCCTTGCAGATGACCTACAAAAAAGTTTTTTAAACATGTAGCCCTATGCTGTTTTTTCCATTGACAGCTTATAAAAGAACACACATAACATGTCCTTTCCGCTACAAAAACTCTTCCCTTTAACCCACATTTCCTTAAACTGTAGGAATATGAATAGCAGAAAATCTGATCTTTCCTGGCTTTGTTGGAGAGGTACTGAAGACCCAGATACTTGCAGCTAAACTGACAACACAAGAAAGCTGAATTTTTAAAACCCAAAGTATTAGTCACTGAAACGGAAGCTGAAAACAGATTGACTAAAAATATTTTCCCCTTTTAAATAGATCAGTCGTCACTTATCCTTTGTATGAGTTCTCCAGGCACCTTAGCCTAACTTTGATAATCTCTCATATAAAAATATAAACCCCCTTCCATGTAAGTTGCAAATAAAGCAAAACCCATACAAATCAAGATTTTCTCTCTACTCTCAGCTCACCTCTCAGTGGCTCTACGGGCTGGTCTGGTGCTTAGCAGAGCTCCACAAAAGAAAAAAGCTCCCCAAATAAAACAAAAATAGTTTGAATGCTTTTAGTATTTTCACTTTTCTTTGTCCCAACAATGCAGCTCTGTCCTCCAGGAATGAGCGTACGCGGGCCGAACACTGTGTCATTCTCCCGCTGCCGTCCCTGCGGAGCACCACGGACTTGCAGCCGCAGCCCGCAGGGACCCGCCGGACCTCGGGGTGGGGGTCCCCATCCCACCGACCAGCGGACCCCAAAGCACCCACATTCACATGAGAAGGCAAACAGGCAGCCAGGCACCGCACCACAGCGTGAACACAGAGATAAAAATCAGTGCTACTGCTGCCAGCAGTCCCAGGATTGATGAAATTTCCTCTAGATTGTGGGAAGGGAACCGCTATGGGGTTCACCACTGTTTTCTTAATGAGGCACCCAATTTTAAAGTCAAACAAAATATATCTAGTGAGACTAGGATATGCAGGCAGACTTTCAAAAAAGTGCATTTCTGTCTTGAAGAACAGGGAGTTTCCTACAATTGCTTTACTGTCCTGATGAAACACAATCATTAAATGCTAAAGAGATTCTAAACATTACTAAAAGCTGATCTTCGCCACGTTTCCTCTTCTAACAAATTCTCTACATTCTGTGCTGTTTGGGACAAATTCCGTGACACTTTGTGGAAGACTACCACGAGGAAGCCTGACCTCAAAGCTCCCTGGAAGGAATCATCATAACTGGAGAAGCTCTAACCACAGCCCAAAAGCCATGGACTTCTGGTATTGGAAATCCTTTCTAATCACTAAACCTTTCAAACCACAGATTCTTTGCGTTCACGAGGAATGTCCCAACACAAAATCTTCACCCCCCAGAGCAAGAACAGATCAAACACCTAAAAGACTAGCAGCGTCTCAGCAGTGCAAGCAGTTTTCGTTGTTTTCCTTCTTTTAAGAGTGAGCCCAAGCTGGGCCACAAACATTGCTTGCTACAGAGCAACAGCAGAGAAGAGAAATCTAATCCAGCCTCATGAGACGACGGACAGAGGATACTCGATTTCACCCCTTTGCCATCGCAATAGCCAGCAGCTCGCAGGTGGACTGTTAAAAAGCCAGCAAAAACACTGAGCCTGGGCATTCAGGGGTAACCCAGGTCTCTGCCCAGCGAAGCAGCCACACGCACAACCCCAGCACCGCTGACACCCCAGAAAGAAGAAAGCCACAGACGTACAGTTTCGGCAGCAGGCGGCGAGCCCTCCATGCCGGCTGGGCAGCCAGGGACACAAGCAGCCGAGCCCCCGCCACCGGCCGAACATGCCGTACCCAGAGTCACGTTAGCGGGGAGCAGCTCCAGCCCTGCCAGGCTGAATCTGCCTTGACAAAGCAGGACCTTGTAATACGAGGCAGGAGCACCCTGGGTGTCTTGGCAGGAGCCCCGAATGCATGTTTGAGAAAGCAACTGCAGCTCCAAGCAAGCCAGGCACGAATGCGCTGCAGAAGAGCTACTGAGTCTGCTAAAAATACTCCACCGCTGACCCCGTCAGGAACATGTCTGAAGTGAGAGCCTTGTTTGCTGGAGAATAAAATAATAAAACCAAAAAGCAAAATACATCTGTTGGCAATGGTCTAGGAAGTTTATCTTAAAAAACAAACAAACAAAACCCTAACACAGTCTGGAACAGAAAAACATCTCACATTTTCTCCCAGCAGGAAGACTGCTGGGTGAACGACACGCTTTACGCCTCTTCTAGAGCTCCAGGCAAGGTGTAACCTCAAAATCTCTTCCCCTCTAACCTGCCCTGGGAGGTTGCTCAGACTCCGATGACAAGTTAACTGCAGACAAGCTCCAGACCTGCCCCATGGAATCCTTGGGTACTGCAGTGTCCCAGGCGAGGCACACGGAACACCTCCCACCCAGCCCATGACCCCTGCGGTGCCTGGCTACAGCGAGGGTGCCCTGAGGAAAGCAGAAGGGGCCACCGCAGTGGGACCATGGCTGACAGACACCACGATGCTTCTGGTCCGTCCCTCCCTGGTGGGACCAACAGCGAGTTTCTTCTGGGAAGCAGGAGCCTTCCTCCTGCCCTCCTCCACAAACCCACCCAGCACAACGGGCAGGACCAACCCCGCGCAGCTCCCACCTGTGAACAAGCCCTCGGGAAAACACGTCGAGAAGTGGGTTTTGTTTTATGCCTTGGCCAAGCATAGCAAGCATGCCCTGTATGATCCGGGAAACTGCTGGGTGGTGAGACAATTTATTCTTCTGGGGAAGGAAAAGTGAGAGAAGTTCCTTCATAGCTTACTGCTCTGCAGTCAGGCAACTGTTCGCCACCTATTCATCACACATCCATCCTTAAAGGAAAGTTATTTTAAAAAGATATTAATTTATTCACCAGACACGTTTTCACATGGATCGTGTTCTGCTAATTGCAAATCAGCCTGGTTGTCTGGACCATTTTCCTTCAAGAAAAGCAGAGGTGGATGCTAAGCCTAAGAGACACCACACTGTGTATTTCCCTCAGTTTTTCAGGTCACAGACATGGATAATCTACATTAGTACATTCTCTGGATTTGTAATCACTCTCTGCTCAGTAGCGGTCTGACAAGTTTAAGATGACTCTGGCTCAGGTTCTGCTAGGAGCGGCCCGGAGGGCGGCCGGCCCACCAGGACTCAGCCCCGCTCCACAGCCCGGCCAGCAAAGGCCTCGCTCACACACGGGAAAGTGAAAAAGGTGCCGAGGCTGCAGAAATATTTAGAAAAACTGATAACAACTACTGATGGACTTAAAAACGACGAGTGGTGTGCTCCTCCTGCCACTGCCCCCACTGTCAGAACGCAAGCTTGGTTTCCTGGCTTAACCGCTTGGGTTTGCAGTTTTGCGAAATAAACACATTTCAAATTTATCCAGCGAGCACACCTTTTGCTCTCACAGCAGACCCCGCCAACCGATCAGTAACTACGATCATTTTTTACAGTTGTCCCGTCTCTTGCCCAGCAAGTACACAGGTAGTTTTAGGCCTGGCCTGCTCTAAATCCCTACTGAAAGTGTGAACCTTTGCAGAAGCCACCATAGCAGGGGGATTGTTCATAATCCTATAATGCTCCAGAATTATCGCATTATTCCTTTCCCTCACAGTGGTTTAAGCTTTTATACAGCTGAATAATCAGAAAGCGAGTCCTTTTGTGTGCCCACCTCTTTCTGATTTATTTTTTTTTTTTTAAGAAAAATTAGAAAATTTCAGATGTCTTGGTCTGAGTCAACTTAAAGCATGTTCTAAAAAATTCGCAACAATTAATTAAGGAAGCTTTGGTCTAACTCAGGTTGGCACATTTCTAGGTCTTACTGTAATAATGCATCCATCCCAATACCCACTAATTCATTCTTACTCTCAATTTACTGTACAGGCTCTGCCCAGTATTTAGCATCAATAACTGCCCAGTGGGACGATGAGGTCTCACCTGGGTCACATCGAGCCCACACGGGTACGGTCACCTCCCCAAACTGCTGGTGAGCCTCAGCTGCACCGAGCTGGGCCAGGCCGCCACCAGCCCGGGGGGGCGGCAGCCACTGCTACCGTCCCCATGCCCTCCCCAGCCCTGCCCGGAGCAGAACACAACACACCTGCCTGAACCGCCGCTCGCTACGGGAATTAGCTCACAGAGAAATTCCTAAGCTGCCATTACTTTTAATCAGTAGCTTGGAAACCCAATGGCAAAGGCAGGGTCTTCCTCAGCGGAGGGTGCACACACCCCGGGGCAGCCCCTGCCGCACCGGCCCCAGGCCCACGATGCCGCCCCCCTCACCGCCCCTCCGGCGCTGCCGCCCCCGAGAACCCACCACAGCACAGCGCTGCCCATTAGCACAGTTTACTTGGACGAACGTCTGGCAGTCACAAGAGGACAGCTGGAGGTACATAGCGAATCCCACCAAGAGCTCTCTCCGTCTTCCAGCGCTGCTGATCCAGCTCCACCCCGTCCCGTGCCGGGGTCCAGGCACAGCGCGGCAGCGACGGGCCCTGCCTTCCCACCGCGCCGACCCATATGTGCGCCTGGTCTCAAAGGCGACAACAAAACTTTTCTCAAAGCACCTAGTTGTTTTCTGCCTCCTGACTGGAGGTTCTCCACACATTTTTAATGAAAACTGGCATTGATTAGCTGGAGACAGCTCAGCTTTGTTGTACGACAACAAAGAATATACAGAGAAGATCACACACAAACCTCACCCAGGAGACAGGCAAAAGTAGTGCATGAAAATACCCGCTCAGAAGCAACTCTGCTGAATAATTGCAGAAGAGTGTCTCGTGTTGTTAAAAATAGAACCAATTTCTGCATTGGCAGATGGGGTTTCAGTCAAAATATCCACTGAGCCACTTGAATAATTAAGTGTTGCTTCTCCATGGCATAACAAAGTATCTAATGCAATTTACTGCCCTTTCTATAAAATGTGATATAAATACTGTTTGCTAATTTTTCAGCAATGAAATTAGTAGAAATAAGGCTTATAGTACTGTGCAGCAAGCCGCTAGCTGAAATACTACCATGGCTGCCAAGACATCAGCACCACTCTCTAGACACAAGCTATTTAATCTTTCAGGTAATTACATCCGGTAACAAAGCGGTCATTTAATCTAGAAATCAGGTTTACTCATAAGGAAGTCGAAGAAACTCGAGACTGGTAATCCTCAGTAACCTGGAACACGTGGCGAGACAGAGTGACAGAGAGTAGCTGATGCTCAGTCAGATTTTTTTTTTTTTTAAAAGTAGACACACGGTTTAAAAAGAGCTACATGTAAAATGCAATCCTCACAGTAACGTATAGCCTCCACATTGCACAAATTGCTTGTATTTCAGAGAATCAAATCGATGGAGCAAAATACAGAGAGGACGGTCCTTGAAATTTATGTTTTGCTAATTCTGAGTGTCAAGATTCATCAAAAAATGGATTCAAGCGTGCATTTGGTTACATTAAAAATCAATGCGCCCATTATTTCTCCCCTTCCAACTATGTTTCTTGTTTTGTTTTTAAACAGGATATGCCCAACCACAATTAACTTTCAGCAGAGATAGAGAGGGAGAAATGGAGCGAGACACACCGCAGAGCAGGAGGGACACCACTGACCTTACCTAGCAGTAAGACTCATTAATCCTGCAAGGCATTTTCTTGAAGCTATAATAGCCAGTGTAGCTGTCAATGCATACATGGGTGCCCTGGCCTCGTTCTTCCCTGCTAAAAAAAGATACTTTAATGTTATTTATAGGTTAAAAAGAAGAAAAGAGAAAGTCCCCTATCTGAATGTCGCTGTACTTCCCCAGCGCAGAGAGGGATCGCGGGAGACCCATGTAAGACCTTCTCTGTTTCGAAGGTGCGGGCTGCTTCAGCTGGCTGCGTTAATGCAAAGAGCAGCGCTGAAGTGGATTTGCCTGTTTGTGGGTTACAGCAGACAGTCATTCAGCCGTCACTTAGCATAAATATTCCCTTCAAAGAGAAGACTGCTTTAGAAGTTACTGGCAAAGAAGGTATAGACAAAGAACACCGGAGAATACGTGTTTAACAGTCAAGGTACTGCTGCACAAAAGCAGTTGAACACAAAACGTCAGGTAATTCTTTTTCTTTACCCTTGGAAATGGGAAGGGGGGTAGATACTTGTCTAAATGTTATGAATACAAAGCCTTGCTAAGACTACGCCTGAGCCAGAGTTACCTTAGCTCGGAGCCTGCAGTCCCAGGAGCGTGTGCCCACAGGCGCAGCCCACACAGATTCCGGCCGGACGCTGCCTGGAGAAAGGGGGCGGCAGCAGGGGAACGCGCATCTCCCACAGCGCGGCCCCTTGGCCCCAGAGGTAGAAACCCGAAGCACAACAATTCACAGCCGCCTGCTCAAGGTCAGTAAGACGGAGAGGTACAAAACCTGTGAGCTGCAGTTCCACGGTTCACAGTTTCAATGGAACCTGTGATTGCCCAAAGACTCTAAACACTGACCTACTGCAACATCCCCGTGGCAGCTCCAGTTTGTTCAGGAGAGTTTGATGGGTTAATTTCTGTTGGCAGACATCATACTTGACTACATCGTGTCTGTCCACATCATATTTCTGCTAGACGCCTACCGACTTCTTTATCAAGGCATTTTTTTCGCTTTACCTCCTCTTCTGCAATGGTGCCCGATTTCAGTGCCGGCTGTAACATCGGTTATCCCCTGTCCCCTGGGGAGGCCAGGGTGGGCTCTTCTACAGGGCTTCTGATCACTACGAATACCCACAGAACTCCTTACTGAAATTAAGATTTCCAAAAGTATCACCAAGAAAAATGAAGGGAAAAGCCTCTGTCAGCTTCTAAATCAAAACAGTAGAGAAACACACACACAGGAAATTACCAGGCACGGAGACTATTAGCCACTCTGCATCTTCATTAGACGCATCCGATTAAACATGCTTAATGTATTTAATTTTCCATTTCCATGTAAACCAAATCAGCTTATGGTGCTGGACAACCTCTCTGGTTTCTAATACCTTTTCATACCTTTTTTGTACAAATCTAAGCAGTACCCAGGTTGCAACAGGCTTCTAGTCCCTGTCACCTGGGGGTTTTGCGTAAGTGACCTGACAGGTAAAAACGTTTGTGACTTTTCAGCAATTGCTTGAGCAGTGAGAGACCCAGTCAGGATGTCTAATACAGCACAGAATGAGAGTCTCAGTACAATAATACCTCCTAAGGATTATAAACTGTCAAAACGTATAGGAAGTTCTCTTTCTAGCATTAAAAGGAGAGTTTAAAAAGTGTTTAAATTATTTCTTAAGGAAACTGCGTGGATCTGAAGGATCGCTGTAGTCTACATACCTTTATAAGACAACAATCTAATAAGAAATGGTACCTCACAGTAAGAAACTGGGTTAAAGCTTCTAACGCTGAGGAGAGCGGTATTTCATTTGCCTCCTGTCTGACTGCAGTGGAGCACTCAATAATTCATAGTTTGCTGGGATCAAGCTCCAGCACAGGTGCTGCACAGTCAAACCTCAGGGCAGCTTCCCACAATGAGCCTGATCAGCAGAGGGGAAACGGGCATAAACGATGTGCAACGCCTGCTTCCACAGGGTTTTTTTAATTGATGACGATGCTAAATTGCAAAAGGATCCCTGCTTTCCATGAGGACTCCAAGAGTTTCAGAGAAAGCAGAGGGGGAGGAAGAGCCAGGGGTGTTCAGAGGAAAAGCGACTGACTGAGCTATGAAAACCCAGCTGTGTGACAGACCCACGCTCCGCTTCGCAGAAGGTCACTCATTAAGCAGAGCACCCCAGAAGTCTGCCATAACCAGGCCCGTAGCAAGTTCTTGAACAGCAATTGCTTCAAGAACAGCGGCTTTTTGTTCCCTCTCCTTTGTGGCAGTCAGGTGGCTCGGGAGAGAGCCTTACTCATGGAGAAGGGGCAAAAGCACCTTCCATTCTCCCTCAGGAGAGTCGGCAGAACTGGAAGACACTGTGCCATGCCAATCTCACTCGAAAAATTAACTACCAAAGTAGTAGTCAGCAGCGGGTTTCCTGTGTTCCGCAAACCAGAATACAACCACCTTAAAACCTAGTAACACCAATCCACTCCAGAAATGGAAATAGAAAATTCTTCAGAAAACGAGTGTACGAACAGGGAGTTTTACCTAAATGTGTGAAATCGCTGTCTGACATAATAGAGACTTCTTCATTCCTGGTGTCGTTTGGAATTTCGCAGCTCATTAGTAAGTGTGGGAGCTTATCTGTCGCCTCACAGATTCCAAGACAATCTAATGCTGAGGATGGCCCTGCTCTGAGTGGGTCACTGGGCAGTGAGCTCCAGAGGTGCCTCCCAGCCTGAGCTAACTCCTGAGAGCAAGGGACGGGAGTGAAAACGACACCTCTCCCCTTCCTCTCTTTGCAAAAGAAACTTTTCCCCACCAGTAGCCTGACCTGTAACCAAGACGTCAACAGGATTTTAATTATAAATTTTAATAAATTAATATTAAATTAATAAATTTTAATTATAAATGACTCAAAGATGACTTTTGCTGAGCTCTCAAAGCAGTTGGATGCTTTTTTCTGATTACCTTAGGTGCCGAATCAGCAGCTTTCGATCCAGTGATGGAAAGCCCTCTGTTGGGGTGGGGGCAGAGCTAGTGCCTGTCACAGTCCCACCTGCCTGATTCTAGATTTAGAAAGTACTCGTGTATTTCGACCAAAATTTTAAGCAACATGAATTGAGCTGCTTTTGTAAAATCCATCTATCCATCTGATTATTTGGGAGGAAAAGAGAAAAACCAAGCAACAGACCGTATTTACTCACCACAATTAGAAGAGTGACTGCAGCATCCACAAATATATCTGAGACAATCTATCTAGGACAATTAATAGCAAAAAGGTTAGAAACACTGTTTTCTAGTCCTGAACAACACAGGATACCAGTCAGTTGTTAACAGTCCCCAACAGTTCTTCAAGACAACACGCTATTGGGTTGCAAAGAGATTACAGAGCACTCTGTATTTAAGGCGGTAACTTAACTTCTCCTCTGGGGAGCCACTTCCCTGAGCATCCCAGATACAAGCAAGAGTAGTGAAACTCATTCCCCACCACCAAGCACGCTTATCACGCTTGAATCCATTTCACAGAAGTAAAGAAACAAAGAGTGGAGCCGCCTGCTGATGCACCGAGGCTCAGTTAATGAGCAGCTCTGGACCACCAGAAGGTGTTAATGGCAGCACCCCAGTGAGAGGCAGCGGCCCCCCAGGCGCGGAGGGGACCGGAGCTGCGGGCAGCCTGCAGGAGCTGGAAGCGTCTCCCTGGGCAGCCCCGAGCCCCTCTGCACGGGACGAGGCCCACGGCCCGGCACAGCTCCCACCCGGCCTGGGCTAATGGTCAAGCAGCAACGGCAGCCAATTAATTCGCAGACAAAGCATGATACCAAATCACTTCTATTCATCGCTTGATCTCCAAGGCACAATGTACACCACTGTTATTTCTTTATTCAATGCTTATATAAAGAAGCATACATTTAAAAATCAGTTTGATCTTTTTTTAGCATTTCCTGAAACAGATGGGTTTATACTCCTCCTCTGAACCTGGCTATTGTAGAGCTACTGTTACTGAGCCTGAAACCCAACGGCCTTTAATTCGTGGAGGCTGTTATATGGCAGTTTTAACCTATATGTTCATTCTCTCCCTCAAAGAGTGGGTCCGTCATGCCTTGGCTCGGACAATGTCCGCACACTGAACCGTCAGGACCTTGGCACCAGTCACCAGGCACAAGAGCGCACTGCTGCTCTGCAGCAAGGGACAATTTCAATCAAATTCACTTTGAATACCGCTCCCTGACTCTGGATATCTGAACTTTTGATTTGGCTTTTAAAGAGGCATTTGCTCACAACACCAACAGCCTCCTTTTTGATTTCAAAGATGTGAAAGATCAGACATGGAAGGGCTGCCTTGTTAACTGAAAGCAACACTGCAGTTGTAACTGTTCAGAAAAGAAACGAACAGCTAGGAAGAACTGTTTGCGTTAATGATCCTGTACCCACTGCCCCAGGCACGGAGCCCCCGCAGGGTCTGTAGTCCCCGTGGAAGCCCAGGGGCTGGTTGCCTGCACGGACACAGGATGGCCACGCTCGCAGCTTGCACTCTGGGCCACCAAGCCCCTGCCCGCCAGGGCCACATCAGATCACGCATGGCTCATGTAGATGGAGTACATGGGGGTTTCACCTTGTCTGAGGGACTGTAGTATTTTTCACAAGCAACGTTTAGTAACAGAAATACGTTAATGGTCTTCCTGGAGATCCCACCTTTAGGCAGAGTGTCGAGGTAACTTTACAGGGGCTCTCAGCAATGCTCTGCTCTGCAGTGATGCTGGCTGGTGAGAGACCAGCTCTTTTCAACTTTCTGCCTGGCAAACGAGTACCAGCATGGCTCCTACCTGCAGCATGTTTTCTGCACCAGACTATTGAGCTGTGCTCCGCAGGTGCTCCATCTCTGCATATAGCAAACTGCTGGCACGTACCTTTTATGGAAAAAAATAATGTTTATGGAAAGAAGTTCACCCTCCATTAATATGTGAAAAACGCGTCTTCTTGCAGGGATTCCATTCCATACAGTATCTGGATTTAAGAGAAATGCGTGGAATTCCTGTAGATAACTGTTACATTCAGTACTGCAAGTTATCACACAGTTTTTTCGAACTCCATACTAATCTAATCTTGGTAAATAACGCCTAGGGTTTTCTCTTAATGAATGCCAGAACTTTAATTAGACTGCCTAGAGGCTGTGTGTGGTTGCAACATACTGCGATAGTTTGATTTAAGTGTATGACACAGGTCAAACTGCCAATCTAAACAACAAGCTCCCTCCAAAATCTGCAAGATACCACAGACCCAAAAACGATGAAGAAACCTCGGAATTCCTTCCACACCTGGTTTCACACCAAGCCTTGGCTATCCGTGGTGCAACCCTGGAGTGCAATCATTGTCTTTTTGAGCAAGTTGTTAGCCAGTGCTGTAACTGCAGGATCACCTTGGCTGCGAGCAGCTCTCCGCTGACGGTCACACCCCCCGCACCGCTGCCATCAGTGCTCCACAGCCAAAACCTCCCACCCAGCTACTGGGGAGCTGCTGGTTTGCTAACGACTCTTGGTGCTCACCAACGGGTTTCTATTTACAGTCCAGGCTCTGAAGCTTGCATGGAGAGCACCAATCCACCAGGCTAATATTTATATATCCACTTAAGGAAAATATCAGAAAAGCACAGTTCAAGTTTAACAATTTGATGGATTTCTTGAGTGTCAAGAAAGCATTCCAAGCTTCAACGTTTCAGGCCCAGCAACAAAACAGTTACAACCGCCTCTCAAATGTGTACTGGTTACTATTAAAATGCTAGAAGAAAATGCCTTGAACAATACTACAGAAGCAGGAGGCATTTTTCATCCAGCTTATTATTATTTTTTAATTCTTTAATTACGTGTAAAAGGTTCAAACAACTTTGGTAGAGGTTTTGGTAGTCAGATATGGATGGCTTGATGACAGCTACAGCAAAGGGAATGAAAAACAGCGTTCAGCTGAGTAATGTGCCAGTTGCTCAAACTTATGATATATATAAGGAATATATATCTGCTGGTTGCAGATGGTGTCTGAGGTACATCTGATTAGCTACAGACATGACGGTATGGAGTAGCTGGAACACAGCCTCCTCTCTTGCAGCGTGAACACGCGTTCAAAAAGAGCTGTGTCCCTTAGTACAGCCGGGATCGAGAGATTTTCAGTGCAGCATCAGCAGCGTTGCAGGCTGGGACATCTCCCTCACTCTAAAAGCAAGACAAAGGTGAAAGAACGTGGACAGACTTTCACTTGTCCAGTGAGAAATTACTTCCTCACTCCTGATTAGCTAAATTGTTTGGATGATCCACAACCTGTTCTACCTGCTCAGGGGACTGTCTAATTTTTGAAATGTCTCAGTTTGAGTGCTTAAGATCTCGTATTTTATGCAACCATTTATTTCTGGCAGTCTATGTACAAATGCAGTTCTCTCTTCAGCTCCATTACGGTACAAAAAGGATAATTTTACATAATGTATGGAGGCTACAGCATATCCCTGAACTTCTGTAGCTGGTATTAAACACCATTTTAGGAAAAAAAAATAATAAGCAAATTCTAAATTAAATGAACTCATATGCAACCCAGTGAAGAGACTGAAGGATGGAACAGATCAAGTTATCAGGGTATTGCCAATACATTACCTTAATTAGGAAACTATTTTATTCAGAACATTAATATTGAAAGCACCAAACAAATGCGAGAATAGCTCCGAATCTGACAAGTATTTAAATTTATAGCACTTTATCCTACCACATAACAGCTATGACTAAGACATAATTTCCCTACTCAACTCCAGGACTCTGAGTCTCCACGCCTCTGTGATACACTATTATTGTAGAGATTAATGGCCCTGATCCCAAGATATGCCCAAGTCCTACCGAAATTAATGTGCTGTGCATAAAAAGCAGGGGATGCCTCTCCTCTCCTCTTTTTTTTGGGGTGGGTGGTGGGGGTGGTCTTTAGCATAAAGAGAAAGGGAACCTACATTTCACTGAAAGAAAGAACACACACCGACTAAAAGCTTATTTAAATGGAGAAGATTGTTAGTGACGTTCGTCCCATTCCAAAGCAGCAGCCCAAAACACTGAAGACCTGTGGGCACCGTCGCGGCACTAATATTTCACATGCTTCGCAATCCAGCCTCCCCTGAACACCTCCTCATTTCCTCTGCTCCCATTGTCCCCTTGCCAATGCCATCAGGCTGAAATAATTTATTTCTGATGATAGAAATATTTCTTTCCCCGTAAGCTTTTGTTCACCACCAACAGGATGCCGGGTCCTTACACAGCGACGGTGTGGGCAGTGGGTTTCAGCACACCCCCAAGGCAGACGTGCTGGAGCAGGCAAAGAAAAGTGCCTGCGCTCGTTTCAGCACTCCTTCACACTTCATTTTCTTTGGGAGTAGCTAGCAATTCCAGTATTGAAACTCTTACCGCTTACAGATTTTCCAAGCATGACATCAGTGCTCATAGGCTTCTGAGAGTTAACTATGATGACAATGTATGCAGATAACATGGAGAAAATATTTTTCTGCAGTTGAGTGTTTACCAACAGCACTCAAGAAAGAAACAATAAAAGATCCCCTTGTAGTAACACTTTACTGTTTGCATTCCTGTGATCTTGGGCTCCATTCTTGCTAAGTGTGTGCCCTTTGAATGCCCTATCAAAAAAGTCAAACGATAGCACTTCCATTGTGTTCCTGAAACATTTTATTACTTGTATTTCAAATCTAAATACTATTCTATTTTTTTAACGCATACTAAAATGTTCATAGTAATTCTTTGAAAGATTAGAACCTTGCTTCATTATTTTAGCAATTTTTTCTGTCTATTTTAAATAGTCTCAAAGCTCGGAACGGAAGTATATGCACCTGAATTTCACAAGGGAATGTTTTCTAAGCTGAATTCCCAATTCAAATACCAGCTGATCTCAGTGGTACCCAAACTACATCTTAAGCTAAAAGAAAACACCAAAAAACAACCAACACGCGCTTCTCTAGTTTTCCTATCAATGTCTATCAAAGTGACCTGTAACTTAGACCACGTTCTCAAGTGAATTAGTTTCTGCGTTCAGAAGACGGGCCATTCAGACACCCCACCTCCAAAGTGAGTAGTCTGAACCGCGCATACAACTTCATTTATTATATACTAACAAAAACTTCCACTGATTTAGAATTTACTTAACTTCAGCATGGAATGTGTTATTTGATGGGATTAACCCCAATTTCCTCTCGTGAATTTTGCAGGGACTTGCGGGGAGCAGAGCCGAGCGGGGGCACCAGCCCCACCAACAGCAGGGTGCGGGCAGGGAGGAATGGACCGTGCAGTCGGGGGCTTCTATAACCCTAAGACACGGGGAACGCGATGTCAAGCAAGGGAAAGTTAAAAAAAAAAAAAAGTCTACAGTTAAAACCACACCATGCCAAGCATCTTTCTCTCCTTGAAACAAAGACTGTGTCTACCTTGAGGGAAACTGGAATAACAGCCCCAAGGGCAGAAGTCAGTCTAATGGAGAGACAACTCATGGAGGAGCCCTACTACCTGTCAATTTATCTTAAATATAATCCCAACTATGAAATTCATGGTGTGAGAAGATACTCTGGAACTTTTTATTGCTCAAATCAGTTGCTCATGTGCTCATCACAGAGGTGTATTATGATGCAGCTTCGGTCGGTAGGAACAGGACCACACCACTCACCTTACACAGCTGCCTTTGGGAAAACTGAGCGGATCTGACTGACAGAACAGGCAAATCCCATCTTTGAACAGCCAAAATCCTCTGAATGAAACCTCCACCAGCCGTTTCTCCGCTCACCAATACAAGTGTTTACAATTTATCTCTGATAAGAATTATTTTGGAGGTCGTTGTTGTTTCCTTTGTCAAGACAGAAGAGTGTCAAACTGGGTATCATGTGAGAGTTGAAAACTAACTCGAGTTCTCCTGCTCCCATTATTTCCTTTCCCCATAAACTTCTGAGGCCTTCCTCCAGCGTAACAGCTTTTCTATCCTTTCTGAAAAGGACCTGGTTTTCATATGCATTTTTATCACTGACTGTCACATTTAGCATGGGAAGATTTGCAAAACGAGAGCAAACTCTTCTCTGCCTCTGAAGAAACACTGGCTGAGGAAGAATCCAGCTGGTTTATCACAGGGAACTGAGGGGAGAGGGGCAAACTGACACAAGCCAAAATCTCTGCAAAGGACCCCTCAAGGAAACTAATTCAGAGTAAAGATGACAACACTTGTAATGCTTCCTTTGATCCCTGCTGGCAGGAAATTCCAATTGTTATTGCTATCCAGCCCCATGTAAGCACCTATTATAAAGTATGATGATATTCTGCAAACTGCCACGAGCTGTGGAATTTCATTAAAAGGAAAGATGCATTTATGTAAGCTGCATTCCACCTGTAGTCTGTGTTTACATCCTTTAGCATCCTGCATCTGTTTGGCAATGAGCTGGCACGTATTGGGGTAACTCTCTGGATTATTAGTAATGTCTTTTCATAAAGAGAAGTCGCTAGTCCTACCTCTACTATCTCTGCAGGTGTAGGCTCATATACCCTGTTAACTACCACTGTGGGAAGATGCTCCAAGTCTATTTTCCTTCTCACTGTCACGGCATTCATGAAGCTGTTACACTGAGACAGGACAAACTCCTCATGAAACCTGTTACTCCTACTTCTTAAAAAGAGTGCCAGAAGCTCATTTTCCTTTTGCAAGATGAAGGTGATATCTCTGCAACATTTTCCCACATGCTCCTCTGAGCAAGATGATGCAGTGGAAGCTCCTTCCCTTCTTGAGGGACCCATCTTGCCCAGAAAATTCACGATATTTTTATTCATTGACAGTACTCACTCATTCAAACACCAGCATGGCCACCAATGCTTGGGGACCTACTTACATCCCACCACCTCTCAGCTTTGTTTACACAAGCCTTTTGCCCAGTAAACCTTACAAAGAATCCTGCAGGAAGAGATTCAGAACTAAATACCGCGATGAGAAATATTCTGAGATGCTCCAGTTGGCTTGTCTGCAACAGGGCACTCAAAACAGCCAACCTGAGCAAAGCTGCCCGCCCGTTAGGGGCAACAGGACCTTTCCGGATAAGTGCCCTTGTGCTGACAGTGATAAGCTGAAGCTGATCCTCTGCTCGACCTGAGGGAGGGCACGTACGTTAGCCATGGTGAGGAACGCCAAGGACAGACTCGCAGCACACCACAAAGTCTGCTGTGAAGGTGGGCGACCTTCTACCAGTTCCCCCAAGCAGCAAGTTGCTTCGAGCTGCATCACATCTACCACAAGAGAAAGGTAATCTAAAGGTAATCTACCATGGAGCAAGTGATGTGGTAATTTAAGTGTCCTTTTACCCCACGAAGGTCCCATTAGATGGGACCATCCAGCCAGCTTTGCTCAGCCATGGGTACGACGACGTTACTGCAGTTCTGTGGGCAGTGCAGAACTGGAACAACCACAGGAAAACTGTTTTCCTGCTGCTCTATTAAACATGAAAATAGGGTTGAAACACATCAAATTTCCAAACCCTCCTCTTACTTCTGACTCTCCCCCCACTATTAACTGTAGCCAAGCCACATTAGATATCAGCTCTATGAATAGTTTTACTGAGAACTCAATGAGAGATATTATTTTATATATTTTAATAATGAACAGACGCACTCTGAACATAGCTAGGATTTTTGATGCTATATATCACAAAAATCAAGTAGAACAAAGAGACAGAAGCATCCAGCTTTTGATCGTTTTAGGTATAAAAGTGGAATCAGCACCATACCTTTGCTAAATGTAATCTCCCCTTTGAATATCAAATATCAGGAGAGCTCTGCCCTGATAAACTGATCATCATAGCCTGATATTTCAGACTGTTTGGCAAGGGCTTACCAATAAAACATGCTGCTGTAAAAATGAGCTTAGTCCAGACAGGAAAAAATTCTTAGGAGCTGAGCATCTCCACTAGTGGAGCTTATCAATAAATGCGTTTTTTCCACCCAGAACACCGATAGACAGGAAACAGCTACACAACAGCCGACCCCCCAGCTCAGCACTGTCAAGTCACTCTACTTTTGACTTCATGGGTAATTGTTTCACAGAGTCAAGATTTTTGTTTGCATTACAAGCTTCTATAGGGACTCTCCCTCCCCAAGGCAGAGGCAGACACACAAAAAAGAAGGGTATAGCCCTAACAATTCAACCAATAGGCTCTGGAAACCCACAGAACTTAGCAAAGACCATTACTGACCTTTTTTGCTCTGAGACAAACAGTTCTTGAATCCCAAGTATCACGATTCTGCATAGGAATGTCTTCAGGTGACAGTTAAGGGACGTAGTCTTAAAGGGTTAATTGCTTTAATATCATATATTAGTCCGTATCAGTTCATAGTAAATTTAGATTGCTAAAAAAGTTATTTTACACTACAGTCATCTTTACCAAACAATTTCTATCCGTAGATAGAGACTCCCGCCTATGACCCTATACCCACAAAAATACAAGGCCAGCACCATAAAGAATAAATGCTCCATCAACCCTGGGTAAGGAACAGAGCTGAAGAAGAACCCAGTTGAGCCCAGTGGCGACGGGAGAGAAGCACGGCCGCGAGGAAGGTGAGCAGGCACCGCTGGAGGAAGCTCTGCCTCTACCAGGCAAGGAGAAGCGCAGACGGTGCTATTGGCACCAGCACCTTTGGCCACTGTAGCCTTTGGAGGGGCTAGCAGGACTTCCCTAGGGACCAAAAGAAACTTCTTGTAGCTCGAGTAAAAGAACTCCAAGGCTATTGTGGCATAATCCACTGAAGGTCCACTCCCATAAATAAACTCAACCCACATTAGTGACAACGCAGAGACAGTTCAGGGGCTAATAAACTCACATAGTACCTATGAGCAAAATAGTACAGCGTGAACTTTTTAACATTCAACATGCTGGTTAAATGAACCGAGTATCATCGCAGTTCACAAAAAATACTTTTGGCCTTTTCTTTCTTTAAAATGAAGCCGACCTTTTCTAGTCAAAGCCTCAGCTGTATATGAAAGCTCTACTTGGCTGACCTGTCTCTTCTGGGAGAGCAGAACCTTTAAAAGAAAGGATATGCATTTTAACTTAGGAAAACTTCCTCAAGTACAGTTCAATTTATCTCTATTATTTTACTTTCATAAACCCAGTTAAAACATCTGGACAAAGTCAAGCTGAGTAAAAGCTGGATACCATTTTGTACTATTACTCCAAGAGCGAGGGAGTTCCCCAGTTAAACGTAACACAGCAGCAACAAGCACTTTTGAGGTCTTGGGTGACAGTCACTGCGGGCCCTCCAAGGATTTCCAAACAGTACAAGACAGAGAGTGGTCTGAACGAAAAAACTTGGAAAACACTTTGCATACTTAGGGAAGAGGGGGAAAAAAAAGAAGGAAAAAAGGGGGGAGGAAACAAAGTGAACAAGCTGAGTTTGGCCTGGGGAAGACATTTGTTGCACCAGTCCAAAAGCCATTAAGTATTTTACCTTTAAGTAACTCATATTTTTAACAGTTACAGGCATTTAAGTTGGCAAACTATTGCAGAATCCAAGCAGCAACCCACAAATACCAAATACTGGTTTGGTATATGCAAAATAAGAAGTAACACTTGAAGATAAGTCTGCGTAAAACTTTCTGAAATCCCTGACACAAACAGGTTATCAAATGCAAACATTTCATGAGTTAGCACACGGTTAAGTGCTTATACAGCTCTCCCCAGAACAGTGTTTCAAAATTGGACAGCCATTATGTAAATAAGAGAAAGGCATTAACCCCATTCACAGAAGGAAGACAGAGACTGGGAGAGCTTAAAGGATTTGATCAAAGCCATGCAGTGCAAATAGCCATGTTGAAAGGGAAACCAGCTCTTCGGGGCCAAACGAAGCCATATTTTTCCTTCCCGCATGAAGTCCTACGTTTCCTTTGCTCAAGTTCTACATGCACTGGTGGCAGCACTTTTCAGCTCGTAGCTCTCAAATCAGCACAGTCACATTCTATTTGAAGCCTCCACCACTAAATATACTTAGACACTGGAATTTTGACCTTGCAGCTGCGAAACACAGGCACAATGTTTAATAATGTCCCATTTCACCCAAGAAGTGAACCCATCCTGGGAGCCAGTGCCCCAGGTCCCACATAGATGTTTGCCAACTTTGAAGTCTCAAGTCAGCAACCATGAAAGAATCAAGATTTTTGCACAGAGAATATTAACAAAGTACTGATTTATTTTATGAAGTCTGGCAGTCATCACTTTCTGTCTTTCCTGTGGTTTCCCTCCAGTAGATGACAGAGTGCTTCATAACACCAGTGCTGCCCCTTACCCTGCCCTGCAAAGACTCAAAATACAAAGGGATTTCCCAACGCCCTTCTAAAGAGCAGTGAGGAGACAGGGAGAGAAAGGTCTCATCCCAGACCCAAACCTACATGAACACCATCTGCTTTGGCTGTTCCTTCATACTACTACACTTTTTATTTTGGTAAATACAGACCAAGCTCTCATTTTCTCCTTCAGTTCATCACGCTGTAAAAGTTGAGCATCTTTTACAATTAAAACAAAGAAGTTAAGCAGCTGTCAAGGCTAGAAAATTGTTTAAAGTAGGCTTACCACAGCCAGAGCTAATTCAGCGCAAGACACAACTGTGTCAGGCAACACAAAAATGGAGAGAGAGCTAGAAAAACAGACTGGAAACAGCTCTCCCATAGTAAAAAATCAGTGTAACCATTTTTCCAAACCCCCTGACTGCCTTGATAAACAAGAATTAAAATGGAGTTATCCAAAGGAGTTCATGTAAAGCTGTTTTGGCTGCCCCATATAAACAGAGCTTAGATACGACGTTCATTACTAACTAGATCAAGTCTCTTTTGAGGGGAAGATTGAACTATGGAGTGCCCGTAGAGATTCTACTGCTTGCAGGCACAGCTCTTGTCATGGAACAAGGTAAACCGTGAAAAGCTGCAAGTTTCACCTCTTCACAGCCCCTAAAATGGCCACATCAGTTTCTTTAAGATGAGGAGATATTAAAAAAAAAAATCACAAATAAATAAGAAAGATACCAACTTATTGCAAAGCCATAGCTTTTCCCAAGAGAGTCTGCAGGATGCGAATTCTGACCTATTTTAAATGCTGATAACAGCATTTTAACATTTTGATGAACGCATTTTAAAACCTTTACAAACACACAAATGCCGGGGGGGGCGGGGCGGGGGGGGGAGAAGAGCTTAATGTAAAGTGAAAATTCAGCTTAGTGTTTATGCGTTCAATTAATAGCATAATTCCTACATCCAGGGCCAAGTACGCTCATGGGGAATGGTTGGGCGCAAGAGCAGGGCTGTGCCGGCAGCTCTGTAGAGGTGTTCTACCTGTAGTGCGCTACCCTGCCTCGCTTTTATTCACGGGTTCATTTTTTCCAAACGTTTTTTCAAACTCTAGGCATTAGATTGATACAGCGACAAAACTGCAAGACTACACAGATTAACTATTTTCTCCTCGAAAGCAGCTTCTTGAAATGAAATAGAACACTCATAATTATCGAAGAGCAGAACCTGTTCGCAGCACCTCCTTTGTTCTCAGCGCTGTGCCGGCAGCGAGCGGGGCCAGCTCTGCCCCTCCTGCAGGTGTCTCGCCGGGACAACTCCCATTCCCGGCTGATGAAGCCATTCCAGCCGGGACCAAGCACATGTTTCAGTGACCGCCACAGGCACCTACCGGCACGGCTGCCCCTTACGTGCCCCCTTTTCACACACCCCTTCGTTCAGTCCCGAGAGAAACCCAGTAAGGGACCCGCAGCCTCCCCAAGCCCACACGGCCAGCGCGGTGCCAGAGGAGCCAAACCGGTCCCTGCGAGACCATCCTGCCGTGGGACACCACAGCCTGCCTCGGAGCACCAGAACCCTCCCTAGAACACCAGAACCCGCCGCGAGCAGAGCCCTTTGTGTCTCTGCGAGGCGAGAACAAAAGCGGGGGCGGCCGCGGGGCCGGTGCCGCCGGGACCCACCTTGGAGAGCTGCCGGCGGAGGCTGAAGCGCTGGACCATGGTCCGCCTCGGCCCCGGGCCGGGCGCGGGGCGGCGGGCGGTCAGCGGCGGCGGCGCATCCCGGGGGACCGGGCCCGGCACGCTGCTGCTCCTCCGGGCGCCCCGGGAGGGGAGGGGACGGGACGGGGCGGGGCGGGGCGGGGCGGGGCGGGGCGGGGCAGGGCACGGCACGGCACCGGCACCCGCCCGCCCCCGGAGCGGCAGCCGGGAAGGCCCGTCCCCGCCCCCGCCGCACCGGGGGCGGCCCCGGGGCTCGGGGAAGGGGCTGGGCCGCCGGGCGGGCACGGCTGCACCGCGCCCGCCGCTCCCCCGGGCAGGCCAGCCGGCACGGCACGGCACGGCACCGGGGAGGACGCCGGGGGCGGCCGGTGCCCCCGTGAAGGGCTCCCCCCACCCCCCTGCCGGGCCGGGCCGGGGTGGGGTGGGAGGGGGGCGGCGCGGCCACCGCCTGCCCGGCGCGGCAGAACCGAGCCGCAGCCCCGGGAAGGTGTCGGCGGCGGGGCCGAGTCCGCCGCAGCCCCGGGCAGCTCCCGACTTGCCCTCGCCTCTTACAGCCCGGGGGGGGTTTCACTCTTCCCTGCTACAATCACTAGAAAATACCTGAATAAACTACTTCTCTCTTCCCACGACGATACGCAGTAACGATCGATGGTGAAACAGTCAGGTACGCTTTCATTGCTTAACATGTCCCAATAAGAGCAGCTTTTGAATCCTTAAATTGTTCTTTCCGCCCTTACAGCGTTTGCGAGCGATGACACAGTACGACCCCCATGCAGACCAGGGCATTACAGAGCACCTCAGTTTGCTCCAAAACCTGCAGCCAGGCTCTAAGGGGTTGCGGGAAAGCAAGGACACGGGCATTTCCCATTTGTGCTGCTCAGACAGGTCCAGAGCTCAATGAAGGGGCTCAGGCACCCGCCAGGATGCTCATAAAAGGAGGAGGAAACCAAACACCCCAAACACAATGAGGAGCTCAAAATCTCTGGAAGCAAGTCATTTCTCATGCGCCCCCGTCTCAACATTTTCATTTTGGACCTCTTAGGATTTTATTTCCAAGCCCTTTTGTAACTGCCTCCTGCCTGCGATTTTGCTCTCATTTATCTCTGTTCCTCCAATTTAAGACCACTGCCCGCTCCTGGCTGGATGCTAAGACATCCTTTGTGACCCACCCCCCCACAGCCCTCACCTCACCCCGGGCCTTTCTGGGATGCTCTTGTGGCAGGAGCTTCCCCCCCCCCCCCCGAGCACCCACCAAAGCAGTAAGGCAATACTTAAAGTGAGAACATCAAGTACAATTGAACAACAACAAAAAGATACTTTGAAGAGATATAAAATTCTATAGAACAAAAACCAACAGGAATGCTTTCCTACTCCATTTTATATAGAACAAAAAAATAAATTTAAGAAGTTTAAATACATATCCTGCATTCTCCATTCCTCCTCTTACACAAAATTAAAAAATGGCATACAAGCCCTTGCACGTGCATCATAGCTGGATTTAGGTGCAATCCAGAGCGTCAGACACCCAAAAATTGATGGAGATTTTCTACAATTCTATTTGAAAGAAGCGGGAAGGCTGGTTTCAAAGCATCATCCTGAATTCAGCAAGCATAAAACTTTGCAAATGCCAAGAATTCCAGTAAAATGTCACTTTTAGCTCCAGAATTCTCAAATGCCTCTAATAGCCCCATTTTACAGATGGAAAAATGAGCAGATTCAGGGGAAGGCCTGAATTCAGGTCCATGGCCTGTGCTGGAGGGATCCATCTCACAAGGAATGGAGACAGAGCTCGTTGTTGGAATGACCACAGTCATTGCGGACACTGCAAACGGACGGGCTAGGCTTTCACGGACATGAACGGACTGTCACTTAAATCCGACAGGCAACCCGACCATGCAGCGAGCGATAGAAAAGAGCAATAGAAAGGAGATCATGAGACTACCTGAGATGGTTACACACGCACTGACGGAGTTCAATAGCACATGATTTAAGCAAAGACATACTGAGTTTCCAGGCCTGGTGTCTGTGTTGAAGCAGTACACAAGAAAAGGGTTTGGCATTGAGAGCACCCGGTCCTACCCTACTGTACCCTTCCTTAAAATTGCCCTCCCAGAACACATTTTTCAGCCTCCTGCGTGAAGAAGGGTATATCCCGCTGTAACGGTCACAACCAAGGCTCAAGAGCAAGGGTAGTCTTCCTCCCAGTCGCCATGCGAGAAGACACAAAACTTTTGTAAAAATGATCACGCAGAAGGCTCCAGTTGGCAGACAGGCTTCATAAACACTAGGCACAACTCTACAGCCCTTCTCTTTGTCTTAGATTTTTGTTAGTACTAATAGAGTTCAGTCACTGACTTGCAGGTGTACTTGTTCTGCAAGAGGATGATCTTCATGGCCCTCGGTCCCTATTTACCGTTACAGACAGGGTTCAACATCAAGTTTGACTTTCACAGCTAAGGTGATTCCCCTCCAGTGAATACCCCGTCTGCTGCGCTCTCCCTGGCATGGAAGACAACGAGGCATAAAAAAATCAGGCTGGAGTTGTTAAATGGTGAACGGGGGCACAGTCCTGGACACTGTAGGAAAAAATGACATTTCTAAGCAGCAGTTCACCCTTCTAACAGCCAGTTCCTTACAGCCTTTTGGTTTTGTATTGCTTGACAATCCTTAATGACAAAAAGCCTAAAAAACGCATTGTCTGAACTAAAACACTACTAATAGAGAACAGACTTTTGTAGAGGATGCAAAAAAACATTGTGCTTTCCTTTTTGCCCAGTACCCACAACATCGGCCATAGACACTGTGGAGTTGCCTTAGTACTAGACTGACATTTTAACATGACGGATAAAGACTTCAACTCCAGTTTTTCAAAAGCAATTATTCAAAATGAAATGAAAAAGAAACCACACCTCAGTGCATTTGAAATGCTATTCAGAAATTCCTTTCATGTTGCAGACAAAGTTATAGGCATGCTTTGCCCATAATATGTAGACAAATATTTTTCACTACAGAAAACACAGGAATTTGTTCATACGAGTATTGAAACTCTTCCTCTGCTTGATTGCTTCTACGTTCTTTTTTTCTGTGTCAGTTTTAAAACCCCCTTATATATGTTATTTGACTTAGGACATCCAAAGAAGACATGTCACCAGTATGGATGATGCTGTCAGATGGCAGAGATTAAGCTAACCACCCGCCCTGAAAGATTTCATATTCCACGTCTAATTAAACAAAAGCTTACTGTTCAAACTGCATTCAGCTCATTTGCTCCAATCATCTACAACAGCAGCAGTTATTCAGTGCCAACTACACAGCCTGATGTACTAGTAAAACTTAAACCTTAAATAGGCTGTCATTATGCAACTCAGAAAGAACATGGAATTAGATCGAAAAGTCTGCTTGGGATGGCAGACGCACTCACGACTGTCACAACCCACAAAGCGCATTCTGCACCACCACCTGAATGCTCTGGGAATGTAGCGCTAACTTGGAATTGCAGTATTTCTTTGTGCTGATGACATCTATAATCCATATTTTGCAGAGCAATGCAAACCAGTATGTTTTCATGCTCAGCCACAAGAAAGTTACTTTAATGAACGTGTGGGTATTTTTAGCCTTAAAAAGGCAAATAAAATCAATGCATCAGGCAGTGATTTGCTGTTTCCTTTCACATGTTGGGCACATCCTGAAACTTTAAAGCAGCAGGAAGTTTAAAAGGATTTGATATTGCAAGAAAAAAAAATAATGTACAACTGCATCTCTGTTGCAGAGTCAGTCCCTGTGACACGGACTCGGTCTAACCAGAGCCCGAGTACCCATATGCAAACACACACACGTTTGGCCGGGAGATGACACGTGGTGCGCACAGCCAGGACCTGATGGCATCTCTCTCAGCATCGTAGGCTCAGCGAGCAGATCCAATGCAGCATTCTTTCACAGCAAAGTTGGAAGTTTTCTGGGCATACAGTGGAAAACTACAGAAAGGCACTGGATGACTAACTACCACCAGAGAAGGGACTTGACCTGTGTGCTCACAACAAGATAGGGAGATTGCTCATCTGAGCGAAAGTGGAACACAACATCCCCAGCAGTGCCACGTACTTTGGGCTGACACAGAAGGCAAACGGACAAGATCCGAACTGAACCATATGTTAAACTCAAGACTGACGATGTACCCTACATGCAAAGTAGGTTCCAGAGGCTTCAGAACAGCTGCTAAAGTCAAGAAATGCCTGGTTTGATGCTGAACACCTCCAAAGCTATGTGCTTTTATTTCCTTTCTTCTAATTTCTCCATCCACTATTCAATGACTGGGGGCCCATACAGATGAGTAACGTTTGTCTGCATCCTCAGCATTCATTCCGAGACCTCACAAATCATGCACAATTTTTACAATACGACTCAGACACAGAATTGCAACATGAATCCAAAAGGGAGGGCTCCTTTTTGCATTACATTTAAATTGCTATAGGATCGATCCTTTCAGTACATGGACTCACCTACACAGGAAAATATTTTCTGAATAACTCTAGTCTATGAGCAAAACTACTGGCATCAGGAACAGATCCCAACTCTTGGGGCCAGAGCATGTCCCAGCTGAGTTTTGACTCCATACCAGGGCAAGGCTGGGTTATTCAGCACTCCCCTCTGACCTTGGTTTCAAGGGGAAGGAAGCCCCGGCACAATGGCCAAAAGGATCCCATGGCATGCTCCAGCTACGACAATCAAGGGACCTGGATCCCATGGCGTGCCATGGTTATGACCAATCAAGGGACCTGGAGCCCATGGCACGCCATGGCTATGACCAATCAAGGGACCTGGAGCCCATGGCACGCCATGGCTGCAGCCTGCGCCCAGCTGTTGGAAGTCAGTTGTGCGCTGACTCCATTCAAAATCACTCCCTATGGCACGCACTGCACTTCACTGCCCTGCACGGCTGCATGGTCCTGTAGAAAAACGAAGGTGACTTAGGCCAGAATATTTGCTTTGTTAAGGAAAAATGTTTTTAGCCTATTTTTAAAGTCATCAAATGACTTGGAAGCTGGAGATAGAGGAGACATTTGTGGTTGGGCCATGAAGGGTTATGAGAAGGGTCAGCGTGGTTCTCTAAATAGAACTTGATGGGAAAGTTACAGAAAGATTAAACAGAGGTGTTTATTTTATAACTGTCATCCCAAAGTAACATCTATAGATGCATACTTCAGCACTGAAAACCCCAGCGGTGACACGAGAGCATTATTTGGTAGCTTTCTGCCCTGTCAGTGGTAACTCAGAGGCTTCAAAATGCAGAAGTGCATTCCGTGCAGAGGAAGTGTTCCCTGCCAGAAGTTAGGACTCCTTTTCAAAATGCTCACTTTTCTTGGAAAAACACAGATAGTACATCACCCCATTAGCAGGCCTCAGTTTTATAATGACCACGGAGAGCCAACAGCAAAGGAAACCGATGGGCCAGAGACACTAGAAAAGCCTCCTCATGCTGGCAGCGGACACACAGATGCTCAGGGGGTTCTGCATCATTCTCCTCTCTGAACTGGGTCAGTACTGCTTGTTCCGCAGCTGGACTATATTCAGGAGCCTTGTGTGCACCATTCAGCTCCTCCTGCAGCAAACCTGCTGCCGTGACCAGTCTCTGTGTCTGGAGAGCTGCCACACACCTACTGCTGTTGAGACCACCAGCCTCGAGAACTCGCTCGCCATCCTCTCCTGGTCTCCTTTGTGTGTTCAAAGATGCACCTAGGATTTCGGTGTTTCATTTAGGACCCCAGTGAGCAGCTGGATGGCTTGTGAAGGGAGTGTGGTCGGACAGTCAGCCAAGTGATGTGAGAGACGCTCCCCGCAGGGCACCGGGGGAGGCCGTCCCGTCCTGCCACTTTGTCCACTCCACCTACACCACCTTACCTTCCCAGAGCAATTCGAGCCGCATAATAGACTAGTGGGTGAATTCTTCTCTCTATTCAGGAACATCAAACACTTTAACCATTCAAAATAATCTCTCATCATG
Source organism: Chroicocephalus ridibundus (assembly GCF_963924245.1). NCBI lineage: Eukaryota > Metazoa > Chordata > Aves > Charadriiformes > Laridae > Chroicocephalus > Chroicocephalus ridibundus. Next base: position 8,926,480 of record NC_086293.1, on the reverse strand, counting down.
CTAAAACTTCCAGAGCTGCCTATAAATACAGGAGTTCTAAAACCACAGACTAAAGAAGTGATGTAAAAGATCTGGATGTACCAAACTTCTGAAGAGATATTCTAAACAGCCTACTGCATCACAACTCCTAGAGGCAACGTCATTAAATTATATACAGATGTATAAGTATACATAAATATGTAATATAGAGACAATCAATTACATATGAATATTTAGGAAATATTGACAAGTAGAAGTAGTGAAGTAACAGAAAGCTTTCTACATGCAAACCGGTATAAAATGTGTTTATAAACGTTGTGTAAATTAACAGGAAGGAAGGGTGGAAAAAAAATCAGGGAGTATATTATATTTATGCTATGTTACAGACACTCCAGTGTCACTTATCAGCGTAATATCCACACGTGAGACTTCCATAGTTCTAATCTGTTGCCGCTAAAGGTATTTATGGTTTTAAAACTTCAAGAAGCCTTGTCCTCCCGAAGAAATCAAGTTTTTCTCCCAGACTCCTTTTTTTTTGTTTGTTTTTTAATAAATCAGAAGGGGTTGTTAGAATCATCTGCTTAGTTTACTGCTGAAACAGTAAATTTTTAGTAGCAGCACTTCTATGTTAAACAAAGACGATGCAATTAAGGTTTGTGCAAGAGGGTGCACTCTCTTCTCCTGGTCTACACAAGTTCAAAATGCTTGCGGTAGAGTTCGGGGCCTGATGAAGAGCCTTGCCAACAAGTCTATCCAAAAGAAGCCTAAAAGCCAGCGCGTGCTGTGTAATGACCCCTGCAGGGAGAAGGGCAGGGACCTGCAGCATCGCCCTGCCCGGGGGGCTCCTTGGGGTGCGGCGCCACATGGCTGCCGTGCTGGCAGCATGTCACCCGTCGCGGGACACGCTCCACAGAGAGGGCATTACACCAGAAACACCTCTTATTTCACAGCCACCTGGCTTTCACAGGAACCCATCCGAACGCTTCACAGAAATGCCTCCGCTGCTCTTCCCGGAGCAGCACCCAGAGCCCCTGCTCGGGTGGGACAAAAACCCAGTCTGCTCCTCGTGTGATAGAACACCGCAGGTGGAACTTGGCTAAGGAGAATGTAAAACAAAAAAAGGCCTTGGTTGGGTCAGCAGCACGAACGCTTTGATGCCTGCAGAAAACATGTGGCTTTTAATTACAAGGAGCAGTCTTATCCAGCAACCATTCAACGATTTGAGATTTTTAAAAACTATAAAAACAACAGAAAGATTTCAGTCAGATTGAGAAAACACACTCAAGTGACCAAATGCTACTTCTGCACCTGGGGTGGCCCCACTCGGGCCCTTGGGCTCCGTGCGAGCCAGCCCTGCCCGGCACCCGGCCGTGCCCCGCACCAGCTCTTCTGATGGCCACACAATGCAACGCCCGGCAGTCTCCTGCACACGTCAGCACCTCTGTCTGTGTGTGCGCTCATGGAGTTTTTTCTTAAAAAAAAGCTTTGGTTACAATTTTTATCAGCTAAACAAACCTGCTTAGGCATCCATACCACTTTCCAATCACAACAGTATGTCCTGAAAGGAATAGCAATCTCCCCGGCTCAATAGCGTGACAAGTACAATGCTGTGCCAGGAGCATCCCTCTGTCACCAACAGCTTTGTCATATTCTTCAAAATAAAATAAAATATTTTTAAGAGATACCTATACATTGCAAATTTGTTACTATCAGCCTACAGTTCTCTGCATACGACAGGGTATAAGTTGCTCTGGGAAAACAAAGGATTCAAGAAAGGTTTTTAAATATTTTTCTTCTGCGTTATTTAAATTAAACTCCTTTCATGATCACTTGTACTTTCCAGAAAACATTTGCCATCGCTGTTGGGTCAGAGTAACTCTCTCAGCCGTCCCACCCGATCACTCCATCTCCAGGACAGACCCAGTGAGCGGTTTCTGTGCCCGTTTTCGCAGAAGCCACAGCTCCCTCTGTTGACTGAAGTGCTGCTGCCCTGGAAGCGCTCTGCTCCCCACAAACACCTCGGGCCGGGTTTGGGTGCCCAGGTGGCACCTGTGTGCCAGCGGTAAGGTGACCGAGGCGCTGCCAGTACCTACACCACCACCGAAACGCCCCAGCGCCTGTTCCTGGCAAAGCCCTTCACGCCTAAGGGCCTCCGGAACACTCTTGTGTAGAAAAGATGTCATCCCCACCTAAGAAAACCCCGAACAGCAACAAAAAAATGACCGAGTTCACAGACACAATTAATAATCTTCAGATACAGCTTCAGTTCACAAACACAGTTAATGATCTTCCCTTACCCAGTGCCTTGGCTCTCAGGCCACCAGGGGCTGCTGCTGCCATTGGAATCACAGAATGGTCTGGGATGGAAGGGACCTTTCAGATCACCCAGTCCAACCATCAACCCAATGCTGACAAACCACCACTAACCCGTGTCCCTCACTACCAAAACCACCGCTATCCCATGTCCCTCAGCACCACGTCTGCCTGTCTTTTAAATCCCCCCAGGGATGGCGACTCCACCACTCCCCTGGGCAGCCTGTTCCAATGCTTGATAACCCTTTTGGTGAAGAAATTTTTCCTCATATCCATCCTAAACCTCCCCTGGTGCAACTTGAGCACATCTTTGCTTCCTCTGAGTACCGAACACCACTAATTCAGGCTTCCTTGGCTGCTTTATTTTAGGCTGTCTTCCATCGGGTAAGACTCATCTGTCCTGCATATATTCGATGCTGGCAGAAAGTGGGACATGTACTAAGCACTGCTTAGATATATTATTTTTTTTTTAAACCGGAAGTAAAAAATTACTTCAAGTTAAAAGAAAAAGTTTTACCAGGGACCATATTTCTGTCTCCAGCTAGGACCAGTTTGCTGCTCAAGTACAGCAACTCTCCACTTCTCGTCTGTGGAGTCCAAACCCCACCAAACTACACTGAAATATACATATTTATCAAAACCTATAATTACAGTGCCACTAAGTTTCTGGATGTATAAAACAACCTTTGCACGACTTTTCCTTATTTCTGTGCCCTGACCTCTGAAGAGCAAGGAGCTTCCCCCACTCCCTGTGGATGAGGCTTCCAGAGCCCTGGGGGAAGGAAAGTCTCCCCGACCGAAGAGTGTCTGCAGGCCTTCGGAAATGCAACCGTGCAGAAGAATCACGCCTACAATTTTCAGCTGAAAAAAAAAAAATCTTTCTGAAATCAGACACAGAGGAAAGTACTGCAAGTTGAAAATGATTGGACTGGAAAACTTCCAAGGTTAAAAGCCTGCTCAGCAAAAAAGTCACACAAAACAGGTTTGAAAGGAATCTTTAAAACTCTCAGATAATCTACTGTCCTCCTCCATGAAACTGAATTCTGGAAGAGAAAAGAAATAATGAAGAAAACTAGAAATAGCTTCCACTTTCCAAAATTAAAGACAACAACATAGATAACATGCAGAGACCTGGCACTGGAAACCTGACGGCTATAGACAACTCGCCAAAGGTCAGTTAAAGAAACGTAGATGTGCAGCTGCAGAGAGCTGTTGTGGGGAGGGGAAGGGGGTGAAAGAGAGAGAAAACAAAGAAACAGTATGTGATATACAGAAAAGGCACCATACATAGTAAATTTGGATGCACATGGAGCTGCAGACCAATGAAGAAAGAGAAAGGTCTAAATGGGCGTTTGCAAACACAAAAAAACCACCCCAAGTACATCCCAGGGTGAGGAAGAAGAAACCATCAACCTGAGCACTGAATTCCTCCAGATGCTGACAATCTCCTGTAACACCCACACTCCTCCATCTCCACCCTGACCACAACGAAACCACCAACCGCAGGACCCCGAGGAGCCGTGGAAGGGTGAGCATAACCCGAAAAAAGCAGTTATAACTAAGAAGTGCGTGTATAATGATTTTAACAGCATTATTTATTTATTTTTAATATTTCTGTAACAATTAGATTGGGACTAATAATGATTAGATCCTTAAGATTTCAATTATACTAACATTAACATCTTGGCTCTCCTCATACATAACGCGCGTCCTCTTTGCCCATAAACAAGACTTTGAGCCTAATGCCACTCTGGAGCTTCACAAAGGTTGCTGCTGCCAGCCAGGGAGCAGCAGTGCCTGGTACAGCATCGTCTTGCAGAGCAATTAAGCAACTCAAGATTAATTTCTGATCTCGTGAAACAACCCTCAGCCTAATCCTGACCTATCTCAATCCGCAATTAAGCTGGTACTGTGACCCGCCAGTATCTTATCTCGTTGCGAGATGCAAACAGCGCAACCCTACCCCGGTCGGAAGCACCATCACGGGCTGCGCTTCCCGGGGGGACGCTGCAAGATTAGTGCTGCTCTAACATGACTCAGCTGCAGGTATGGCAAGTAAAATCACACCCGCTATTTCCAGAAGGGCTTATGACTAAACCTGATCTATATTTGTCATATAATGACATAATAATAATGTCATATAATGACAAACATTATTTTCAATATAAAAACACAGTCTTTACAGCCAAAGCAACAAAATGTTTTACTCAGGATCAGTTATGAAAAAAAAAATCTCAAAACGGTTTACCACCTATGTAAGTTGAATGGGGGTGCGAACACTACGTTTGATGTTAAGAAGAATGCTTGCTCTTTTGGGAAACGGATTAAAGCCTAAGTGATCTTTTACAGATCTAAGACATATTGTTCATAGCCACAGTAGACTTTCCACATGATTTTAATGTTATAAAAAAAAAAACATCTTTTGTCTTTTCACAGGTGGTTGTCCCAGATGCACTGTGTGGTATTTAGCACAGAAGAATTTGTGGAAAATGTTTCTGGCAAATAAGTTACTGCTTTAAAAGACTATTTATAGCTGAAAGGAAACTGTTTGCTCTTCCACAACTCTGCTACGTTTACTGAAAGGGCAGAGCAGTTGAATGTGCCCCCTTCTTTGTGTTACCATGTAGTTTGTAGAGCAGTGAGAGTGCCTGAAAAGAGCCATTAGAAGTAAGAAGAAAAAGCAAGCCTACCGTTAGTAGGTTTTTGATACTCATGGGGTCAACATCATCACTGGAAAATAATGGGGATTCCGCAAGCTAAAGACTGGAGACTGTTATTCCAGAAGCATTTTGTAGTCATTTTTTAAAATGTGGACAGTAACAGAATATAGATTTAAGCTGTTAACCAAAATCCAAAGATATTTGAAATATTTATGAAAACTGATCATCAAAAACAGAGAGGATGAGGCCACAGGAGGTTCCACCAGGAGCAGCAGAAGTGAAGCGAGCGGTGACAGGGACCTTGCTGCGAAGCAGCAAATCCCTTTCTGTAACCATGAGGCAAGCAAACGGCAACTGGGAAATGTTTGGGCCTATGGAGGCAAAAAGCTGCAAATCCACTGAACGATTTGACACTGCATTAATTCAGGTTGGTTTCCCTTCTTAGTGATACCAGAAGGTGTCAGCCAAGGGCTTCCACCAAGTATTCCAGAGCAATTCACTGTACAGAAACCCTGAACCAAGTTTGCTGCCACCCTGGTCTAACAGCGATGCTTGGCCTGGAAGTCCAGATGACAGCAAACCATGTAAGGGTCTCCCTGGTTAAACAAACAAAAAAACCAAAAGCCAAAAAAACCAACCAAACCAAAACAATGAGGTGTTGCACATTTGTAATGACTTCTATTTCAATAAGATTGACTTTGTATTTTTTCCACAAAACCCTAACAATGTCAAAAGGCTTCATTATTCCAGCATGGAAGTCTACACAAATGCCAGTCCTAGAAGAAGTGGATAGGTCATTTACTCTTCTTTCAATTAAAGAGGGCGTGATTTCCTCCATCTTCCCATTCCGTTATTTTAACACTCTTAATGGTTTCGTTTCTTTGAGGTAATCCTGACTTTATTCTCCCCATATCCCATTGCTACCTACTGGCTGTTTGCCACACTTCGGCTCTGCACACTGGTCATCGGACCTAAAGAAAATTACTCTTTAAGGTATATTTATTATGCAGTTATAGCATGTTTCGGATGTCAAAGAGGAGGATACAATCACTAAGGCAGGAAGGCAGAGGGAATGGAGCCCTCCTCCCCTGTCCCAAGGGAAAGCCCTCTCTGGTCACTGCACGGCACCTTCTGCAAGGTGGGCACTCAGGACGGCAGGTACAGCCACCGCCTGAAAGTGCACAAAGCAGTTTTACTCCTACAAAAACTATGGCAAGACGTCAGGGTATAACACTCGCCCTCGTCGCCAATTCCCACACATTCTCCCGCCAACAAGGAGGGGAGCGGGACACCCTTTGGAAATCCCCATCTCCTTACGAAAGCAAACACCAGCCCTCAGGCAACCACCACCAGAGCAACTCTGAAGGCACTGGCTGCTGAGTGTGGGCACCATCATCACCTTCACGGCGCTGGTAAAAGTTCATGCAGACACAATATCTCACCAAAAAAACACTACTTTTGTATCTCTGGAACCTGAATACGGTTCTGTTTGTCCATGTCTTCACATACAACTCATTACCCCACAAAAAGCTCTGGAAGTACTGTAAAGCACGAGGAGACCCATGCAGACTCCATCACTTCAAACCATCACGATCCCGATTTCTCAGCTCAGTGGGCTGCCTCTACAGGAAAAGATTTATGCAAAAATATTTAAATTTAGACTGCTTGAAATACAAGACCAAGTGAAGTATCCCGGTAAGACTTTAATTATTACGTTATTTTCCATGCTATGACAATCTCATTTCTTAGTTTCTATACAAAGCCTGACAACAAGCAGCAGGATTATTACACATGCAAATGTATGTAAATGAGGTGTTAAACAAATCCAATCTGTGGTTCTGGGATAACATTTTGCCCTTCTATTTCAACAACAAATTGCAGGAACAGAGAATGGAACAATACTGTGAACTAAAAATATTTTGTGTGCAGAGGATTAAGAATTTACTCTCCCTTATGCCACAAAGTACTCCATGTCCTTAATTCCCACCGGGTGCAGGGGATCTCAGCACCTCACAGGATCAGGCTCAGCCAGTACTCACTATTTTGGAGAACCAGACAAACAGGAGTCGAGTTACCTATTGACAAGCAAAGTTAAAACAGCACCACGGCTCTGACCTTTACCTGAAAGGGACTATTCCCCCCTTGATAAACTCCAGCAGCTCCCCCAGACTTCACCCTGTTCTCCACATAAACCAGCGCTGTAAAGACACCGAAGAGATTTTATCACGCTTTTGTTGGTGTGGTAAGAGAACCTCTCCTAAATGACATCCCCGCAGCAAGCGGGTATCTCTGCTGCCTCGGAAAGCAGCTCCAGCCCGACCCTATTCCCTGGGGAACCCTCCCAGTCCCCACCTGGTTCCAGGGGCTTTGCCAAATAAGAAACAAAGACTCTCGTCTCCAAAAATAATCCAAAGCAACCAAACAAAACCCCCTCTCGGGCTCAGGAAACAATATTTTCAGGAGACCGATCTCCTCAGCCTCCTGGGGGCACGTTTGGGGGGGATGTAACAGGGTTACAAGCATGAAAACTGCAGTTTGTCACCCAGAACCCGACGGGCACAGAGGAGCTCCCAGAGAGCCAGCAGACATCTCCTGCCGGCAAAACCAGGCTACACCACGACGGTGGGCGGTGCCAGCAGATCAAATGATGGCAGAAGACATGAATCAGAAAAGTGAGAATTACGTTGCTTGCCTACAATTCCGATGTTGTGCAGTTTTTGTCATTATTAAATGACTTTTCCGTTATATACTTTGTTTCCTTGTCCTTCTAGCTTGCATAGCCCTTATGTTCACAACAGATGGATCAACGCTGTAGCTCAATCATATTTTTCTAATTATAGTTGGATTTATTTAATTCTTCAAGAATTTCAAAGGAAACCTTGCCTTGGTGAGGCAAGGTGAGTCAGTGTTTCTTCACTGTCCTCAGAAACACCAAAACCAAGGAAGTGAAATTGGTAGTGTTTCACTGGGGGGAAAACAAGCGCCAAACTTATTTGAAAGATAAGATCAGGAAGAGCTAAAAGAGACAAACAGGCAAAGTCTTGAGAAAGTAAACATGAAATAAACGAACCAAAAAAAAAAAAACCAAAACCCAAACACGTGAAGGTTTGTTGCATCCACCCTCAATACAGACTCGAGTAGAACCCAGGGGTCCAGAGGACTCTCAGCCCTCATCAGTGAATCCTATCTGCCAGACATTTTAAATAAATTCTTTCTACTTCTTAAGTAGAAACTTAAGTTTCCTTGAGTAATTTAGGCTTAATGAGATGAAATAAATTAGGAAAATTTAAGGTTAAAGTAACACTGTGTGAAACCACTTCAGATGCCTCATAACTTAAAGCATTTGAAGTTTGAATTCACATTTAACTTCACACCTGTTGCATTTAAGTTTGCTCTAATAATTCCAGACTTGACTTGGCTCTTTACGGACTCCATCGCTTGAACTGTGTTGTGGCTAATTTTGCAATACAAATTGTTGAACAAAGAGTTACAGTTTTAGCAATTTAACAATTCATTAATTTAGTCAAAAACTACGAGAGTGTGGCAGCCCGAATGCTAAGCTGGCTTCTCTGATGCCAAAAACACCGATGTCTCTTACAAGGCTGATTTAACAAACCGCTGCATCATGCTTTCCTGATTTCCCTGAATCATAATCTGCTAATAATCTTATCGGTGATTTAAAATTTACACGTAGTTGATTTTTAAATGCATTACACCTTTACACTGTAAAGTCAGTAAAAGCTGCCGCATGTTACCTAAAGCTGTGTAAGCATCTGCAAGTCACCCCCGACTTGTCTACCGTTAATTTGTAACTTCAAGCGGAATCAACACGCTTTAAGCCTAATACCCAGAGGCACATGCCATGGTTAAAATGGCACGTCTCTGCCTGGAATTACTGCAAGATTCGGCGTTAACAGCGCAACACGCACTGTGCTTTCCATAGGACGTGGAACATGCAACACTGTCCTTCGCTGTGGAAAAAAACAGGCATTTGTATTTTCCAATTTTTACTGTGTTTCCTATGCAAGGAAAGTCAAAGGCAGCTCACGTGACTATTACAGCTCCCCAGATTAGGCACATTTCATAGCAGTACTGCAGAAGTCAATTTTTCTAGCTCTTTTTGGGAGGGGGGAACAGGGACCCCCATGTTTTGATCCCTGCTTTTTTTTTTAACCCTCTGTGTTATTTAGAGCACCTGTTTATGTCACCATCCTTAGGCAGGAACCAGATGTTCCTCCAGATACTGATCAACCTTGGTCGCAGCTGAAGCTGGTTAGAGATGCATTTACAGTTCATGCACATGCCCATCTTCCGTGAAGATACAAGAAACTTTCAGGCAGGACTGGGGTGGGGAAAGACTGTATTTGAGATTACTTAATCCCATAGCCTTTTTCATAAAAGAAAAGAAAAATGACATCACATGAAAGCACAACTGCAAAACGCTGAGTAAGGCGAGCAACGGGTCATCTAATTTCATCTTGAACTTAAGGCCATGTTTATCTTGTAGAATCATAGAATCATAGAATTGTTGAGGTTGGAAGGGACCTTTAAGATCATCGAGTCCAACCTTTGTACTTTTACACGTGTAAATCAGCACAGGGCCTGCAGCAGCACTGCCCCAACTTGATGGACTCACGCTCAAGCAACTCAAATCTCTGCAGTAAAACTGCAGCTTATACAACTTCGGGCTTTTGCCCGCGTCTCACTCAGAAAAGGCTGGTGAGTCTGGGGGAGCGGCGGCTTCTGAGCCAGCCGAAGACTACGCACAATTGAGAAAGTTCCTGTTTTGTCATATCTCTGAGCAGAACGTTACACTTAACAAATGCCAATCATCAAACCTTATGAGGAACGACTGAGGGAGCTGGGGTTGTTTAGCCTGGAGAAGAGGAGGCTGAGGGGAGACCTTATCACCCTCTACAACTACGTGAAAGGAGGTTGTAGAGAGATGGGGGCTGACCTCTTCTCCCTGGTGACAAGTGATAGGACGAGGGGAAACGGGTTCAAGTTACGTCAGGGGAGGTTTAGATTAGATATTAGGAGACATTTTTTCACTGAAAGGGTTATTAAACATTGGAATAGGCTGCCCAGGGAGGTGGTGGATTCACCATCTCTGGAGGTGTTTAAAAAAAGGGTAGATGGGGCACTGAGGGACATGGTTTAGAAGTGGCTCTTGTCAGGGTAGGCTAAAGGTTGGACTCGATGATCTTAAAGGTCCCTTCCAACCTCAACAATTCTATGATTCTATGATTCTATGATTCTATCAAGCATAAACACTGAAATTACAATAATGCTAAAGGAATAGTAGGAACACACTTTTTCCTTCAGAAAACTTGACTAATATGCATTTCATTTTCCTCTTTCAGACTCCAGCCCCCTCCCTTCTCTCTCAAATATGGAGGGGACAAAGCCCGAACAGTCCCTTTTCCTCAAGCCACCAGGCACCACCAGCTGCGGACACAGCACCGAGAACCGCCCTCGCGTACCCCTGCGAGACGACGACTTGGCGAAGCAGCAGCCGAGCCACCGCTCACAGAAAGCGCTCCGCAGTACAACACGCTGCCCAGGAGGAAGAACGGCTACCGTTGCTGCTCCTCAGCAATCAAAGGCCGTATCTACCAAAAACTGACTCCTAAATTCGTTCTCGCACATAGCGGATGTTGTGGCAGAATGCAGTTATCACCACATTAGTAGTTATTTTCCAGGCACTCCTGCCGAGTGATCCAATTCATCCAGGCCAGTGGTTTCCAAGCTTTGGTTGCACGCACCTATCGGTAAAACGTTTTTGAGCATGGACTGCCAATATACATACATTTATTTATAAATTATATACATGTACTACTGAACTAGTATATTAGGTACTTTATAAAAATATACACAAAAAATGAAATTAAAAAGGAAAAGAAAGATAAAAAGACATTATTTCAAAAATTATTTTACTTATTAACGATACAAAAAATATTTTCTTCCCACACTCCAACAGACTGCCTTTCGCACACCCCACTTTGGAGACCACGGATCTAGGCAAAGGTGGTAATATTTTGTCAGACCAGCTGACATAGCTTGGAGAAAGGACACCTCACCCCAAGTCTTTTCCCACATTCCCATATTACTCACCTAATGTTCTTAGGCCTGTTCAGTCTCCCTGCTCATACACAAAGTAAAGAACTACAGTTTTAAACTAAAAAAAACCAGGCTTTACTTGCTAAACTTAACTTGCTGGATTTGGGTACAAACTCAGAAAACTGTCAACTTTCCCCCAAATTCTCCCGAAACAAAGATCATGAGTTCACTCACAACGAAAAAAGAGCCAGTAAGCAAATAAACCTGAACTGGCACGGCCCAATTGCAAAGTTAACCCATCCTAGGAGAGCGCACGCTTTTCCTGACTACTTTATTACTACTTCTCTTCTTTTAACTGTTGGTAAGAAACAAAGCCCTCAGATACAGCTCCAGGGAGACTCCTCCAATGCTTCTCCCAAGAGGAGGCTTTACTCATTGCCTTATAATGATATTGTAATTTATGCTAATACTTTGTAATTACCATCTATAAATGCAAGATATGCTAATTTCCAGATGACTATCAGGGAAATACATTGAGAGCATATTATACCACCGAATACTATGAAACGCTTTTCACTTGGAGCATTTCAAAGTAGGCTTCAAGGTGAGGAAAACAATGTACAACAAGGGAACAATCCTGCGGCAGAGGCAAGGTGAAGCAACCTCTGGATGACTGAGATCTAATTCAGCCCCAATCCATCGTCAGCCAGCCAACATCAAAGAAACTGTAGTATAGGAGAACAAATTTCCACAACGAAAGACCTACGTAAGCTTCAGGGACGTGCTATCTCAACAGCATCAAACACTGGCAGGATTCTCTCTCTTGGTCCAAGAGTCATGGTAAGACCCTCTTTAATTAGGAGCATACGAACCAGGAATCACTTTCACAATGCTTCCTATCTTTATCAAAGGGTTTGTCCTCCAGTGAACAAGCCTGCAAAGATTTTTAGGAAAATACAGGTTATGGCTCAAACTAAATCAGAAACCTAGTTTTTCATAAAAATGAGCGCTTCAATTATATTGATCTGGGAAAGAAGAGAGATAGTAAGAAAAACACTATTTCTTGATATCATCTATAAGCCAACATGCACAGCTTTGCAAGAACATGTCACAGAGCAGAGACTGTCCTTTCGGCGAACGCTGTTTCCATACAGGCTAGACAAACTGAAAGAGACAGCCGTGACCCCGTGTCAGCAGAGGAGCCAGGCTGATCTACATCAGACTCGGTCAGCCTGGCACCGCAGTTCAGTCGCAGGCTGCAGCCAGCGTTCCCAGAGCCTCTCAACAGCACCATTCACTCTCACTTCTATAAAATACACAGTAAAACAAGAGAGGACGAAAAAAGCCATCTACGTAAATGCAAGGTTTGGTTGCAGGAAGTAGGTAACAGCTGCTAAGGAGGCTATTCTGGCTGCTGCTCTTCCCATCACCCCGTGTCTGACTGCGGTGTGCCATCCAACCAACCTCACGTTTCAAAAGTAGCTCTCATTTCACTGATCAAATACATACAAAACAAGCCACCTGCCATGTGAGAAAATGACTAATGCTTGCATCTTTTAAGCTCTTTGCTTCACCACTGAAGCAGCTTTTGAACACAGTAGCATTAGCCGTTGCTAAAAGAAACTTGCTTTTAAAAACAAAGATTTAAGATTCAAAAGGCTTAAGAAAACATACAAGGAGATGATAAAGACCAAAGGTAAATCTGAGTAACTTACTGCTGCTGCCGTAGCCTCCTCTCCACCTACATAGATAGAAGAAGCAATCTCCATCACGGACAAGTTTGTGGGAGCATCCGTGGTAGATGACGACCTGGGCCGGCCTGACTGAACGTCCTGGGCAGATCTCCTGTTGATCTGCGGGCTCCCCTTCGGGGCGTCTGCCTTGCCCCGCCTGCTGTGCAGGCTGGTCCCTCTCTTCATTTTAGGTGGCACTCTGATCTGCTGAAGGACCCGGTTCAGAGCTGTGGGGTGGGTGGAGACACCATCAATTTCAGCACAGACGCTTTGGCTTTCCAAATCCACATCAGGCTCCAGATCAGCCTGAGCTTGCTGCACATCGTGCGGAGAGACTGACGACCTCCTGCGCTGATGCTGGAAAAGGTGCTTCAAGCCTTGACCAATCACATTAATGTTCTCCAAAGCATTATGGGTTATTTTGGACAATTTTTGCTCTGATTCATGTTGTTTTTTGGTCTCTTGATCTTGGGATTTGCCTCCAGGATCAGGGTCATCACACAACTGTTCAGTGCCAGAGGGCTCCATTGATGACACCCAACAGGTTTATTTGACTATTCATACATGAATACGTCCCCTGTCCTTAAAAGGCTTGTGTTTGTTTTAAAAATGCCAAGATTGTCAGCCAATTAGGTGTGCAATTGCTTCAAGAGTGACTACACATGCAGCTGTGCCACGGTGATCTCATGCTTATCTAATGTTAAACAAAAGAGTCATTATTATACATCCATGCAGAAAGTAGTGGGTTAAAAAATCCAGTGCGCAAAACATGCCATTAACAAAACAAAACGTATCAGTTGTCCAAGCATCCCTCCAGGTGGTATTAGTTGCACCTAGGCTGTATGCAGAAGCCAAAGCTCTTACGAGACAAGTCAGTCATTGCCTAGGGGAAGAAGCCCAGCAGAAAGGAAAGCAAGAAAGGTAAAAAAGCTGTTCAAAAAGGGGGAGAAGCAAGGAGAAACCAGTGGGGTTTTGTTTATTAAGAACAAGCCCATAATAATATCTTAACAGCACATGAGGTTAAACTTCTGGAGAGCACATTAGTCTCTGTGGCAGAATTAATTTTGTCCCTTGACAGGGATCTGATAATTTGTGCTTCGAAAGTAATGTCTGCTCTGCCTACCTGATTTTCCTGTAGAATGCCTAACTTCACAGTATTTAATATATGCAAGAAAACAGAACATTTCCAAATCAGTTATGCATTTCCAAATAGTAAGAAGTGGCTTATTACTGCCAACATCCGCTGATGGCACTGGAAACTTAGATGTGAAAATCTGTCTCCAAGCAAGAGCAGGCAAGCGCAATGGTTTCGATTGGCACAGTCTGCCCATAGTTCTCAGGGAAAACAGAAATGCCTTTTTAAAGGCAGATTAAGCAACTGAGGTGAAAGGGGGCAGCAGCATGTCCGCGTGTCCATCTCTAGCAGAGCAGGCCACAGAGTCGCCCCTGTGGTCAGGCAGCAGCGGTGGGACGCGGCGGCCGGCACTGCTCCAGCAGCGCGCTACTGCAGGACAGCCGGGCACAGGGAAGGAAGGAGGGACACGGTATGGCAAGTTTCACACCAGCGCCATGAGATCACATGCTGGGAAGCTGATCATTGTTTTCTTGCAGTAGAAAGCTTTGATTAGGCTTCTATAAATACAGAAGCCAGATCACAGAGGTCTACCCCAATCTTGGCAGAAAGCAGCCTGGGCCTTAAAAAAAATATCACATTTTATTTGAAATGCAACATATGTGTGGGATTTGAGAGCATTCATTTTTATCTTAAAACAGCTGCAGAAACATAATGCGTTGAGGTTACAATTAGAGCGCTCTCCATTTTGTGCATCTGAAATCCGACACAATGGGTTAAACAGCTATTCCAAAATGCTTTCCAAATTGGCATCCAAAAATATCAGAAGAGCTGCCTCACACTTTTTTTTCAAATGTCGTTGCTATCAGCTGGAGGCAAGATGAAATTCAGTACTTATAGAAAGCAAAACACTGGAATCGTACAGGATTTTATCTCAGTGCTATGAACATCTTATAAGCATTGAGCCTAAATATATTGGCCAGTTTAATCAACAACACATTCAACGCAAAGTAATAAACTACATCCCAGAAAAATATATTTACCCATATTCATGCAGAAATTGTGTGGCAGAATCAAAAAAACGTGCAACCAACCTTTCATTCTTATACGCTTAACACTTTCTTAAACGATTTCAAGGGCATGACTAGTATTATGCTTTGACTTTTGAGCTCACTCTTTCTTAATATTTCTTTTTTCTCATGTAACAGGTTTTCCAGAAAGTTGAATTGCAGGTCTCCAGTCAATTTAAATTTGGGGGGGGGGGGGAGGCAAAACTAGATTTTTCTTTTCATCTAACACTCCAAATGGTTCAGTGAACAAGCCTCACTAGCTAAAAGGCAAGAGTCCCAAAATTATCTGGCGTATAAAATACAAACCTGACAGTTGACCCATAACTGCCTTTTTCATTTTAGCTAGTTCCCTCAGTATTCATTTTTGAGTCAGGACTCACTGAAGAACAGTAGTTCGTATCAAAGCTGCCCAATATACTCCCTAACCAGCATCTTTTGTATCTCCTGCACGCTTTCTATCCAAATTATCACTGGTGACACTGCTGATCTTGATGAACACCGCTTCGGTCTAACTAGTGTTCCCGGCATTATCTGCTGGAAACCATCAACCTGCTTAAGTTAGCCCTGTGTCAATTTACAAACCAACCTGAAACAAACCAGCCTACAGTTAGCTCACAAACAAATCACTGCTACCCCGAAGAGTCCCTGGCTGATTTCTGAAATTACGCTGACTCTTATCTTTATGATCTTATCTTTAAGAGGCTCCTCTGGGGAACTTCCTGGTCATCTACCCAGTCGTCTTCCCATACGATGAGTCTCTTGTGAGCTTGAAAGGGCTTTTCAAATTGCATATTTGGTATGAAGATCCTTAAAACTACTTATCTGTCCTACTATCTACTTTTGGAGAAAAAACTACTCATAAATGTGAAGAACTGTGAATCAGCAGAGTTGATCAGCACATTTATTTGCATTAGGATTCGAGTTTTGTGCTTCTTTTCTTCCCTACTTACAGTAACCTTTATATTCTGTTTGAGGGAGGAAATGGAGTACTTTATAGCACGAAGTTCAAAATCATACATTTCTTATGACAATACAATCCATCAGGGACAAAATCAACAATTCCATATACAGTCACACTGAGCAGATGTTTTAAAATTATTACATCCCAGAGCATGCTAATATAGTCCTTAATTTGTGCAATTATTTCACAGCAGCACTGGGAAACAAAACAGTTCAAAAGGAGAAACTGGCAAAGACAATATTAGATAACTGTGAATATATAAACTAGTACTTGCCTCCATCACTTGCCCTTTAGCATGGCTGACATACAGCAGTCCCTCCACTGAACAAAACTGCAAAAGAAATTGGGTATGAGATGCAATTCTTGGAAATGGGAGAGAAGATGTACACAAACAACAAAGTGAACACGGTTCCAGCTTGTAATTTTTTTAATTTTTTTTATTTTTCATTTAAATCCAAGTGCCTCTGGAAGATGGGCTATTTTAAACTCTTTCAAATAACTGAAGGGATAAAAATATAAGTGAAGTTAAAACGGAAGCTTACAGAGTTAAAAAGCTCTTGTGAAGGAATGCTTTCTCTCGGGGTTTACGGCCACCAGTCTGTGCTGAGCGTACAGGCGGGTTTCGGGGCAGTAGCCTGCAAGGTCAGACCGGTGCACACAGATTTTATTTCCTCCTATTTAGCCATTCCAATGTCCTGGGCACAGGTCAAACAGCTCGCTCTTGTTTATCTGGAGCTCACCCAACAGGACGCGAGATCTGAGCACCTGAAACACGAGCACCTTCCAGCTCATTCCCCAGGAACCTCTGTCGCCTTGGCCAAGCAGCCGCTGTGCAAACAGCCACCTCACCAGCAGGCCACCAGAACACCATCCTCCACAGCCACGGCCCCCGGCCAGCACCTTCCCCCTCACGCCCGACCACCCACACACCCAGCGCGTCTATGGGGGGACGTGGCCGTGGACCCGGCCACAGCTTCGCACACAGCGAGCGGGAGGCATTCCAAGCCTTGGGTCCAACCTGGGCAAACCACACCGTGCCCGAGGACACCACCCCAGCGTCCCTCTCCTTCCCAAAAGCAGGAAACAGAGTATTTTGATGATGTTCAGTGTGTTTGTCACAAGACAAGGTAAGGCCAGATGTTTGCGGGCAGAACACAACAGAGGATGACACGAGGATGGCTGAGAGCAGACCCGGTGACCACATTTCTCTGGTCAGACTCACATACTATTCTGAAACGCAGTTAAATCACCCAGATTTTCCAAAGGTGATTAGTTACTCAACTAGTTCTTGAAAACAGGGACACAAGCTTCAGAATACATTAGCACTCAGAAGAACACTCTAAGACTGCACAACTGGGGCATTTTGACTATTTTATTACACACCAGATTCCCACCTCCAAGCAGAGATAAAGAAAATGTCAGTCAGAACCACTGGAGTGGGATGCTAAAATATGAAGAAAGAGATGACAGCAAATATGAAGAACTTAGAAAAAGAATGAATGAACGTATTTTTGAAAAAGATCTTTACATAGAAGAAATTACATTTCTGCAGTAGTATGAGTGGAGAACTAGGCACAATCCATGAAGTACTGTTAACATGCGAGGTGCCACTAAAGTAACTTCATAGCCAAGCTACTCGTCTTTTTTCTTTTGTTATTTATAAGAACAGTAAGAGCTTCTGCCAGTGAGGTCTTCACAGATATGCCCTGCAACACTACAGGACCCTGTAGGTCACAGGATGCTTTTGTCTCAAACCCGTTCCCAGCCTTTACTGCAGAACCCACTTCCCAGCGCACCCACAGATGGGCTGCGAGACGTGAGGCCATGAAAACTACTTGTATTTTCTCCCTTGTGAATCACAGCCTTCACTGACATACAAACCAACTCTCCCATTTTCTGTCAGAAGCTCCATTTTTTTCCTAAAGTTTGAAAAGCTACCGCACTGGTCAAATCAAAATTCCTTCACTTTCCTGTGCTTATGAAGAGCAGACACAACTTTTTTTTTTTTGCATACAGGGTGGCTCTATCGCAGAGCCATTTACTCAGCAGGGATGCTACACATACATATTAGAGAGAGGCAGAAACAAATCACATATTGCTGGCACTGTTTTGCTCTAGACAGATAAATTGTCTATAGGGAGAAAAAGTTTCTTCCCACTCTTTCATTTTTCTTCATCACATACTTCGTAACGTGAACATTTCAAAAATTTGTCAGGTGTCCAAGATCAAGAGTCTGAAAAGACTCCGGACTATTAGATTTCAGTTAAACTTCATTCAAGTAAAAGTTTACTCTAAATGCATCAGTTAAATGAATTCCCTTCAAAACCACAATTATTTATAAATAAAATGAAGTCTGAAGTTACCACTGAAGCCCAGCTCAGAGCTGACTTATCTGCAACTGGAGCACTTGTTACAGATACAAACAGCACAGAGCTGTGGAAACAGGGAAGACAAATTATTTTCAATGAAAGAAAACAGAAAAGATTCGGCTTTTTGTAGAATATTTCAAATACCTATTATTTATGCTGTATTTGTGTATCTCGAACCCTTAACATTAGTGTTGAAGTACAATTGCCTAAGGAACCCTCACTTTTTTTTGTTCCATAACCAGGTCAGTTCAATAGCCCATCATAGAGGTACAGCCCACAGCCAGCAGGGATCTTAGGTAGGAGATGCTTCCCATTCCTCCTGTTGGGCAATAGAAAACCATTTTTCAGTTTCTTCAGGGTAGAACGATTTTTATTAGAACAGCCCAACTAGTTTGAGAAATCAATCCCAAACAATTTGCAGAAACTCATCCTGAAATGGATTCTGTATCAAGGCAAATAGTTTAGCAAGAAAGACTAGAGGAGCAATAGCCACACACTGGAAAACCACATGTTATGGGAACTGGGAACCCTAGCAAGTGATTTATATCCACAGGAGGATTAGGATACTTAAAAGCATCATTGTTCAGCAGCAACAAACAGCAGAGCAAACAAGGAAAGAAAGCTCTGGGTGTTCACAGCTAATCCGTCAGAAAGAGGAACTCCTGAGAAACCGGAACGGGTGTAAAATTCAAGGGGACTGCGGTTTGGAAAACATTCAAAGAGGAAGACAACAGTAATAGAGTAAATAATTTAACCCAAAAGAACGGTTTTGGCATGACTACCCAATACCTGGAGAAACAGGTATATTAACCTATTATAATATAACAGAACAACTTTAAAAAGGTCAGAGTGGAGAACTAGCGCAAGAATGGAAGAAAAAGACGTACAAGAAATAACTAAATGCAAAGAACATAGGTAAGATGGTAGAATACAGGGAAAAAAAACTTTAATGAAGACCAGAAAATAATACTATTTTTAATGGAATGGATACCTGCAATTTTCAAGACAGAATTCTTCTTCCTCCTCCTCCAAAATTCGCCCAAGAATTCACCTAGAATTCTAGTGAAGTCCAAAAGAAACACCAGGGACAAGATATACGTAAGATATAAAGCCTCCCACCCGGTCACAACCCTGTCACTGACAGTACTCTATGCAAGAACATAAATGGAGTATGACTGAAAAAGCAAATGAAAGACAAAACAAGAAATAACCAGCATATTAAAGAGCACAGCTGAGAGACAAGAGGAAGAAAACCAGCTTGCAAGCCAAACTTCCATTCAGGTTTTGCATGTAAGATTTTAGAAAAGATCAGAAAGGAGCCCAAAGCCATCTACTTTTGATGAACCAGTAAGGAGTGGCAGGCGGCATGCCCAAGGAATTCACTGAATTAATCGACAGTGCTCCAGATAAGGAGTCCACACCATTCAAAATTCAGTGAAAAAGGCCACACCAGGTGGAGAGAAACTACCACTTTAATAGAAGCAAGGGACACTGGGCAAAGCAAGAGACATGCAGCCTATTTTTTAAGCCAGTAACAGTGTTACAGGGCAAAACCCAGTGTAGTAGGATAACAACAGGTTTTACTGATTTCTGCCTAGTGATTTCCCTAAACCCTCCAACTGATTCCCAGCACTATCCAGAAGTCAAGAAGGAAGTCAGCTGAGTGTGCCACCTCTGCTGTCCTGCTTCCCCTTCTGGTACCACCAACGCGGCAGGACCCCAGTTTGGTGGCCAAGACCGGACATCCCGGGCAAAACCAGCTTCCGCAGCCTTGTACCAGATCTTGAGCAAGTCAGCCTCTGGGCCTAATGTCTTCCTACACGCAAAATATGAACAACACAGCTAGCTGAAGAAGGGGAAAAACACTCAGGGCAATATTGGTGAAGGTACTTTAATAAAAGCTTCATAATGGAGCAAAACACTTATATTCCTTTGAAGGCAATGTGTACAGATACCAGTTCCAAACAACTCACACTTAGAATGCCAAGCTGCTTAATTTTATGAAGGTAGCCAACAGTCTTCTTTTGGTAAAAGGATTAAGTCAATCAACACATGCACTATTAACTGATTCTTCATTTAGTAGTCCCACAACTTACACAATAAACCACAGGTCACTTGTATGTGTCACCAAAGAACAAAAAAAACTCACTCCCGGACACCGTTAATAAAGGAACAGAGAGGCTGGCAGTGTGTTCTTGTATGAATTACACAATCATCACCAAGGAGCAACTTCACAAGATTTTTAAGATATTCAGGGACAAAAACGGCACTACATCTGAGCTCACACAAAACATGAGATGTACAACCTCTCCCCTAGAATCCTCACGAGCCTAAAACACACCCACACAGTCCGTCCACTCATTTGTTAGGGGCGAGGAAAAGGGGGTGGGAGCAGAACCCTGAGGTCACTCAAAAGGCATTAAGAGTCATCCTCCTCTTCTCTGAAGAAGTGGGGAGGGAAGGATGGAGGGAGAGTCACCTTTTCCTGTGCCTGCCCCATGCACATTAATAATGGTCATTTCAGAGGTTTCATCGGCAGAAGATTTTATGCCTTGGCACACCAAAACGTGTTCACCATTGCTACCCCTGCATCCATTAATGGCTCACATGTTCGTACTCTGCCAGGGTAGCATGTTCACAGACATAACAGAAGGT
The DNA here is from genome assembly GCF_963924245.1 of Chroicocephalus ridibundus. Classification (NCBI taxonomy): domain Eukaryota; kingdom Metazoa; phylum Chordata; class Aves; order Charadriiformes; family Laridae; genus Chroicocephalus; species Chroicocephalus ridibundus. The sequence goes on along the minus strand of NC_086293.1, from coordinate 8,905,608 downwards.
GATTTTTCAACATCAGCCTCTTCTCAGCTCCACATCCTTTTGAAACAGTTCCTTCCTAGAACTTTATATTTAATACTGCTGACCAGAAAAACTAACACAGTTTTTTGTTCCTGAAAGCTCAAATATTAATCCTGTAGATAAAACTGCAGTCAAGTCAGACAAGCAGATACCAAACACTCCCTTAACGAGCGACAGATCCCTTTCTCCTTCCAATTACTTTTTAAGAAACCTCTTCCTGAATACACCCACACCAGAATCAAGCATCTTCATTACCACCCATGGACAACCTCTAAATTACTGCTGTCCTAGAAGTACTGCTCATTGATTGCTGTGAATATAAAGACCAATGGTTCTTCTGCAAAGTTAGAGGGTCACAGTGTAAGGACCATAGACATAAATATCAAAGATTAGGTAATTTTCCTTGTTTATTAGGAAACTGCAGTGGCTTAAAGTTGAGTGATTGGATTTCAGAAGTGTTTCTACTGTTTTGCAGTACAACCAATTGCCACTGAAGTCTTTTCCATTGCTCTTCCAACACC